>NW_020884872.1:63734903-63761117 GCF_003945725.1 Corapipo altera
TTTTTTTTTCCATTCTTTGTTTAGCCTAAGGAAAAGAAAAACTGTTGGATTCCATGTAATTTTTGCCCATATTGTAAATCACTAATATCTCAATGTTCATGAATGTTAAATCTTATAACTTTTACTGTATCCCAAACTAATCTAAATCTTTTCTTTGAGTATAAGAAAAACGAAAACTATCAAGAGAATCAGTCTTACATAGAGTGCTAATTGCTCATAAAGTAGCACAAACATCATGAGCAATACAAATGGTCTTTAAGTGCCATAGGCTAGCTCCATTACATTAATGAGCCAACAGCTCCAAATTTGATGCCTTTTCTAATTATGCATGATTCACCATTTCTTTCAAAAGAAATACATCTAATTAATTAGGTACAAAATGTCATCTATAGGTCATTGACAGCAAGGAAGATCACCACTCACTCCGTTTAGTCTTCAGGCAAAATTATTACTCCTCTGAGATTACCACCAAATGTCATTATTGAATCAAAAAGAGTTCCTGCAGTAGGAAGATTATAGAAAAGAGGAAAAAAACCCCACAAATCCTTCGTTGCCACCCTGACTCATACACAGAATTATCTATTCGACCTTAAGTAGGTAAATACAATACTCCTGAGACGCCACAAATTAAAGACTCCCTTTTAATTAGATAAAAAAAAAGAATATTACAAAGTAAAAAGTGTTCCATAAAACTCTTAAACAGTGATGCTAACTGCTGAATTATTCCTGTAAAATAATTTAGTTGAAAGTTACTCCATTTCCATCTAACTTTCAACTCCCAAACTACAGTCTTGAAGTTACAATTTCCACTTATTTTACAAAATGTGAAACTGCAACATCCTCAGAAACGTTTGATTTAGGGCCTGATCCAACTCCCATTGATTTCAAGTCCACAGTTTGAAAAAATTCAAGACTATTTAATGAATCTATCATTATACAGCTGCTAGTCTGTTAGATTACCTTGTGGAAAAGTAACTGAAAAAGAGTTATCTGAAACATATGACTGATTATACCAAAAACTAAAGCTGGTTTATTCCAGCTGTTCTGTCTATAAAAGAGAAGAAATGTTATCATGTGTAACTGTAAGGAAATAAAAACCAGTCAGGTATTCTCTCAGTTTGATTTATTCTCCTTTTTCCAAACGTAAAAGTTTAGATTTTTGATAGAGCACTCCTAGGTAGACAATCTATAGACCTTTAAAAGAAATGCCATGGTCGAATACATGGCTGACTGGAATACAAAATTTACATTCAGCACCATAGTGTGAGGTATTAGGATGCTTTTAATTTTCAGCTGGGATGGAAAGTTAAAAACATTTAATGTAGTCTTTTTTTTTTTTTTTGTGAAGTAAAAAAATTGGTTCCTCTTACTGGGGGATTTTATTTGGATTAAGTCTTAATTTTTTTTTTGTCTGCCTCACTCAATTATATTATATTTCATATGTGTTGGGGAAATAAATTTATAATGAATGATAATATCCTCTTGGGAATTACAGTAAAATATTGTAGCAAAATATTTTTATTTCCCGGTAGAAAACAGGTTAATTAGAAAGACATGAAATGATTATATTATTTCTTAACTTATCACTCGCAAAGGACTCTCTGTTTATTTCATGGTCTACAGTTACCAGATGTATAAATCAAAATGTACATTTTCTGTTTCGTTGGTTTAGGGTTTTTTCAGTTTTGTTTGTTTATGGTTTTTTTTGTTGTCATTAGGATTTTTGTGGTTTTTTGTTTGGTTCCCATTTCACCAAATGGAACAGAATAGGGCAGAGGACCTTGTGGTCTAAACTCAATATGAGAGTTACTATGAAGGGGACCTGCAATAAATTTTACTCTTGAGTTTGTACTAATTTTTAATCTAGACATAAGAGACTGATTTCTCCATCTTTAGATCAGAAATGTCCCAATTCCCTGGATGGTCTGGGAACTCCCTGTTACTCTGAGCATGGACAATGAGTTGGAGACTGAATTGTTAGCCACTGTCTGTGAGACATTGAAATGGTTTGTGGCTTAAACATTATTAAAATCACTGAAGGACTTTTTGTTCACTGTAGCAAACTGTGCAAAGAACTTACTCACTGAAGCCCAGTCCTCTCTGAATAGGTTGACTAATTTAACTGTGGCAGGAACCGAGATAAGATAAGGGTGGTACTATTGACTATTTATCCCAGGAGAAGAATGTGTGAGAGACTGGAATGCTAATGGCTCAGAGAATCCAGGAGAAAGCTGAGGATGTGTAAAGTAACCATGCAGGTGCTGAGGGTGTGCACACCGGACACCTCGGGCTACAAGCTAAGTGTTGAACAAGATAAGGAAAGACTGGGTAGTTTCTTTGTCCTTGTACAAATGGTTCAGCTGTGATAACTCCACTCCAGGGAAGCAGCAGGACAATTCACACATAACCTGAATATATTCATCTCTGCTGATGGGCCTTGACATAACAGGCAGCTGTAACATCTTAAAAGGTGTCAAAGACTCCTGAAATTTCCCATGATCCAATATTACATCATTCACTGTAAAACTCTTCACCCTAGGGGTGGTACTGGGGGCTTTCCCATCTAGCCTAAAGCATAATAGAAACCATCCTTGGGCTTCGCACACCGCATGGGACTTCCCTTAACACCACCGTCTTCCTTCACCACATGAGTTTTTCCCCCCACAACCCTGGGCTTCCCTCAATGGATCTAAACTGCAACCATCACTCTGACAAGACTGGGACTCTCATCACCGAAAAAGACCACAAGAAGAGGATCAACAACATTGGAATCTGTGGAGTGGTGATATTTTTTTCTACTTAATCTGTCTTCTTCATTACCCTCTTTCTGTCCCCCTCTCTCCCTTTTTCCTATTTTTTTCTATCTCTCTATATCTCACATTTTCTGTTAAATAAAAATCCACACTATTGACTTCAGCATATGGTCATTTGCACCTTAATTCTGCCAAAGGCATCTCTCTAATAATTTAAAGAACCTGATCATAACATTATCATGACAAAGCATTTGACAAGTGGCTGTAAGAGTTCTTCAAGTATGAATTTTGGACTGGTCTGGAGATTGTAGTCCATACTGTGTCCAGAACAATTAATAGACACCATTTGTATGCTTCAGTGAATTGGGTGGAGAATCTGACCATCTCAGAGATATGTCCAAACAGTTTCTGCTGTATAACGGAGCAAATTTAGGCAGGACGTTTGTAACTATGCAGTAAAAACTTTGCTGGGGATGTAGATATGGTCATGTAGGACAGTGTTTTGCACACAGAAAGTTAGGAGGTGTTTTTATATTGCTTAAGGTGCTCGACAGTGATGGATCCTACTTGCTGCAGAGTGCTCACAGATGACCACAGGGCAAATGGGCATCAGGAATTGACAGGACTTTTTTTTGGACTTTTACCTATTCTATCTGAAGATATCATTGCAAAGATGTTTGCAACAGAGACTTCTGTCATTATATGGACTAAGAAGATATTTCATTTCTTATATAGGCGTTACCTGGTGCAAAGTTTCCTGTATGTTTTTAATGAATTCTTTGTTAGTGTCTGTACAACAAAACTACTCCTGTATCCTTTTCTTTAACTTTGTCCATAAGCCTCCTTTCCTTTTTTCCTACAGCAAGAAAATCTTTGTATGTGGACCAGATTGCTCTTGGAGATTCAAACTGAGAAATGCAGAAAGTTCCATCTGAATATGAGGAAAAACTTCCTTACTTTGAGAATGTCAGAGCACTGGAACAGGCTGTTCAGAGAAGCTGTGGAGTTTCCTTCCCTGGAGATATTCAAAACTTGCCTGACTGCGGTCCTGCACATCATGCTCTAGGTGAACCTGTTGTAGCAGGGGAGTTGGACTAGATGATCTCCAGAGGTCTCTTCCAACACCAAAGATTCTGTGATTTTGAGAATCTATGATTCAGTGATTCTGTGATCATGTGTGCCGTGGAGTAATGTCCTAGTCCAGACACAGCCCAGATAAACACATATATGTATGTAAACGTGAATCTGTCTATATAAGAGTAAAATGGGTTTATGAGTATAAAAGCTTTGTTGTCTTGAATCAGATCATCAAAAAATCCCTCCTCGCTTAGTATCAACTTGTAGAAAATATCAGTGCTGAGATTGATGCCTAAGGTTTATAATGAAATCTTACAAATTTACACCTAACCACTTGTTCTGATGGGAAAGTCTATGTGAAAGTAGATAAGTAAACTGTTATAAGCAGACAGCAACACTATTATTATTATTATCATACAATTGTTAATATATGTATTTGTAAATAATTTTTCTGTTTTCTCATACTGCACAGCAAAAAATTTTATTGAAGATAAGAAAAATGTTGAGTTTTCAGTTTGTCTTAATAGGTACTTCATGTAGTTAATTTTTTTTCTGCATTCCCTTGTGAAGATCTAAGTGTTTTATATCTAAGAATATACATTTGAAGTGCTGTTCTAGAATTTACGTATATTCAGATATTACTTTTATCTGCAAGGAAAAGAGATGGAAGTGAGAGAAAAAAGACATTACATGACAAGCTTGGAACCACAGATTGGAATTCTCTGCTGCATGACAGTGCAAAGATGATATGATAAGTTAGAGAATTTTCATGATCCTAACGAAGAACCAAAGAACCAGTTTGCCAACCCATACACTTACTTCAGCAGGATATTAAAGGCTTGAAAATCAGTTTAGCATCTGGACTTTGAAAATATAATTAGAGAATTACAAATGTTGGTTAATTATGGCCTGATCTTGTTGACCTTTAAGTCAATGAAAGTTTCATTACGGAATTAACTGAAAGTAATAGAGTCCTTTATACTTCAAGGTATCATAGAAAACCATATGTTGCAAACCACAGCTATTCTTCATCTCATTCAAAAGACTCTTTACTTGATCAATTACCAATTAATGCATTGTTTTGGAGTGGTAACCTCTTTTGAATGCAAATAGTAAGATAACCAAAACCTTCAACCTCCATTTGACTCCATAAAATAAAATAGCAAAGAAGGAGAAAATACCTGTGCTGGTCTTGGCTGGGATGGAGCTAAGTTTCTTCATAATAGCTGGTATGGGGCTGTGTGGGTTTTGTGCTGAAAACAGGGTCAATACTACAGAGATGTTTTCATTTTTCCTGGGCTGCACTTACTCAGCATTAAGGCCTCTCACCCTACCCCACACTTTCAGTGATGAGGCTGGTGGTACAGAATTTGAGAGGCAACACAGCCAGGGCAGCTGACTTCGACTGACCAAAGCGATATCCCAGACCATATGACGTCATGCTTATGTTATATAGCTGGGGGAAGAAGGAGGAAGAGGGGGACATTCAGAACAATGGTTTTGCTTTCCAAGTCACAGTTACATGTGAGAGAGCCCTGCTCTCCTGGAGATGGCTGAACATCTGCTTGCCCATGGGAAGTGGTGAATGAATTCTTGTTTTGCTTTGCTTGCATGCATGGCTTTTATTTTAGCTATTAAACTGCCTTGATCTCAACCCACCAGTATCCTCACTTTTACTCTTCCCATTCTCTCCCCCATCCCACTAGGAGTGAGTGAGTGTGTGGCTCTGTGGTGCTTAGTTGCTAGCTGGGGTTAAACCACTATACAATATCTGAAAGAGGTTTAGGAATTATCACAGGTAGAGACTGTAGAAGAAATAAATAAAGGGAAATTAAAATAAGATATATATCTGATCCACCTTTTCCTATAATCTTGTTTTCAACATGTTCACAAAGCTTTCAGCTTCATAAAATCTTTATTCTCCAGTGGACTACATATTACAATAGATTCCAGCAACTCTCTTAGCTGTGACCCCTAGTGAAACCTTGCTTCTGCTACTGTCATTATGTAGGTACCACTCTTTCCTGTCTTACGCATCAATGCTGAAAGGATAGATGTAGGTTGATTCTCAAGATCCCCAAGAGACAGCCCATCACTTAAGAAAGCAGGTGGAGTAAGTTTCTGGGACTCGTTTGCCATGGTGCACAGTTATGAAAAAACACTAAATTTGCTTCTTTCTACATAAAACCCCAAACAACCAAAACTTGAATTTTAGCTCTATTGGCCATCCTCTTCTGAGATGCTCTCTCTATGTGCTGTCGGAGGTCACTAAAGAGCAGTTGTCTTCACTGTGCTTGAACTTGAGTTGGAGATTATTGCGCTTACATTATTGCAGATACATTATCTGCAATCTGACTCATTTCAGAAAATGTAGAATATCATCTTTTCACAGTAAAGGGAGCAGGTTTACTCATAGTTGTCATTTACAAGGCAGTTTGTATGTTCAGAGAATATAGTAGGCCCTCACATAGCAACACATCCTTGACTATCTCCATTAACTGTGACTATAAAGTAGAAAACAGACACAATAAGAATGAGGGTTGACTAGATCTACAAGTTACAATAACCCAAAGTTGGGATATAATAAGTTTAGCTCTCAAAATTTTGTTGCAGTTTTAAGTAAGGACAGTTTCTCTTCTCCCTTGCAAGCCAACCGTTGTTTTTCTATGATCTGAAGTAAAAGTCCTGGTTGAGGACAGAAACTGAGATACTGCTGATTCTTTTGACATTCCCTTCAAATGGGGAATTTTTATAGAAGTCAAATCAATCGAAGCCCAAGTGAATCAACTGTAAAAATTGCTTCATATTTTGTAATCTTTCAAATGAATGCACTGACAAATATCTGGGTTTAAAAGAAAGGAGTCAGAAATGATCTTGCATTTGTTTAGAATTGTACACAATGTGTTAGCTAAAGCAATCAATATCTAATTACTAGCCTATCTCTGAGACCACAGTCCTCTCTATTCTAATGTTTTCCAGAGAGATAAACTACTTGCTGCATGACCTGACACATTTGTTTTGACGGCTCTGCTTCAAACATGACAGTGAATGTCATACTCTAAGAATAGCCTCCATCCTCAGAAAACCCCCACAATTCTACAGGTTTTATTATGCCACCCGTAAAAGTTTTTGCAGTGAACTCTGGTTTGTTTAATTCCTCTTTGATTGTTGAGCAGTGATTCCAAAACAGCATTTACACTAAAATACTTTTAATATATTTGATTGACAGTTGCTTCGGCCACGTAGGCTCCAGGACTGCCAAGTGGGTATAGTCTGACCCTTCCCCCCCTACACACTTTAGTTGTTTCCAACTGTCATGGTTTGAGCTCCCCAAAAATCCAATTTCCAAATTCCCCACAATTTGCTTCAATGTAAGAGGGGTTTTCAGACACATCTACTTACATGGGGAAATTATATCAAAATTTATTACTAACACAATAAGTACTATAATACATTCATATACACAATAATTCTAACTATCTCTCTATGGTAAAGCAACACATTTACATAGATCAAATCCCTCCTTTCCCTCCAATAAAAGTTCAGAAGGAAAGAAGAAAAGGTCTTTTCGACTTCCAGGGCAGCGGTGTCTCTCCTCTTCAAGGCAGCAGTCATAGCTGGATTTGTCGTAGCTGGAAAATCTCTCTCTCAATTACAACAAAGGGGTTTTTTTCATCCCTCTCGGCCCTTCAGCTCCAACTGAAGCTCTCTCCTGTGGGCTGCAAAGCAGGGACAAAACTCGCCTTACCATGGTCATATCACAGGGTGCAAGGCATCCCGTGAAAGTCCCTTCCTCGAGGGGTCAAGTTCCCTAGAGTCAGAACGGTTTAGGGCTCTCAGTTCAGTTCTTTGCCCCAAGCGTTCTAACAGAGTTCCTTTGCCCGGTCTCAGCTGCCAACACAGTATAGAGGAGGGGGAAAGGCCACTTCCCCCGCATTCCATCCTGGTCCAGCTCACAGGATGTCTCCGAGTTCTCAGCTCTTCTCTGTCTCTCTCTAGCTGCTACTGCATTTCAGGACTCCCTAAAAGTTTGGAAGCCCATCCCTCCTCTTCAGGAGATCTCCAGGTTTTGGAAAGGTAATCCAGTCTTACCTAAAACAGTCTCTGCTGAGTTTTCTCTGTTCTGTTGCCAGCTCTCCCTCCTTGCAGGACATCTTTGCATCTCTCAGCCTGGTTACGTGGCATGTTGCTGGTTGCTGGCTACCTTCTTGACTTTCAGCCATAGCTCTCCACTCAGTACTGCCTCTGCCACCGATTTTCTGTCTTCTGCTGCCCACTCACAGTGGACAAAGTCCCCCAGCCTTTGGCCATGTACCCGATCCAGTTTTAACATTATTCCGAGTTTCCACAGCCCTAACCGGGGCTGAGGGCCTTGGCCCCTAGCGGGGCTCACTGACCCCTCTCTCAAACATGTGGCGTCTCAAACCATGGCTACCTCTCTTCCCACTACATAATCAAGTCTCCTTTTCCGGTCTGTTGTAATACGTTAATTTCACAGGGGCAAATTGTAGCTTCTGATTGGTTCTACACCAAGAACACCACCCCCTCGGGGTTAACCACTTTCCAACTCCAGGGCAAACCCCTTTTTAACCCGTGACACCAACCCAATAATTAAACAATCATCTGTGAGATTCAAATCAAACGTCTCACATAGGTGAGCAATTGACTGAGTTGCTAAACATGCAACACTAAGAACCGTGAATGACTAGATGTCATGGGAAAAACTGTAAGAATATGTGTGTGGTAAAGGATTTGAAGATACTAGAAAGTATGGACATATATATTTGCCAGTATACTGGATAAGAAACAAAACCAAAGAAAATAACTAAACAACCAGATATATGAGACATAAATGGGATATAATAAGGAAATATAATGGATCAGAAGTCCTTAAAAAAAACCCAAACAAAAACCAAAAAACTAAAAACAAGAACAAGAAGAAGAAAATAATAAGGAAAGAAGAGGAAAACAATAAGGAAGTAATAGGAAAATAATATGAAATGAGAAAAAGGGTCCCGGTATGGATCTTGGACATAGTTAAGATCTGATCTAGAGTTCAAAGGTGTAAGAGACTGAAAAAAAATTATGCAATGGTTCAAAAAAACTCTGGGGAGGGTGGGCAGATCAGATTCTGCTGAGGTGGAATGGCACACTGGCCGCAGGAGTCCAGAGATCTGAGGATATGAATGACACTGGGGATCAAGAGAGGAAGGGTATGCATTTGCCCGCTAGTGAACTTCAGCCTGTATCATCCAGAAAGGAGAAATGTATTTGTACTCTGCTACTCAGGTTTCTGTGAATGTGTTGGTGTTTATGTGGGTACCAGTAAAGATAATGTTCTGTTGGGTTTTTTTTTAGCCTGTTCTGTATATTGTGTGTGTGTGTGTGAGGATGCATGTGTGTTTATACCTACTGCTGTAGGTATATGCTCAGCCTCGTTACTGTCTGGACCTACAAAAAGGAACACTGGAGAGATTTACTCTCCAGTCTGTTGGATTCAGGTTCCCTCAACAGATACAGATAAGAAGTGTATGATAACAGTAAGAAGGTTATCTTACCCATAATACACTTATTGTTCTCCAAATGTTGAACATGAAATGGATGCTGGTCCTTGCTACTTTGCTGTCCTTCAACAGCCTCCTGCAAGGGCCTCTGAACAAGAAGGGAGTCTGTGTTGTCCTCAGAAACACTACTTTTTCATGGCAATGATTTCCTTTCCACTTTTACAAGTTTTCCCTAAATATATTTTCTATAATGAATAATATAAAGGATATAATAAAATATATAAATAATAAATAATATATAGGAATAAAAATAAATAATATAAAGGAACTCTAAGGCACCTTATTCTGGGTCTTCTTACTGGAAAGGTTGAATTCAACCATTCAGCTATGATACTAGGCAACAGCCATAAATATACGCATTCAATGTTCTTACTTCCCTCTCTTCCGCACACTCCCACCAAAAAAAGACAGTGTTTTAATCAAAGACAGTCTGTTCTTGAAGTAACTCTTCTCCTTCACAGAGTAACTCAAAAGATTGTAATCAAGTAATTTATTTTGTCAAGAACTGCAGCTCATGTTTACATCATGGAAGAGATCCAGTTGTTAAAGCCCTTCAGTATCACCCCAGACTCTGATCTTTTCTCCATTATTTATGTGCACTCATTAACAGTTATTGTGCAATTGGTTTTATACAAAAACCCCCACTGTCTTCTAGGCTTCTTTACTTTTTTTCTAACCCTTCTGAAAGGCTGTATAATTTAAAGTGTGAAGCTCTCTGACGCTTCTATTGGAGTGTCTTAGAGATACTAAGTATCTTGGAAGATACATTTATAAATGAGCAATCTTATCTCCACAAAGGAAAAAATGAGATTTAAGTGGTCTGTTTTTCATCTCCAATATACTTTTTTTTTTCAACTGCACTTTAAGCTGGTACACAATTTATTTTGTACTATATTTACTTGATTTATTCATTTTTAACAGAAATTATGAAAACTCTCTTCTCTTTGTATCTTGTCATCTGATCTTCCACCCTCATATTTTCTTTGGTTCAGTTGGCAGATCAAATGAGAGGCTTTTCCTCTTACAGATACCTACAGTATTTACCTCTTTATTTTAACACAATATTATATCAACACTTTATGAAATCTTTTTATCTTTTGTTTGCTGGAAACAGAATGCTTCAGAGTAGCTTGCTATGTAATTGAATGGAAATCTCCTGTCACTCACCTCTTAAATGTGAAGTTTTTACTATTGTTCATTTTCCATTGAAGCTCTTTTATTTGTCATGAAGTCTTTACATTATCAGTTTTAGAATGATTTTTCCTATAAAAATCAGAAGAACAAAACAAGCCAGTTTGTTTATGCTTGAATTAATATTTTCTCCTAAATCTAACTTGTAAAACTGAGTTGTATATAATTCTAAATGATTAGTGATGATTTTTAACAGACAAAGCTATTGCTGTGTATGCTCACAGTAGTTATGAGCTGATCCCAGCCAAAAGACAATATGGAATATTCCTTTATCCAATTTAGGTCAAATGTCCAAGTACTCTCCATCCCGCCTTCCTCACCCCCAGTCTACTCATTGTGGGGGGAAGAGTGAGAAAAAAGAGAAAGCTTTGATGCTGTGCAAGAATCGTTGAACGATAATCAAAACTCTGGTGTGTTACTAACATTGTTAGGGTGACAAATCCAAAACATAGGACCATATAGACTGCAATGGAGAAAGTTAACCTCATATCAGTCAGACCTAGTACAATGGTCTACATATGACTACATAGTGCTAAGACTTTAAGAATCTGAATGTGCTGTATTGCAAATAACTGTTTGTGACCTGAAAACTGGTGGACATCCCATGTCTTTTGCCCTTCAGAAAGCTCTGAATGACTTCTGCAGTACATGAGAAGGAAATGAAAAATTTTTTAACTGCCAAAAGAACTCATGCTTTTGAGAAGGTTCCCAAGGGTAGCCCTTAGTACTTCTTTTCTGTTTATATTTTACCCTCAACTGAGAGATGTAATGAGGTACCTTTGTTTGTCTCCATCATTGCGAAAGACCGTAAACTCTGAAATGTGTTGGTAGGGGCTGATAAACTCTCCCATGGCCACTTTTCAGAGGGTTACAAGACGGAAATGCCAAACCCTCTGGTTTTGATGGAATGGATGAGTGCACTGTGCCCCTCATGTGCAACCAGGATTTCATTCTTATAATCTAGAAACTAAGTTTAAACTAAGTTTATACTTAGATGAGGAAAGCAAATAAAATGAAAAGGAACAGTTCAGTCCTTTGTATTACCTATTACCTCTCATGTAGAATGAAAAGACATGGTATAAATTGCAGAATTAACATTACTGAAACTACTACCAATTAAACACAAGCTGCTGTAACTTGTTTGACAACTGGAGTGTGACTTTCCTCTAGATAATATCACACAGATACCTCAAAACACTTGTACTTTTGGTCATCTATTCTGAGACAGTAGTATCACCTGTGGTAGAAGTATGGACTACCACCCTTACTTGCAGTATACTGCTGGGATAATAAAATCTGTTGCCCAAAATTTGCAATGAACATGTGAAAGGCCCCAAACTGGTCAGCAATTTAAAATGGATTTACTGTGTCTTTTAAGTGAGCAATTAATAAAAAAAATAAAAAGCCAAATTTCTAATTTGATAACTGTTGGGTTTTAAGAGAAGTCTGGAATCAAGAGGAAAAAAGGGTGATCACCCTGTTCTGGCACATGGGTCTTGATGTCCCAGTTAGCTTTCAGACAGATGTTATTTCAAGGACTTTTTGGTGCATTGGTCTTTACAAAGTCCTTTGGTGACTGGAGGAAAGGTGACTCCTCCTATGAATCTATCTAACGTGTTGCGCTGTTTGTCCGTGCTCTGCTGGTTTCAGTAACCTTCTGTTGTCTACTGTACCACGTTGCTTGTAGATCTCTTACTTCTTTGGAACACTTTCCCATCTTATCCTGAATTATGCCACTTGGTCATTTCTATAGAGCCTAAGTTGTTCCCTGAGCAGGAGTAATTTCTCCCTTGTAGACAGGGTTTCATAGTCTGCTTTGATAACTATGGTACAGTATAAATTGTAGGCATGAGTCTGATACGTAACTAGCCCTGTACTGGACCTTCATAATCCTGCATCAGAGACAGAAGAACATATATTATTGCTGATCTTAGCTGAGTTCCTATTGAAGCACACAAGATGTGCTCACTTAATTTGATCTCCTGGGAGGGCTATAACCTCCAGCAGAGAAGTGGCACTGAATATCTAAAGAAAGTAATTTCTTTAAACTCATCAGTTAGATTCAGAAGAGGAAGACTAAGCTGTCTTGGATAATGATAGCTTTTGGCACATTGCACAAAAGATCCTGAGACTTCTCAACATCTTCACAATAAATGACTTAATAAATAGCTGAACTTTGACTGCGTGCTTAGACTCTGCTTAAGCAGGGAATGAAGTGAGAAGCCCCCATATTCCCTAATTTTTTCAATATTGTTTTGAATGCACCCTTTTGCCCTTTTTTAATTTTGCTACTGTGCTAGAAATTGTTATAAGGTCAACAAACAGTTGCATTAGTAACTGTGAGTGGAGTGCATGTCTAGAGATGACCTGAGAAGGGCAGCGTAGGAGCAGTAGTTCCTCTGCCCTAAGTTGGAGCCTTCCATTGCTGTAACTTTGTGCTAGCTGATTCATGGAGCAGTATTAAAGGTTATGGCAGTCAGTAAATAACCTGTCAAATTCCTACTGCTTCCCTTACCCAATTCAAAGGATTCATCAATCTCTCTATACACTTGTGCTGCACATCTGGATTGCTTATTGATGATCTGGATCATGTTCATCAGTTTCTTGCTCATTTAATGCCTCCATAATCACCTCAAGCCTGTGTAAACCCTTTCAGAACCACTGAGGTGTAAAATATCTTCCCTTTGGGTGTTCAAGGTGCCACTCTCTGCATTCTGACTATGCATTTAACAGCACTATAGTCTAGTATAAGCCCACCTTCCTTTTCTTCTAGAAATACAATTATTAAAGAGCAGTAAGTATCTCTAACTTAAAAGACACACAAACAGAGACACAGACACAGAATAAAAGGACCCTCCTTCCCCCCTACTCTTCTTATTAGATTTTTTAAATGCTATTTTTATGGAAAAAATATTTTTTAACACAGTAGGTGTTTTAAACATTGTTTTTTAGGAATAGGAATAATATGATTATTATTTACTTCTTCAATTTTTCTATGAATTGCTAACTAACAAAGAGACAGCAGCAGTGCTGATTGATTTTTTTAGACCTGCTCACAGAATATTTTCTTCAAAAGCCCAACATTTATGAGAATTTAAGCAATTTTTCTGTGACAACTTAATGTAATGCCATATGGGTTATAAAAACAAAGCCACACTTTTTTGTTGTAAAAGGAAAATAATACCATACCGAGAGATGCCATAAACAGACAAGAGAAAAATATGCGAGTGTATTTCCTGGAGAGCACCCTTACACGAACAGCATTCATGCCATCAGCTGTTCCTCTCTGGTTTCCCCAGGATATAGTCAAACTCCAGTGGAGACTCCCATAAATCTGGAAAGGTAGAAGAGCCAAGCATACCATGAAGTCCATTAAGAATTTCACTGTGATCAATCTGCTTTGTGTGGAGTGTGGCTGGATACTCACTGGTACAAGCCCCCTAAGATCTATATCTAAGTAAACTGATAGTGCTTACTTAATGTGTTTCTCTCCTCTATGCTCACTGCCGGAGATTTACCTTCCTATAAGGAAACTGTTGTTGCTGGAAGTGAAGACTTGGTAATCTTTCTTTGAGTGTTGCTTCCTAGTTAACAAGAAAAAAAGTAATTGCAACTGCTTCCACATTAGATGCTTATTTTTCCTTTCATTCTGCTTTAAAAGGAAATCCCAGAGCTTTGTGATGTAGACATAGATATTTATTACAAATTAATTTTTAAAATAACGATATGGCTGCTCAATATCCTGCTGAAGCTCAGCTAGATATTGAATGCAGCAACTATGTCTTTATTATTAAATCTGAACTTGGAATAAAAATCTATATAAATGCAGCCTTCAGTTTTTGCTGAGATTTTTGTGGTTTTTGGATTTTTTTTTAAAAATCAAAATCTTACTGAAATATGAAGACTCTTCATGAAGCTGTGAATGATACATATTTATCCACTGGAATTACATCAGAACTACATTTTTGGCTTGTGTTTAATTTGAAGAATACATTTTCAGAACTGAATCTTGATATTAGCATACAGATAGAATTGAACAGTATGTCAATACTGACTGACAAAGCAGATAGATTGCTACTTGCTTTTAGATTAGTTCTAAATTTTCTCATGGAGAACATAAAAATGTAGAAGAGTATTTCAATTTTGCATTTCATTCAAACTGGGAAGAAAGCAATAATTTGAGGAAAACTAATAAAAGACTATGTTAGAATATGATTGACATGTGGCTAAAATGTATTTCAGTTGTAAAGACAGCTCAGTGCTAATAAAACAACATTTACTGGCTTGTTACCTTCAGGCCTCTCTTGCTCACAAATAATTGATTTTAAAACAGCATCCAAAAAATAGAAGATTTCTCTGCTATGTCTGTATGGATTTTTCCTGTATTCTGCTGTATTTGTCAGGAAGCATTTGAAATGAAATGACAGTATATCGCAGGGTGAATATACTAATTATTTATTTCTTTGTTATTTTATTAAGAATAAAAAAGAAAAGAAAAAACACTAAACCAAAAAAAAACTTCTGAGCTCCACTGTGAAGGTAAAATTCTTTATTTGTGTACACTTCCCAATAGGTAAAAATGCAAGAGATGGAGTGAGATAATCTGGCAATGTGGGTGAAACAACTGTTAAAAGTTTTGCAGTGCTAGAGACAGAAGGAGGATTCAGATCTTCCTTGTTATTCCAGAAAAATAACTATTTCTATTTGTAATTTTGTTTTTGACTTAAGCGGATAGGATTTGTCTGGTAACAACTCCAGCCTTCTTATATTATCAATAAAGAGAAGCAGACAGTTCAGGCAGCATTTTTCTTATTCTAAACTAAACGTCACACAGCTGTTCTCTCACTCTCCCCTTTTGGGATGAGGCAGAGAATCTGAAGAGTAAAAGTGAGAAAAATGATGGACTGAGATCAGGGTAGTTTAATAGGCAAAGCAAAAATCACACACATGACCAAAGCAAAACAACTTCATTCACCACTTCCCATGGGCAGGCAGGTGTTCAGACATCTCCAGGAAAGCAGGACTCCATCACATGTAACGGTGACTTGGGAAGACAAATGCCATCACTCTGAACATTATCCCTTCCTCTTTCCTTCTTTCTGCACTTTATATGCTAAGCATGACACCATATGATCTGGAATGCCTCTTTGGGTCAGTTGGAATCAGTTGTCCAGGCTTTGTCCCCTCCCAGTTTCTTGTGCTAGCTTCTTGAGTCCTTAGTGCTCTGCAAGCACCGCTCATGAATAATGAAAACATTCCTGTCTTATTAACACTGTTTCCAGCACAAATGCAAAACATAGCCCTGTACTAGCTATTTTGAAGAAAATTAACTCTACCCAACCAAAACCAGTAGAAAGGGCCAAAGGAATGGCTCTATAGACTTTTGTTTTCTCTCTGACCAGTGCAAACAAGGTGATTAGTTCAGAGGCAAAAGCTATCTTTCTCCTTCTCTCTCGTTTTCTCTTTCTCTCTCTCTCCTTTTCTCTCTTTCTTTCTTTTCCCTTTCTTACTTCCCTGCAGTTGTTGCTGTGTCATCATTTAGGGGCACAGAAGCCTCTTTCTCCCTTTCCACTTCCTGCCACCAGAGGGACTGCTACATATTATAAGTCACAGAAATACCAAACACTTCAGAGGCATGATTAATGACAATAGCTACTTTGGTTGATGGCTTCTGATCCCCCAGAAGAAATCTGGTATCAATCATGTGCCTGAATTCCTTTCTGCTGCTAGATGATTTAGTATTCCATGTCCTATACTCTACCACTTCCATTTGGAGCTAAACAATTTTGCTGTCACTTTAGAAGTGTAGCAATAATTTCCACTCTGCTTTAGATTCCAAGGTGATGGCAAGTCACTGCTTTTAGGACAGACTACAAAGGGGTCCATTAGAACTATTAGAATAGGGAAGACACTCCATTAATTATGCTTTGGATAGTCATATATACTCTCCCCCCCACCCCTAGCCTTACAGACAAAACAGAATTTATGTATGATTTCAAATACATATGTTCTGTTTAACATTTTACAATTTGTGAAGAAAATCTTTTGTGATGGTATAGAGTTTTTGAACTTCAGAATTATTGCTGAACTTTCTACAGACAACATTTCCACATTAAAATGAAGACATAAAAACTCTAAAAGATACATGAAATCACCTAAATATTTGAAATCTAAGACATAGAGAGATCCAAACATTTTACCATTATATTAATATTAATTCTGAAGATGCTAAGTAGACTTCCATCTAATATTAGCATTATACTAGTAAAGTTAATTAACTAGTTAATTAAATGTTGTAATAAACTTTAAACAAGATAATATAAAGAACTGAAACGGAGTGAAAAGAATGTGAGAGAAAACTGAAGGAAAAAAAAATCTCCCACCAGGCTCCAAATAAATATCTTCCAAATTTAAGTATTAGCAAAATTAGTTGTTCAAATATCTCTGTGAAATGATGATGTAGATACAGAGAATTAAGTATGAAGTGGCTTTAATCATGGTCAAAGAACACATCTATGGGAAGTAGTCAGGATTTATGGGACTGAGTTCAACAATTTACAAAACCACTTCACTGTCTGTAATTCTCAGAATGTATAACTAAAGTTCCATCCTGACAATGTTGCAATTCATCCAAATGAATTCTAATATTGTGACTACTGCAAAAAATACATTAATATTCCCTTTCTGTCTGTTTTACTCTTCAGACCCTGAACCAAGCTAGGATTACTGACATAGCCATTGGGTTCTTGGCTTAAGGCAGTGCTCAGATGGGGAACCAGATCTCTTTAAGTGGCCAGTTGGCCACCATTCAATGGAGAGAAAAGTCTCTGTTTCAATGACCATTGCACTGGCAACTTCAACTGGATTATCTTAGATTCCTAGAACCACTGTATTGCCAAACTCTTGTATCCTGTAATCCCACCTAACCTCTTTAGGTCATGCAGTATCCTTTCCTGGTATTATCTTAAAGTTTATAGAAAACATCTCCTAACAATCTCAATTACACTGTCTCACCTGATTTGTATTTTTGTATCTGTAGAAAGCTTTTAGATTGATTATTTACAAGCATCTTGTCTATGTAAAATAGGTTAACTAGGCGGCAGGAAACAGGTATCTGGAAAGAATGGCCAGAGTAATGTATACTCTGAAGAAGCCTGGTGGAAGACTTCAAGGAAATCCAAAGTTCCCACTTGAGATCTGCAACACTGATTAATCAAATATTACACTGGGAAGGTGACTAGGAGTTCTATCCATCATCCACTTTCATGGCAGTCCTTTGTCTCAAATCTATTCACTGTCTCATTGTCTCTGTTAGCACTGTAACTGTAGAAGAGATTTTTTTCACACTGATTACTCATAAATTAAGTTTGATAGCAGTTGCCACAGGATTAACTTTCTTGCAGTGTGTAAACTAATCTTTTGGACCAGAGCTAGAAGTCTGAGTTTGCTGTTGTACCTGCCGGGAGTAACTTGGAGGGGTACACAAATAGCTGAAAAAATAATACAACCTCCCCCCTGACATAGCCATCAAAGTTCTCCTCTTTGGTAGGCATATTATTAGTCTATTTCTGTCTGTTCTGTCAATATAAAATGCCTTTTGATATGAGACTCTGTCATGCTTTGAACAGATGTATTTATGACATCATCCTCACTACATACTGAAACATCTTCAACAATAGGGAAATGAGACTGTCAAAGCAAGGCCCTTAGATCTCCCATATAGTCTCAATAAAGTGTTGGGTGTCTCTAAAAAAAAAATCAGAATGTTTTCAGAATGTAAACAATCTTCTGCCTTACAGCAGGTATATTTGAACTTAGGAAAACTTAGTGAAACTCGTGGATTTAAGGTTGTTTTTGCTCATTGGATCTAGTGTTAGCAGTTCCTCAGATGGATTTTTTCCAGACAGAAAATCACTCTTGTAAAGAAACTCTTGAGTGATAGTGCACAATAATTTAGTTCAGTGATTATAATTTGTGGTTCAGAAACTGCTGCAGGCATGTAATGGCTCCTAAATAGCCTAAAAAGAAATTATTAAGAAAAGCAATATTATTGTCAGTGGTTAAAATTCATAGTGCAAGAGTCTACACCTGCAAGAGAATGGTTTCAGAATCTGTAAATTGAAAAAAGTTAGAAAAAATATTTGTCTATCGATGGGAACATTAACTAAGGAAATGGAAGACTTGGGTTCTGCGCTTACTTCAGAACACTGCACCTATAATTCTTACATCCTGAACAACAACTCTGGCTGTTAACTATTTATGGAATAAGCAGGAAAGCTGATTTTCTTCTCCTTTTGTTCAAAATGGACCATTCTATAGCCAGGAATGAAAACATCAAGAAACCGGAAGAAAAAGTAGCACAAATGATAAGACTCTGTCACTCAGATTTTGGGATGAAGAAATCTCAAAACTGTTGAATGGTTTTACATCAGTAAGACACTGAATAAAAGATGGGAAAAGTTGATATAGCATAAATTGCATTAGTGCCTCTAAACATTAGGCACTTTAAAGTAGTGCAAAATTTCTAAAAAGTTCCAAGTAATATAATGGAAAGAAATCAAAGCATTATATGTTACTTGTTAAATTATTTTGGATTAATTAAAATATTGTAATATTCCGTAATTCTTCCAGACGTGCAAGAATCAATCAGAAAACTTGAACTCCTGTTATCGCCATTTTATACTTCTTTGCAAGGAATCTTGAGATGGGTGACATAAGAGAAATTAATGAAAAATTGTATTTTTGGGCTTGTGGAATGATGTTCCACAACTGGCAGATTGCTTTTTTACTACAGAAAGAAAACTCTATATCTCTATCTCAGTGATTTATCTGGTGATTGTATGTTTACTGGCTCACTAAAGTACTGCCTGTAATGCAATATGTTCTACTAAAACAGTGTATTTCACAGAACGTATTTTTGTAACAAATTCTTCACAAATATAAGTATGTTATTTAGGACATAAATATTTTTCCCTATTGATAATTCATTCAATTCATTGAGATACTGAAATCCAGTGAAATTCAATAACTTATGCTGTAAAAGATTGTATATAACACAAAAATTTTAGGAGGATTGAAATCTGATTTGGAGCAGTAACAATTCATCTTTTCAGAGTATTCTTTATCTGAAAAGATTAAATCTTTGTGCAAAGTGCTGCAACAATCTGTCCAAACTGCAGTGAGTAATACAACATGGAGCTCTGTAAGTGGGTCCAGTGGAGGGCAGCAAGATGATTAGGGGACTGGAGCATCCCTCTTACAAGGAAAGACTGAGGGACCTGGGCCTGTTCAGCCTTGAGAGGAGGACCTCATCAATGTCTATTAAGTATCTGAAGAGAGGGCACCAAGAGGATGGACTCAGGATCATCATGGTGGCGCCAAACAATAGGACGAGAGTCAATAGACAGAAACTAATGCACAGGAAGTTCCACCTAAATATGAGGAAGAACTTCTTTACTGTGTGGGTGACCAAGCACTGGAACAGAGAGGTTCTGGAGTCTCCCTCACTGGAGATATTCGAGAACTGCCTGGACAATTTTGTTTAACATGCTCTAGGATGACCCTACTTGAGTAGAGAGGTTGGACCAGATGACCTGCTATGGTCCCTTCCAATCTCACCCATTCTGTGATTACCTACCTGTAGAATTACTTACATAGAAAAATACTACTCAAATGTTATGAGTAGCCTCAAGGAGAAAAGTACATACACATGGTTAGGTTTCCTGAACTAAGATTTGAGGAAAAGTAAGATTGTCTAATACTCCATACACTTATGTGTATGAGTTATATTTGAATTTTCTAATTATGTTCTTATAAAATAATAATTAACAGCAGTTTATACTTGTAAATGCAGTGTTTTCTTCTTTTCTCCTTTACCAAAATTAGAAAAAAAAAAGAAACTTTCATTTACGATCAGACCTAGATGACTGTCTAAATAAAAATCACTGCATGAAAATTTGTTAAAGAAGGATCTGTTTCATGTTAATGAAATTCGTGCATAAACTCTTTATTTTCTTCCTGACGCCAAAGGGAAAATGCAGATGGAATGAATTAAGGTAGAATGTGGCTAGGGAGCAAACTTAGTCACAGATAAAGACACCGACTCACAAGGAACAGAATCAGAATAGTCGTCATTAGAGCAAAGTCCTTTGTCTGCACAAAACCCCAGCAGCCTATGCAGTCTGTCTCACACTGTTCTACCAGCAGGGCTCAATTTTGGCTCAGAAGATCCATTAACAGCTCAGATGGAATAAAGTTATTTCTGTGCAGTCCCTGGTCTGTCCAGTGAGATTGGTAAGGAGGGTGTCACTAAGTAGTTGTTGGAATGATAGCAGTAGGGATGCCTGCTTGGAGCTGAATTGATGCCTACAGCACATCTTTATCTTGAGTGCGTGTTGGAACTGAGCCGGTGGCTGAAATACTCTGATAAAGAAGTATCTGCATCAGAGTTAAAAACTATTGACAGCCTAGAAAAGTAAGACAACATGATGAGAAGAGAAAAATAAAAATAATAAACTACATTCCATTATAAAAAGGTTTCTTAATATGTGAGGTAACCATCCATAGCTCACATGCACAAGGGTGCTTTAGCATTATTTTTTAAGAGAGAAAATCTCACCTTTAAACAAATGTCTAATTTCAGTTCTACATAGAGAACTGTCATTATGATATTACCATATGACCAAATTGCCATTGGGAATGGTATTACCCAATTTAGTGCTCCTGCTGAAAGACCCCAAACCATACACCACTCACTCAGTCACTCCCCCTTCCCCCTTGTCTTCCCCCCTGTGACTGTCTGGAGAGGAGAACTGGAGGCACAAGAGGTAAAGATCATGGGTAGAGATAAGAACAACTTACCAGAAACGGTAGTGAAATAGGAAAACGAACAGTAATAGCAACAGTATTAATAACAGAGGATACAAGAGAGGGGAATGATTCACCATGCTACCCTGACCCAGAAGGGACCCCTTTTCCTGTCCTCATAAAACGACGTGAGGTGGTATAGAATAACCTCAGAGTCTCAGCCATGTCCCCTCCTGGTTACTGCAAAACTTACCCCTGTCTTGGCCAAAACCACGACAAGAATTCAAAGCCATACACATTTATGAAAAAATGTTCTGTTCCTGCTCCATTGGGTCTGGTTGAGATGGAGTTAGTTTTCCCCACAGAAACCCTTACAGTTCCTGTATTGTTCCAGTAGCTAGAACGGTATTGGTAATACACTGGTGTTTTGGCTACTGCTGAGCAGTGCTGGTCCAGCATCATCACTGTCTCTCCAGTATTCCACCTCCTCACTAGTAGCCTGGGTGGACAAAATCTTGGGAGAGGACACAACCAGGACAGCTGACCCAAACTGACCAAAGTGATATTGCATGCTGTATGATGTCAGTTCAAATATTAAAGCTAAGAAAGGAGGAGCAAGGTGAGAGATTTTTTATTTTATGGTATTTTCCTTCTGGAACATCCACTACATGTGTTGAAGCCCTGCTTCCCGAGAAGTGGCTGGAAATAGCTTGCTGATGGGAAGTAGAAAATAAAATCTTTGGGTTTTTTTTCCCCTTTGTTTGTATGCTCACAGCCTTTCAGTTTTGCTTTAGTAAACTGCTTTATCTCAATCGATGATTTATTTTCTGACTTATTTTCTCTGCCCTGTCCAGCTGAAAAGGGGGAGTGATAGAGTGGCTTGGTGGGCCACGACATCCAGCCAGGGTAAACCCACCACACCTGCCCAGTAGATTTCTTATGACAGGGAAATTAACAACTGAGATCTTCATATACAACACATTGTGTATTAGTGTAAACTTTAAATATGAACTCATAAATAATATTTTCAAAATTTACAGTATAAAACAAGTCAAAACAAGAAGAAAAAATATTATGTACCTATATTTACCATTATAACCTATTTTCCTCCTGTTTCAAGTCCTGGATAGTATTTTAGGCATATCTACTTTTTTCTGTATATAAACTCATATAAATACAACAGTGTGTTCTGCATCTGAGCTTATAAACTCTGAATTCTATATCTGAGTTTATAAACTCTGAAAAGTGGGAAGCTATCCAAGTTCCAACATAATACCTCACTGATTTGGTTGCGATTTTGAAGCTAGAATTGTCTTATTTTTAACACCCTCAGAATGCAATCCAGAAGAAGCCAGACTTACGTGCAGCCTACTAGCAAGACTTCTGATGATTTTCTCATGACTATCAAGACATTGTGTTCAATTTCAATATGATTTAGAATTTTTTATTCCCCTAGTCTTAAAAAAAAAAAATCATCTTGTACACTACCCAGAATATTATCAATGTAAAGCCTGAACATCATCTGAGGTCCAGATTTAATCATCTGATATGTTTTCTGTCATTCAACATATTTTTAAAAATCACCTCAGCTGTTTTTTATTATGGTTGTACTCCTCAATCTTCTTTTACAGCCATAAGTATTGTCTAGCTATTTCTAAATTGCACTCTACTTTGTTCATTTTGTTTTAAGAATCACATAAAAGTTACATTATAGAATATTAAACTCAAAGGGGCTTCTAGGTCATGGATCCCTTCTTCCTCTCATCACAGTTAACCACTTAGCATAATGCACTTCATAAATTAATTTACCTCTGCCTTATTTGTACCTAGGTTTTTTTCCATTTGTTTGATTGGTTTCTTTTCTTTTGTTTAGGAGACTGTGTTGTTTCTTCATTTGCTTTTGTTTCTACTGCTCCTGTTAAATACTTTCTCCAAAATTCACTCCTCAACTTACATGCTTTCTCTGTCAAGGTTACATTGATTACTCACAGCTATTCTATACCCATCTATTCTTGTGCCAACATTATCTGTTACCTAGATAGCTCTTTTATGTCCCTTAGGTTTCTCACTGATTTATTTATAAGCAATAGTTATATTCCCTCTCATCCTTATTTTTTTCAGACAAAACAAGTTTTGCTCATTTTGTGTCCTTTTTCTTCTAAAGGTCCTGGTAGTCCTTCTCTTTCTTAAAATAATTGGGTAAGGTGAAGATACAGTGATTGTCCCATATTTATTAGATAGCTTGAAGGATGCATACATATGTTGGTAGAACATTTTTGTTAACGGTAGACAAGCACAGGGACTTTGAATGATTGGGTTATCCAATTATACTTACTTGCTGATGGACCAAGTAATGCAATAAAAATAGCTGTGAAGTATAGGAGGTGGTCAGTTGGTAAATCATGACAATATTATGCTCCTAACTGTTAGAGTTCTAATTTTCTGCAATGAACATTCACTATATATGAAACTTATAATAGTTATGTCATGGTTTGAGATCCCCAAAAATCTAATTCCCTAGCTCCATTCCCCCTCCCACATCTCAACCTAATGTGGGATGATTTTTTCCAGACAAAACACAAGACTCAAAATGGGGGAAAGGGAATATATTACAATGACTGTACAAATAAATACTACAATATATTATATACAATCTTAGCTATCTCTACCATGACATAAGTATTTATAATGGATCAGATCTCTTCTCCCCTCCAAATAAAAGTCCAGGAGGGAAGAAGGACAGATCCCTTCTAGTCTCTGAGCAGCAGGATCTTCTAAGGCAGCAGTCATCTGTCCTCTTCACATGCAGCAGCTGATAGCTGGACTTCTGCCAGCACTCACGAGGGAGGCCTCCAAGCCCCTCTCAGCCCCTTGGCACAGGCAAAGGGGTCTTCCGTGGGCTACGTTCACCCCAGACAAAGGTTGTTCTACCACGGTCATATCAACGGAGCACAGGAGTCTCCGTGACGGTCTGGTATCTTCAGGGGACTAAAGCCCTTTGCAGAGCTTCTGTGCTCTGCCTCAAGATGGCTGCGAGCTTCTTTGTAGCTTGTAGCAAGGGAGGGCCCCAAGGTCAACCTCCACACACTGTCCTGGCTGAGTTCTCAGGACAACCGAGCTTCTTAGCTCCTTTACCCATTTAGGACTTCTAATCAGTAAGAGTCCACCCCCTCCATTTTTGGAGGGATCTCAAAGGAAGTTTAGGGGAGTTTTGCAGTTCTTACCCCCAAGCTTTCTCTCTGTAGAAACTTAGTTCTGTTCTCTGCTGCTATTCTTTCTCTCCCAGCTTGCAGAAGTTCTGTCTGCTTTGCTGCATGGTTGTTTTGCTGCTCTCTTATCTTTTGGCTCTGTGCCGCCGCTTTTCCTCTGGTCAGTGCTGGCTGCCGTGGCTTTCAGTATCTCTAGTTGCTGCTCACAGTGGAAAAACATCTCCCGGCTTAACTACAGACACTTAGCCCAGTCTAACACTGTACCAAGTCTCTGCAGCTTCCCCCTGCCAGGGGCTGGGGGGCCCCAGAGGGCCCAAGGGGCTCTGAGCCCCCTTCCTCGTGGCATTCACAACATGGCTACCACTTCTTCTACCACCAAACCACAACTCTTCTCTTCCGTTTGGTTGTGATATGTTTATATTTTGCAGAAGTACTCATTGGACAAAACTTCAAAACTTCAAGGGTTACCACCCTCCTGGGGTTTTACCATTTCATAACTGCAGGGGGAAAACTTGGTCCAAACCACTACAAGTTACCAGACACGTAAATATTTTGTGAATTTAATCAGTGTGTATATTTATTTCATGCAATGGAATTAAATACAATCCTTCTAGAAAATCATAGTAGTTGTGTAATAGCTCTGTTAACTAAAAACTACTATAGAATTTGAATTATTTCTCTGACCATACTTCTATGCTGACAGGTAAACATTATGAACAAGAAAATGATATATTACTTTAAGTTGTCCTGAGAGTCTTTGTATATATTTCTTTTACCAGGGACAGTTGCAATTTAATAGTGCATTAAAATACCATGTGGTGTGCCATTTGTCATGTAGTACTTTTATATAATCTAAGCTATAATTTCCTGCTTGAACCCTAATTAATCTAACAGCCAACTCATTAACTTTTAGGAAAGCCTCACTCTAACTTAAGCTTAGTTATTTAACACTTTTGGCCTCATTACTACACTACCTATATATGTGCTTATTTTTATCTATTTATAAGATCCACTTATAAGTGAAAATTAATTAATGAGTAAAGAAAGTTTTGTATACTAGAAGGTGATATTAAGTATATTATTTGATTTTTTTTAATAAGAAAAGAAAGAAGAGACAGAGCTATGGCAAAGAGGATTTCTTTATCTCTACATAAATAGCCTCAGTGTAACTTTACCTATTCCTCTCAGTCTTCTTTCTCAGGCGAAGGACAGAACAGATACTGTTAAGGGGCAGTCACCTTCTAGTATACTCATCTGGCACATTGAATAAATTATGCATTCTCTGCAACTTGCAAAATGATAGTTTGTAAAATCAGATGTAGATCTCTACAGTCTACAGTCTAAAATAAGGAAAGATGAATCCCATCTAAATTGTGTTTATTCTCACCATATCACATAAATCATATGTATATTCATACACACAACTATATAATTATGTTTATTTGATAGGCTTAATTACATCTGCAGCTGGTCAAATATTACAGAAATAGTATTTTTTTATCAGTAAATGCTACCACTTTAAAGTAGAAACTTTGAGTAATAATATTGATAATTTATTTGGAATCCTTCCTTCCTTCCTTCCTTCCTTCCTTCCTTCCTTCCTTCCTTCCTTCC
>NW_020884872.1:63761127-63893263 GCF_003945725.1 Corapipo altera
TCCTTCCTTCCTTCCTTCCTTCCTTCCTTCCTTCCTTCCTTCCTTCCCTCCTCCCTCCCTCCCTTCCTTCTTCCCTCCCTTATTCTTTCTTTCCCCCCTTTCCTCCTTTCCTTCTTGACTGCCTGCCTGCTCTCCTTTCATCTCCTCAGTTGCTCAGTTTTAAAAAATGTTTGATTGTATTGACTAATTTTTTTTCTTATTTTGACATTTCAAGGTATAGAAATATATTTTCATAGATTTTTTTTAATGTAATGGAAAAAATCCTTTCCATAACATAAGAAGCATTTTAAAAGGGTCAACATAGATGAAACATTAACTAAAAACAAGCTTTTTTTTTTACTATTAAGATGCAGGGTTTCTTTTGTTATATTTATTTGGTTTTTTTTCCGAGTTGTAAAAAGTAACTAATTTTTAGCTCATAAAACCATCAGTGAAATAATATTTGCTAGCCCTAGTGTTTTTACTATGTGATCTGTTCTGTGTCACTCAATTTTTTCAACTAAAGACAAAACTAAATCTACTTGCATAAAATGCTTATTTGTATGTGAAATTTAAAGCTTGGTCTCTGAGCCATAATGATTCCTGTGCCCACTCACAGGCTGATGGAAGTTACAAAGCATGCCTTTTTATGGCTGTTTTAACAATTCTGCCTGGCTCTTAAAAATTAATAAAATCATGTGGATGTTCAGTATATATATATTGTGACTAAGTCAGCAAAAACGGGGCAAGCAGTGTAGTTCTGCCTCTCTTTCAAATCTGAACCATCTATCAAGTTGGCTTATGATTGATTTTCTCTAAAACTTTCTGCATTGCAGTGCTGTGGCAGCACTCTGTTTTTACAGTGTCTTTTTTTTTTTTCTTGTGCTCCAGCTGGACTCAGAGTGCAATTCAGCAGCTGGTGCAAATTGTCATTCCTCCCCTTGATGGACAGGATGATGAGAACAGACATTGAGGATTTGTCCTTCAGACTTTGCCTCAGTATCTGAGGCTCAAATTTGCAGTTCTAAAATACTAAAACTTAATAATCCATGTTTTTCCATTTCTCCACTCATATATTGAACACTAATTGAGGGTACTTTTAGACACTAACTCCTCTTCTCTTTTCTAAGTCTCAAGTCTCCTATTAAAATGCAGTATTTCCAGGATGCATTTTAATGTTTTCTAGATGATTTGAACCTGTCAGATACGAATACTTGTTTTTTTTTCACACTGGATAAAACTGTTTTAATGTTAACTAAGGAAAAAAACTTCTTGATGTTTTGTGGTTTATTTGCTTTTTTCTTCTCGATGTAACACAAATTCCATCAGTATTGATGCAAAATTCACAGGATTGTATAGTTATTATCACAATGAATATATTCATGGTTGGAGGACACCTGAAACACTCAGAACAAATCACTTGATATTTGTGGGGTGTTGCGCTGTAAATTACAGTATATATACAACAGCCTAATTTTCATATACAATATTCCAGTCTCTCATTCCATTTGATGTTACAAGTAAGAAAACCCTCCCTTAGATGTTGTAAGGTATATGGACCATCTGTGTGTGACTGGCAGATTTGACACAGGACCTAAGAAACCTCATCTCTTCTGAAACACCAATCGGAACTTGGGCAGAAGGTTCTGGAAGCAAAACTAAACCTCGACTACTTGTCTCTATGAGGTATTTATACATGTCTGCAAGACTTCTGGGTAGAGGATTTTCGGGATACAGGGAAAGAGTTTAAATGTGCTACTACGGTTGGTAGCTAAATCCCAGTACAGATAATTTAGGTGGTCTGATTCTTACATGTAGTTATTTGGTGCTATTTAGTTATTTAGGAAATGGTAATTAATCTGGTTAAGTGACATGTATGGAACTGTGCAGACTTCAGGTCAATATATATTATATTACCTTTAATCAAGCAATGTTTTTCATTCTGGGAATATTTTGGGAAAATCCTAGTTCTGATGAATTCAATATAATCTTGTTATTAACTTAAAGAAGATTGAAAGAAATAACTTCAGGAGCACACTCTTTCTCTCTGCCTTTCACAGAAAGATACACACCTTCTTAGAGATAGGCTCACAACAAAAATCACTCTAAAACTTGCTTTACATTTAGGCATATAGAGACACAAACATTAAAGATCAATATGAAAGTAATAATTCATATTCACAACTACCATGAACCTTGTAATTTGTTTCATTCTCCAGTTTGAATGTTTGCCATCATTTTGTGAGCAGAAGCAACCATTTCCATTCCTTCCATCCAATTTTTCCCACTATCAATTTGAAATATTTCCTTCTTTTCAAGATGTAGACAGGGTATCTATTTGGTTGTCTATATAATCGACAATTTTAAATAGGCTACAGATGTATGTCACAAGAGCAGACAGATGGCAGAAGCAAAGAAATTCAAGTTCTGCAATTGAATATGTAGCTTTTAACAACAAAACTTTGAATGTTTTACCATTCTGGAGTTAATCAATTTCTTAATAACTAGTGACAAAAAATTGTAATACCAGCAGCACATAAATTACCTCCTAGCAGTGTTCTGTGATATATTTTTATCCTAAATAATTTTAATTTGTGGATGTTTTGCAAAGAAAATATCAAATGAGTATCATGTAATGGTTTTCAGAGCCACAGGACTTTGGATAAAAAGCAAATTCTCCTATATGTTACTTGACGCTGCAACCTAATATTTACAGAATGCCAGCTTCCTGTTAGAACAAAACGATGACATATTCTTTGTAATCAGTCAAGTTCAGTGCAGTTATATGCAGCTTCATCCAGCTTCTGAGTCTGCAAGAAGCTGTGAGTGGCAATTTGTCTGGTTAGCTAATAGAAAAAAAAATTAAAGACTAGAGATGGATATGAATCCAAAATCAATCAACGCCTGAGGTACATGTGACAACACAGGCAAAGATTTAAACAAATGTCATGTTCCAGGACTGATAAAAACCCCAAAGTTCCGTAGCTGATTTCTGCCCGCCAGAAGTGTCCCTGCCTATGTGGGATGGAGCAGACCTCTTTCAGGAGCTGTGAGCTGCCACAGCCTAGAGAAGGGTGACACCGAAGGGTGCAACATGGGGGTAACTGCACCTTGGGATGGTTACACATCCTCAGGGATGATTGCTCGATAGCACGTGCATCGTTGGGTAGTAGTCAATATCGTGTTGCTAATAAATCAGTAAATCACTTTGATGGTTATTTTATTTAAACTGTTTAGTTTTTTCCCTGAAACAGTGTCACCCTTTATCTCTGTGCAGTGATGTATAGGAATTGACAATGACACTGATTCTACATTACTGTTATGGAAAATTCCACATTCTGTAAACTGCCAAAAAAGTTTCTTAAACTGATCAAATTATAAGGTTTTCTGGAATCTCCGTGAGTGGATTTGCAAGAGAAATCTGTATCAGATTGATGTTGAAACTCACTGCAGTTTAGTGCTTGCAAGAGACAGAAAAACTGGGACCAAGGCCCAAGGAACAGAGAATGCAAAATATTAGATTTGTTTCCAGGCATGTGAAAGGCAAGAAGATGGTCAGGAACAGTCAATTCATATTACTAAGGTGACATCATGCCTGATTGTCTTTTACAGTGATCTATCAAGGCCATATGGATGGTAGGACAGTGGATGTGATATATCTTCAATTCTGAGGTATTTTCACAATCCTTACCACGGAACTCTCTTGAAAACCAAGGATTTATGAGTTGTATCAGTGTACTGTCAGATGGGATGAAAATTGTTTGAACTGGCAGCCTCAAGGATTAATATTCCATGGTTTGACATCCATTTGGTAACTGGTAACAAGCAGAGTAGCCCAAAATCAAGGCCTGGGCTAATATTATTCAGTATATGGCAACCAAAATAACAATATGCACAGTAAACCTATGGATGATGACAGATATGAATGGTATCACACTGAGGAGAACATGCCTATCTGCTGGCCACCAGACTACTTTTCTCATAAGGTAAATCTGATGTCAAGTTTTGGAAGTCCTGGAGGTATCAGGAAGGGTATGAAGGAAATTTAAGAACATAAAGCCTACTGGCATGGTTTTGGAAGACTCTAAATGACAGAAGAGAGTTGAGAGGCTCTTTTATCCCAACCTTTGAGAACATTTGCTGGACTAAAATTTCCCTAAAAGTCAACATACATGGTTTGTTCCTTTGTTTTTTGGTTTGTTGTTGTTGTTGTTGTTTTTGTTGCTGTTGGGGTTTTTTTTTGTTAATAAGTTAATACTTATTTGGAATGGAAGGCCAGGGAACCAGAATCCAATAATTAATTAAAACACTAAATTTTAAGAAATAGTGTCTCAGTTTCCTCTCTCCTGGATTGCAGTAGACTCAATCCTGATTCAAACACAGAAGAGTGAAGACCACAGTCAGGGATGACATAAAGCTCATGTAAAGGCTCGTGCGAGGTCAGATTTCTTTATATTGAAAATTTCTAGGCATCCTACTGTAGTTACACTGAAACACTTTGATCCTGTACATTTCTCTCAATCCCTTTTCCCCTTTCTCCTTAGCTTTCTCCATTCTTTTTCCTTGACCTAGTTTATATGACAACAGTCACACTAGAACCCTACAGGGCTCAAAAAGTTTTCCCCCTCCTTTTACCGTCACAAAGAGGAAGATTGCCCAGGATGAGCTCTGTTCTCACAGAGCTCTGGCTATACCTTTGGAAAGGATGCTGACAATTCCCTTCTGCAAAGAGCAAACATACATAACAGCATAACAGTATATGGTTTCTGAATGTAGTGTAAAAAAAATGTGCCCATTTTGTGTCCTTTGTAGTATCTTATTATAATATGTAAATGTAATTTGTACTCTCTGACTTCTCAGTGAAATATATGGAAGTACACAAAAAGCAACACTGCTGTAGTAAAACAACTCACCAGTTTAACCAACGGCCTCATCAAGCAGTGCAAAATTATTTTAATCCATTCCGTGAAGTTATTTTCCTTTAGGAACAAGTACTCTTCAGAAGTTACACTATATTTTCTGACAGTGAATTCCAGCAACTCACTGCCAATTACTGCAAATACTTTTGTTGACCTACTTGGCAAGCCACTAGAGATCAAACTACACTTACAGCAAACTAGTCATAAAAAAAGGTTATTCTTCTCTTATCCTCCTTCTCAAACTCTAGCTCCTCTGCTAGCTAAATTGATGTTTACTTGGGTTGCATTAGGTTTACCTTAAGCAAATCCCTTTTTTCCACTGTCTGACAATCCTCAATCGGACTTGGTTGTTCTTTCTTTTGCGCCACCAAAGTGATTAGAAACATAAACATTTTGCAAGGACATTGTCCTTCAGAGCAGACTAAAATGTCACAAAGGAGTTTACAGTTCCATTTTGTTGTCTTTTGTTGTTATTTAGATAATATTTTGTGTCATTTTAGCAGTAGTCTTAAAGTGACAGGATTAAAACAAATTTCTAACCGTTCAATCAGTAGAACAAAAATTAGCTTTTTATTCATCTGGGTTTAAATCTGTTCATAGTCTTTATATTTTTCTTAGAGTTTGGGGTTTTGTTGTGTTTTGTTGGATTTTTTTTTCCTGGAGTATTATAGCTGTCAAATATTTTTTCTGGAAAAAAATATTCATAAAAATACTAAGTATTTTTGAGCAAATTTTTAACAACCAGTAAGAGTAGTCATAATATAACAAAATATTAAATAGAAGAAAAACCTACTCCTATGCCAAATGCATTCTCTAGATCTCATTTCAGATAGAATTTTCTTTTTGGAAACTGCCTTTTTGTGAAACAAGTAAAATATCATAGACAAGAGATGTGTGTTACAGTTGTTCAAGCTCCGCTACAAATTTGATCTTAATTACTCATATAGTACAGATTAATTTTTCCAATTGAATGGTTGACCCAGAATAAATAAAAAAATGCAAAAAACAAATATCGGATATAAATATATATTATATATTTAAATAAACTGATAACAGTTGCAATATAGGCATGTTCTTAGAAAGCAAATCAGAAAGTAAAAACAATCATTGGAATTAAAAAAACCCATCCACTCCAGTTTAATTACAAATAAAAAATATTTTTCTTATTTTAAATGCTGCTATTATTTTCATATTCCAGTGATAAATTCTACATTTGAAAATTCAGGGCTAGCAATTGAGATTGGGTAAATATGTTAGAAAATGGAGAGATTAAGTTAGAAAAAGGAAAGATCTATTGTGACATTGCCGAGAAACTGTTTTATAAGACAAATGTTTCAGTGTTAATATCTTCTATTTGCTATCTTCACAGTAAAACAATAAACCATGGCAAATCTGAAAATCTGGGACAACCATTTCAGCCCCATTTGTAAAAAATGATACCAGAATTTAATGCTGCTTTTTCTTTGTAGGATTCAGATTTACTTCACGTACCTTTCTGTACCTAAAGGTACAGAACTGGGTACTGGATGTGATTTTACCTTTAATTATATCTTAACTTTAATTATATAAATATGAGGTCTCTAATATGAACTGAACATTTGTGTTTCCTTCAAAAAATCTCTACATACCACGCCTATAAAGCAATGTGCGTTATCCTAGCTAGAGATCCCATAACAAAGCCTAGAATCTAAGTTAGACTATTGAAGAGTAATCTGCTTGTGTCTACCTGGATCCTTACTGCCTTTGCTTGTCTGCACCCAAAGGAGTAAAGGAAAAACCTCACCCTTACTAAATAGCATCCGAAGGCTTGTTAGAAATTTTGTAGTACCTAAAATGACTGTAAAGGTGTAGGCCAGTGAAATGAATCCTGTTAAATATACAGTGTGTCATAAAGATAAAAATTAATGTCTTATCCTATGGACTGTTTCTACAACAAAAGAAAACTCACTTCTGAATGTGAATTCATTCTGTCCTAAGATGACTCAGCTTGTACAGTCCAGCATTTTGTGATGGCATAAATAATTTTGTGTAAGTGCCTAGAACTGAAGGGACTCCTACAACTAACTTGAAGTAAGCATGCAATTTGGGTTCATTTTGTAGGCTGTGATGCAAAATTATGACAAAATTGCTTTCGCTTTTGATACTCTAATACAAGTCCATAACATGGTATAGGATTAAGAGTGGCTAGTTGCCTATATAAAATAAGCTGTATGTAATATTATATGTGTTTTGTTTTTGCAGTGCTCTTAGCAAGTCACAGTTCAAGAGACTTACCCTAGGGTGAGGAGGAGGAGGGGTCATTTTTTTCTAAGTGTGATCTTAAAGGACAAACAAAAAAATACACTTTGTATTTACATAACATATATGTACGATTTTTAAAATATTTAAGAACAGAAAAAATATTATCTGAGTGGGAGCAGAGACTGAGTTCACTGGGGTAGAAATCTAAGCTGAAATGCTGTTCTTGAAAGAAAGGAGAATTAGTATTCAAGACCTTTATTACTCTCTTTCTTTTAATAATATGTTTTATTCTTTCAGTGGGAATGGTGGTGAATATCTTTATAGCAATGTTTATAAATATGATTTGATAATTAAAAAAATAAAATCTACTTTATTACATTCGCTAAAAATAATTTGTGGAATACAAACAAATGTACAAATGCTGGTATTAAAAGCATCTGCTTCTCTTTTAACTGCAATTTCCGAAATCCCTTGGAATATATTAAGTCAGTTTTCTCCATTTTGCTGCAACGGAGAGACAGTCACTATTAACTTGCTACTATCTAGAACATACCTTAAAAGAAAGAAATTACTAAAGTGGAGTAATTGCTAGCTTTCTGTAGTATTTCTAAATTAGCTGCATATAACATAAATTCCTGAGATTGAAATTATAAAGCTATTTCTTCATTCTCAAAAGGAAAATCTTGTAGGCAGCTGAAAGCTCTCTTTTCAGGCAGACTTAAAACTTCCGAAGAGAAACATATTGATTTGAAAAATGAGGTAAATATTTTTCTTGTTTTAAAGAAAATGAGAAATATTTAAATACATACACACGATCAGTTGTTCACTGAAGCCTTTGCACATGTATAATTTAGCAAAATGGCTGCATATCTCTTTTTGAGAGGATGCAGAAAAAGATTTTTCTATTGTAAAAATCCCTTTACTTCCTCTCGTCCCGGAGAGATATTGAATCATAATGGATTTCTTTTGTGAAAATAATCATGGTTGAATTTGGGAGGCAGGAAGCATTGTTTGTAAACCTCGGTTGCTGCGTGTGTCACTTTCTTGTGACTAGTATAACAGTAGTGGGATGTCTTCTGCAAGTATTAGCTGCTCTGAGGGGAAAACATGCATACAGGTGTAGACTTAGTAAGCGGATGTCATATTATATTTTTTCTTCTTTTGCACTCTTCAATCATACATATCATTGAGTCCAAAATTGAAAAAAGAAACCTAATATGCTGAAACTGGTGAAACGCTTTGTAATCAAATGGAACAAAACAGGAAAATTATGATATAATTATTGATAGCATAACAAAGGTGAGACATCCTTGTTCCCAAGGGATACAGAGTTTTTCGTAGTCTGACATAATAAAGCAATGGAGTGGAAGTAACAAGATTCACAGATGCTAGGTAGGGTTTCAATAGCCTGGAGGCCCCTCGTGGCTGAAGATTTGTCAGCATTATCTGAATACCAGTGATTTGTGAAATAACCAAGTTAATTCTCCACTCAAGCATTTGCTTTTTAAGGCAAAGTTTGCTTCCTAAAGGAAGCAAGGAGCAAGGTGAATATTTTTTTTTCTTTTTTTCACCTTAAGTTTAATGGTTTTATAGATATGGTATGGCAGAGACAGTAATATCCCCTTTTACTGCCCATCACACTTTTCTGCCTGCATCATATTGTTATTACTGCCAAATACTAACAATACTAAGTTCATATACTACTACTGTCTTGATCAATATTGATTACTACAAAAAAAGAGGCACTGAATCTGTTGAAAGAAACCCTTGATTGTTTATTATACATTCTAATTTGTACAACTCCTAAGCACAGAAAGTTCAGTGAAAACAAGGTGAAACATAACTAGCTAAGAAAGTTTCTCTCTTAAATTGGAAAAGGGGAGAGGAGAGTGGATGAAAGCAGGAAAGAGGATGCCATTTTTTCTATCAAGTATTGCGATTTTGAAATAACTCTTAAATCATTGAAGTGAAATTATAACAAAACTGTAGACCATGCTGCATGTCTGAAACAATTGACTAATTTCAGTATATGTAATGTATAGCCTCACCAAGGAGGCTGGGGTCTTTTCCTCAATCTCTTTCTCCACTACTAGAAAATCAAAATAGGGGCCAAACCCAGAAATTCTGACTTGACAAAATAAATATAATAGAAGTGCTTAGAATATTGTCTCTCTTAAGTACATAATATTTTGTCTAAGCAAATATTGTACATAAATATATAAGTTTGCATTTTGTTCTCAAATTTGCATGTGTATGTTAAAAGTTTTATCGTAAGATATGTGAATTAATAATATATTCTTAAAAATTTTGAAAAATTGTATATAATTACACAAAATCTGATAATTATAGTTATAAACTATATGTCCTTGAATCTCCAGGATTTCTCTATGGAATAAGATTGCTACATTGATGTGTTAACCATTGCTGCTGAAGAAAAACTGGCAAATATATCTAGTCAGACAAGTTTTAAACATAATCTTTCTCTAAAAAAATTATTCTTTTATCTGTTTGTTTTGTCTTTGAGAGCATTCCATATAGCAAATTGCAGTGTAAAGAGAGAGAAAACTTTTTATGTATTCCTTTTACAAAGAAAATCATGGGTATTTTAGTTTCCAAACTCTGAAGTAAATATTTAGATCTAATTTTTCACAGGTAGATAGTTAATTACCACAGATTAAATGAGTTAGTGGGGAATGAATGTAAAATTATAGCTGTGTAACATTTGGTATGCAAAATTCTGTAGGGACCTACTTCTGAATATTACATAAATGTTTTCAATTCAGGCACATTTAAATTATTTCAATTTAAGATATTCTATTAAACTTAACAGCTGCATCATTTCTGGAATGAGTCTCTACAGGCTCATCAGTCTGAATAAAAAATTCAGATGACCATTAATTATCTTGAATAAAAACCTGGCAGTCCCCTTTTTTACTCACAGTGAGACAGAACAGCTATATTTGATTAATGACAAACTACAAGACACAAATACTATGTCATCATAACAAAGATATGCTTCTTGACTATCTATAGTAAGTAAATTTAAAAAAATGACTAGTTCTTCCGTAGAATCCAATTTTACATTTTCAGTTTGGAAGATCTTGAAGCATTCCTTGATTAAGTCTGAAGAAGGTCTTTGGTTTTCTAATGGGAATGTACTTGAAACATGTGGGATCCAGAAACATTGTGTTGTAGTCATCATAACAGTGAGAGGAACCTTCAGATTAGAGCTCAGCACTTCCTAGCTGACTGCAACCTAGGAACCCACTAAGAAGATGCAAAATTCACATCTTATTTTAGTGTCATGGTAATTTAGAAAATAAAGGAAGAGCATTGTCTAGTTTTTTGCTAGTTTTATCTGCCTTTTTGTACCTGCATTTGTATGCCATTCTTCAGGTATGTTTAGAGCTTGCTTAAAACCTGAGTGTCATTTTAATTCAAAAAAATCCCAAAAAGCTTCACTTCTGCTTCCCACTATTAAAAATATTTCATTAGTGTTTTCATACTCTTAGTAGGTAATGTTCCAGGACTTGCTTTAAAGGGTACAGGACAAATAGGGAAACTGTTTGAACTTTTTAATGTTGAGAACTCACTTCTCACTCTAGTCTCCTTAACTGGTAAAATTTTAGCTTATACTATGCTTGTTTTTTACATCATGAAGGGCATGTCACCCAAAGAAGTTTACAAAAAAGAAAAAAAAATGTTGAAATTTAAATGAATAAAAATGACTAAAAAGTACCACTGTAAAAAAGCTATCACTGTTATGTATGATTATAGACATCTCTGTCCAATACAAAACTTCTATAGAGGAAAACAATCCAAACTAGTGTATGCAAAAAGCAGTCAGTGCTGTCTGGCCTTGGGGACAAGGTCCTGGACTGCTTTAGTTTGGTAGTATTAACATAATATATATGGTCATCTGTGTGTGAATTAGAAATTATTGGTATTGAAGGTGATTTTAACTACATTTTTGCTGTTGGGATGCCTAAATTACACCTAATTCCTATTTCAGATGGCATTGTGGTGGCCTGAATCTCACCTCAGGCCAAAACAAGAATCATGCCATGTGTCTTTTGTTAACAGAATGATCTTATGTCTTGTCCTGAAAGGCAAATTTTATTTCATCGTAGTAAATGTTCCTGTCTGAAGGGTATCCTTTATTAGTTTTGTAATGAGATAGCAGTCTCTGCACTCCCTATATTTCCTATGAATTTGGCATATAGTAAATAGATTGTTTAGAATCAACCATATTCATTAGTTTTCAAAAAGCTGTTTTCTTTTAAAGTTGATTATCAGAATAATTAGCACAAAGAATAAAATAATTATGAAAAATACTATATAATATTTCTCTATAACATCTACTAAATTATATTCCCTCCATAGTAATACAAAAGAAAACAAAGAAGAGAGAGATTCAAGTCTTGTTCCCAGAATAATTCTCTACATTTAGAGGTTTGGAGTTTTTATAGTTCTCTTTTTTTTTTTCCTTTTTATTTCTTTTTCTTTTCTGAAATAACAGCCATTTTCTGAAAATTTGGCTCAGGGATGTTTTAAGATCAAGAAGCTACCAAAAAAAAAAAAAAAAAAGAAGTTATCTTTTTATAGATGTTAACAAGAAAACACTCAAAACATCCAAGAAAATATCTATAAATTGTATGATAAAACACACACCACACCCCTTGAAAAAGTTATTAAAACCTTGAAAATTTGTGAACTATTGTAGAAATACAATAGCCATACACTCCTTGGTTTTACTAATATAAACAGTCAAATGCAAAATACTTTTTTATTTTTCTTGAAGTTTTCTACTATCATTTGTGAGCTTTTTTTTTTTTGAAAACATGATGAAACATTTACTTACCTGCTTTATAACAGCCCCGCAGAATAGGAGGATAATCAGGAGTAAGGCTACAGCTAGTGAAACTGTTTCTCAACAAATTCATGATTACCTGAGAAAATTGAAATAGAATGGCATTCCCATTAAAGTCTTCACAGATTTTGGTTTCAACAGGCCACTCTTGTTTGGAAAGTTACATGGGGAAAGTATTTGGTGCATATATTCAGTAAAGAGATTTATGATAAAATAAATGGCTTTAAAATGGTTACTTTTAGCAAAAAAACCAAACAAGTGTCCATATTTTTGTTACAAGATATACTCTACTAAGAAGACAGAATAGGAAAACTACCACAATTTTATTCTAAGGAAACACTGAAATCTATAGTAAACTGTTCAAAGAGAGCTATCCTTACCAGTGGCAAGTTTAGAATGTTCATAATGTTAAGTTTCCTCTTTTTTTCGCAGAAGAAACACTCAGCATAACACTAAAAAAATGACATTAAATAGCAAAAGTACATTACTTGTTCATCTGCATATAATCCTCTCTGTTTTTATTCTTTTAGATATGATGAACCAATACACATCTTTGTTCTCAATCAGCATAGATTTTTCCAAGTATTGAACTCCTGCATTCACAGTTTGTAGCAGAACTTCTCAAACAGAAGAATATACAGTGGTTTTGAGTTGACATGAGAGGTAAGAGCATGTCTAAAAAGAGTGTGTAATATTAATTTTATTTATTCATTTAAGCTAATGGCATGAATTCTGGACCATAGTTTTTTGAAGGTAGGTTTGTAAGTCAGCTTTGATTCTTTTGGTAGAACAGTTCTTCAGGGATCCAGCTTTTAATGAGTTTTCTATTGTTGCCCTTTTTATCTTACTAAGGTTCTTACCATTTTTAAATGTCCTTAAAACTCATGTATTTCAGTAGTACAACAGAAGCAGTTATGCAGCTGTGGTTTCCAAGCAGCCTCTTTTGCATTAATTGTCTGTTGCATTAATTTTTTTTTCATAGTCAAGCAGAGGGGTTTTTTTAAATGTGTGACCTCTACAGTGAAATGTCTTGTTTTCAGAACCTGTTCATGAAATAATTGTCTCTCAGCCAATATTTGCATTTCAACAGCAAATTATCATCCTTGTGTGTCAGTTCCCATATTAAAAGAAAAAAATTACAAGAAAAGCTCTTATAACTTCTCAGATGACTTTAAGAATTGTTAACAATTTGCAGCTATGCTGAAGTGTGACATCTCAGTTCAAGGCCCCAAAGGCTTTACAGCAGTAATTGTAACATATAGCATCTAAAGGTCAGGGTATATTTCATGAAAGCCCATTGATGACGGCTGTCATTACAACTTCACTACCAAGAAAACTGTAGTTATGAAGGCACTCATGGGGAATAGAAGCCATTTAACTACCAAAGGTTTATTGCTGATGCTATTTTTACATGTTAGTTCTGCTTACAGAAAGGCCAGTGACCAAGATAATTCATGAGAATGTCTGTTAATGACTGACAGGTCCTGCTCTTATTTCAGCTTAAAATTAGCCAATTTAATTATTCAAGCACTAGAGGTGATTCGTTACAAGGCAGGCAATAATAGAAGCTATAAGATACATTTCTTACAGAAAGCTGATAATCTGATCAATTATCTCAACAATTTCTAAAATAGTCATATGTGAATACAGAATTTGAAAGAAATCCAGTGAAGGTTGATGCAGTTCCTGTTATGTCTGGTCAGCAATCCAATCAAAATTCTGTTCCGTACTTGCTTATAATAACAATAACAACCATGATTCTTATAATGACTATTGCTATGAAAACTACAATTATTGTACTTTCACTTTAACAGTTCCTAAACAATGAGAGAGAAAAAGGTAAAAGGCATGCAATCACCAATGCAAACCTAGCTTAGATGAAAGTTTCAGTAATGTTGGAATTTTTCCACCTCACTATTTTAAGGGTGCTTACCAATGTTTATTTCTAAATCCTCTATTGCCTTATTGCCTTAATTGCATAGATTTTAGTACATAAAATGGTCTTTTTGTAATTCCACAAGATGATTCTTTTCACTGCAATAATCAGCTATTATTCCTGTTATTGTTATTATTTTGACTGTTGTTTTTATTATTATTTCAAATGTTGGCATACTACAGATTTGGTTCTAAATTAACATGCACATGGAATTTTCTTTTGCTTCAATTTTCCTGAGCTCGTAATCTCAAAAAGAGTCTGAAGTGACTCATCTACCCTGTCTTCTGAAGGTATCACACATAGTCTTCCTAGTCTGTATTTCTTATAATAATTTTAAAAATCCTATAGTATCTTTGTATTCTTTTCTGTAGCTTTGCCTGTGATGGTGATTCTTTCCTCTGACTTGTAACCTGTATTTTTTGGGTAGCAAGTATTAAATAATTCTAACAACTTTGACATGATATAATATATAGAGTAATGAGCAGAAATTTATCCTGGACCAATTTGGCAAATCCTCATAATTAAACTTCTCTGGGACCTGGCTAGATATCCTTTATTTGAGGCTTATATCTTCTCTATCACTTTTTTTCTTTAATACATCTAGTACAATATAGTTTTCAGCAACAAAATGCTCAGCTTCTTTTCCTTTTTTTTTCATCCTTTTGCAAGGCATGTATAATTTGTCACTTTCCTAAATGATTGTTTTTCTAAAAAAAAAATCCAGATACACTTTTTCATCTTTAAATCCCCATACAACACTTGGTCCTCTTTTTATAATGTCTTACTATCATTAAAATCATATTTTTCACTTAGTTTTGCTACAGTTTCTAATCAGTCTGAGTAGGAGCCTACCCGTTAAATTTCTGAAATCTCTATGGATGAAGCAGTCATCCAGCTCCCTCCATTCTTAGCCAAAGGGGAAAAAAATTAGGGAACAAATCAGGGTGTGTATTCCTCTAGTGTGCAATGAGTTGCTCCCTCTAAAATGCATATTTTTCTCTTTTGCCTAAGGAAGCACAGACTAAGATTAATCTGCAAGTTGGGTAGTTATATTTGGTCTGGTGAAGTGCACCCTTATCTTTCACAGAAGCTAAGACCACAAATTATTAATTAATTTATTTATTTTTAAAATTTCTCTTAATATTTTTATCGCCACCTTATCAGGAAAGAAAAACTTGTCCATGAGATTTTACTGCATGTAACAATATCTCATTTTCCCCTGATACTTTTGACTTAAAAAAAAAAAAAAGACATCCCCCCAACCCAAAAACCAGGAAAAAAACAATCACAAACAAAATGCCATCAATTTTTATCTGAATGTCATTCTCACATCTTTCTGAAATATATTTGAATAATAAATGATTTCAGACCATGGACATGAAACATATTTGTAAAAAGCATTTAAACAAAAATTATTGTAGGTTATATACCTGTCTCTTTGAATTCTCTTATCATTGCAGACAATGATAAAATAAAGAACAAAGATGACATAGAATTTTTCCAAAAACTCCTATTGTATCTGATTCATTTTGGTACAGTTTTAACTCAGTAGTTAAAGCATAATGTGCATTTTCCTTTTCTACTCCATAGAATTTCTGCCAGTAGTGGATGGCATTTTATCAATTTAAATGCACTTGTAATCCAGGAACATTACCTGGGTTTTGTTTTTTTTTTGATATCCTAGTCAGTTTACATGCTGAAATTTTTAGTGCAGCTTTAAGCCACCAGATAGACCTCCCAGCACTGTAAAATTCTTCCTTCTCATGAGAAAGTACAAGATTAGTTTAAATACATTCAATTGATGTAATTTCAGAGCACATACACTCAGACTATGGGCAAATCCACAGGTCTACATTTCGTAAGTCACACATCCTTTTCCTGAAGAAGATTGGCCTTTCATCTTTCACAGAATCTTTAAGGTTGGAAAAGACCTCCAAGACCATCAAGTCCAACCTTTGACCAAATATCCCTGTGTCCACTAAACCATATCGCAAAGTGCCACGTCTACTCATATGCTGGTTTTGGCTGGGGTAGAGTTAATTTTCTTCACAGTGGATGGTATGAGGCTGTGTTTTGAATTTGTGCTGAACACAAAGTTGATAATATAGAGATGCTTTTGTTATTGCTGAGCAGTGCTTACACTGAGCCAAAGCCTTTTCTACTTTTCGTACTGCCATGCTGGCACGAAAGTTGTGGGTGCATGGGAGACTGGGAGGAGACACAGCCAGACCAGGTGATCCCAACTGACCAAAGGGATATTTCACACCATATGGCATCACGCTCAATATATTAAGTGGGAGGAAGAAGGAGGAAGAGGGGGAATGTTTGGAGGGATGGCATTTGCTTTCCCATCTTTGCACGTGATGGGCCCTGCTCTGCCAAAGGTGGCTGAACACCCGCCTACACTTGGGAAACAGTGAATCAATTTCTTCTTTTGTTTTGTTTGCGTGTGAGGCTTCTGCTTTCCCTATTAAACTGTCTTTATCTCAACCCACAAGTTTTCTATATTCTCTCTTCAATCCTATTGTTGAGGGAGGCAGTGTGTAGCTGCATGATACTTGGCTGCTCGCTGTTTTCAGAATACTTCCAGAGATGGAAACTCCACCACTTCCCTGGAAAGCCTGTTCCAATGCTTAACTAATTGCATAAATATAATTATTTTTCTTTTTTTTCCCCTTTTTTTGGTGAGAAATATATTTAAAACTGAAAATATAAATTATCTCCACTCTTCAAGCAATACTTATGGATTCTATTCTTTTTTGGTGTTTACCAATTAACTAAATTTCTCAGTCTGCTTTGTAAATTGTAATCACTTTGATTAATAACCTCATCTTATTCACTAGTTTGTTTTCAACTTGCTTTGGCAAAGGATTACGTGGTGCCTTTTTTCCCCTAGATCTTTTAAAAAATCAAGCACAGTTTGTTTATTTCTTACTATATTATTTTTATTCCTGTGGTCTGATTGCCTGAAGAAATCCCTCTGGTCATCTTCAAACATATTTTGATATTAATATTGTTTGTCTGTGCATGTCTCAAGTTCTCTAGACTGTATCAACAGCTCGTGTTTCAACTTTTCATTAACATCTTTATGTGATTCAGATTCTCTCTACAGCTCTACTAGTTTCAATACAGTTTCCAGTTTCTTCTTCTTTATCTCATCCAGATGGTGTAACATTCAGTAAACTGTTGGACCTTCAGGTTAAGTCTACTCTGCAATTCTTGTTTTACAGCATCCCACAGATCTCGTGTCTTTCAGAGTTTTCAAATTAGATAACAAAAAAGCTTTTGCAAACTTACTAGGTCCTTAATACCTATCATTTTAAGGTACTAACAGACTTTCTGGGTACATTTCTAGGTATATTTTTTCTATTTCTAAGAGCACATATCACATTTTCAGTAACATGATCAGTATGGGTTTTCTTTTTATTTGGTTGTTGTTGTTTTTTTCACGCAGTCCTCAATGTTCTTCTTTTCTTGATTACAATCTGTATGATGATCACATGAGAGAGAGGTACCTCTAGTATAAAAAACTTGACATTGTATACACTTTTCTGGGATTTAGCATACTTTTCTGTTTATGTATTTTCAATTTTTTTTTTATTTTTTATTTTTATGTTATTTGAGAGAGAAATCTTGCACCAGATAGAAACTAGAAAGGCAGTTATCAAGCACTATTTGGAAACTTTCAGAATTTATATTCTTTATCAAACATGCTCAAATTTTATTTTGTAGTAATAACGAGCAGTTTATGAATTAGATGTTATTATCACTGTGGAAAAAAATTTTCACTAACTTGGGCATCAATGATTTTTAAGATTTGCTCACTGTGACCAGAACAGATGTAAAAGGTGCATTATCTTCCCTGACAGAAAAATTATAAAAGAGTATGTCTAACTAACTTAGGGACTCTTGGTTATTAATGTACAGTTGCAATCCAACAATAATAGGAGTCTATCCACTCTGAAGTATCTACCCACATCTGAGGTTACTTTTCATCAGAGTAGGGTGTATTGTAATTAACTTAGACTAATTTTAATTTTTTTTTGTCCTTCAAAGAAACTGCTTCTGAATTGCAGCTCACTGCAAGTAGGCTTGAGAACTACTTTTATATACAGACATGTACATGCGTATGTGTATGCATATGTGTATGTGTATATATACTTCCCTTATGCAACACATTTCCTCTTATGTCTTAAAAGGAATTAAAAAAAACCCAATCCAATCTTCTTACCAGTGAAGTTCTTACTACCATTTCTCTGTTTGTCCAATCACCATTCATTTACAGTAAACAGCAACTTAAAATTGTCAAAATTTTCTGTACATTTTCTATATACAGAAAAGGACAAATGTGAAACTAGAAAAGTAAACCACTTTTTTTCATGCATATAGGCTCATAGAATCACAGAAATATTTAGTTTGGAAAGGACTTTTAGGATCATCTAAATAATCTTTTAACAGAACTGTTACATTAAAAAAACAGACAAACAAACAAAAACATAGTCTTTTTACTGAAAATAGTTTTCCTTAGAATCCTATGGAGTTTGATTAAAAAACCTGTTCTGAGAATTGCCAGATAATATATTTGGGTGGTTTGACCTTGGCTTGACGCCAGGCTCCCACCAAGGTGCTATATCACTTCTCTTCCGAGTCAGACAGGGGAGAGAGAATAAGATGGAAAATGATTTGTAGGTTGAGATAAGGCAGTTTACCAAAACAAAAGTGAAAGAGGAAAATAACAAGGTTTATTCTCTACTTCCCATTAGGAGGCAATGTCTGGCCATTAACTGGAAAGTAGGGCTTTAGCACACAGAGTGGTTGCTCAGAGAGCAAATATAGTACATAAAGAATGCCCTCCCCTTCCACCTCCTTCCCTTAGGTTTTATATCTGAGCTGACACCATATGGCACGGAATGTCCCTTTGGTTAGTTTGGGTCAGCTGGCCTGGTTGTGTCCCCTCCCAGGATCTTGCCCACGTTCGTGGGGGGGAAGGGGGGTGGGGTGGGGATGGGGTAGAGGAATTTTGAGAGACAGCGCTGATGCTGTGCCAGCACTGCTCAACAGTAGCCAAAACACTGGTGTGTTATTAACACCCTTCCAGCCACCACTGCAAAACACAGCACTGTGAGGGCTGCTGTGAGAAAATGAACTCTATCTCAGCCAGACCCAATACAGAGTCAGTAACAGTTTTGCTTTTACATTTCAAAACTGCATACCAAATAGTTATTTCAGGGTCATAGTATGTATAAACCTTTCAATTAATCACCTTTCAATTAATCACAGGCTGTCATAAGGGTACAGTCTATTCCACTTTAAAGAGCTACACAAGCATTTAAGACACAATCATATTCTGTAGGACAGGGGTGGGGTAAATAATTTAGTAATGACTTCAGCGTTTCTCTTGTAAAACAGTGTCTCATCATCTGTATTTTGTCTAAAATTACTTCTAGAAGAAAACCTTTCAGTGAAAAAAAAACCCTTTGCATAGGGTCAAATAGATACTTGCACTGTGACATAGTTTATGGGTGTGACAGTTCATTCTAACCCTCCTCATTTTTTCTAGACAGGACATCCTTATATCCATATAATGTCACCACTCTTTCCAGATCTTCAAATCTTAGAGATTTGTTGAAGAAAGGATTCTGAGCTATAGATCATGTCTATATCATAATAGTATATTATTTAAAAGGTCTTGCCCTTTGAGGAGACAATCTCAGTGATTGTTTGATTATGACTAAGCTCTTCTTTCATTACAATCTTTCACTTTTAGCAACAGTCAGAACTTGTAATTCCAAATGCCTTTTAAAGGTTTCACACAAGGCAGAGTTCCCAGTAAGTTATAAAGAACTAAATCAGATTTAAGAATATATAAAATGTATTAAAGTTGTATAATACAGTCTTTATGGATAAAAGTGCTTGTGTACGATTAGGTTTGTTTTTTGCTTTGATATCTTTCTCTAGACACTTTCTATTGTAATTAAAAAGTCATGGAACCCCAATGAAGTTCCCGCTGACTGGATGTCTCAGGTTAAAGACAGTGTTAAAGGAGGTAGGACCTTCTTTGGATTTATTGTCAATTTAAAAATAAATTATGAGACTTATGAGGAAGCAGTAGAAACGAAATAACAGTTTTTAATAAAAAACAAAGGGCAAAACAAAACAAAAGCAACACCAAGGGAGGAAAATATATCCCCCAGCAAATCACTCTGTTCACTTCCGTTTTGCCGAGCCGGCAGAGCAGTTTCGCTGCAGCCACATGGCCCCGGCAGTGGCATCTGACACAGTGGCAGCGGCGAGCAGGGGAATCTGGCTGTGCCAATTCCAGATGCCACGGCGGCGGGCAGGTGGCTCTGGCTCTGTCTGCGATGTGTCGGTGCCCCATCGGGGCGGAGGGGGAGCAGGCGGGAGGCGGCAGCAGTGGCAGGAAGGAACTCCGGTGCACAGTGCCAGTGCCAGCGCCGGCGGGGCGCGTACTTCTCTTCGAGCGAGGGCTGCGGTCAGAGCAGTGGCTGGGTGGCTCCAGGGGTATCCCGGCGGCGCGGGAGGTGTAGTCTGGGAGCCGCACGGGCGACAGAGGAATGGCAGAGAGCGGCGGGCGGTGGCTGTGGGTCTGCGGCGTGGGGGGTGACCTCCGGGAGCCAAAAATGGAAATGTAGGGACTTAAAGAGGATAGTTGCCTGTCTCAGTTACTGTTTAGGCCACAGAAGGACTTTGCCATGAGATAAGCACAGCAGGGAGTGACAGGATGCCACGAACTCCAGGCCTGGTGAAGGCAAGATCTGATTGGCACATCCTGGGTAATACATCCAGACAAAAATACGCACAGTGGTGAACTGTGTGCAGAAACAACTGCTAGTACGTGTATCACTGGTCAAAAAAAGATCACCCCAAATTATGGGACATCTGTGACCACCAACAATTGAAGCTCCCCCCCCCTCCCCACATATACCTCAGGGCATACTGCAACTTGGATTGTAAAATAAGCCACCACAGTGGGAATTTGAGATAAGGTAAAGATGGTACTATTGTCCAGGTGTTATCTCAGACCTAGAGTGAGGTTAACAAAGCTTTGGGACAAGAATGTATCACTGATAATGGACACAAAGACTTCAGAATTTATGGGCCACAAGAAAAGCCAGCTCAGCAATTCTGTTGAAATCAACTTGGTGTAAAGGTAATTCCATCGGGGGACATCACAACCCACCAACTCCAGAAACCCATTGACTCAAAAGAACAAAAAGGCTCAGCAGATGGACTGATTAGCATTAAAAGACTTTGTAGCCAATGAGCATTAATTCCTTTGTTAGCTAAAATCTATAAATAGTGAAAATTTTTGAACAACCTTGGGACATCCACCACTGAGAAATGTGGGGTGAAGAAGGACCAATGGGATGCGACTGGATCCACAGCTGGTGGCTGTCTTTTCTCTCTCTCTCTCTCCCCCCCTCCCCCCTCTCTTTTCTATTTCGTCATCTATCTCACATTCATAGTTAAATAAAATCTGTATTATTGACCGGCATATAATGTCGTTTGCACCTTAATTCGGACAGAAGCAACTCTCAATAATCGGATCTTAACAGGAAGTCAGTGGCTTCTTGTGTACTTGTCAGCAGTAGACATTAGCTAAGTATGTGGCTTCCCATGTGTCAGAATAGGAGATGATTTCCTTCTTCTACAGCACAGTTTGTTAAGTATACTTCGTTAGCTGCTTATTATTGCTGTTATGAATAACTCTACTGTTACATTCTGTGGCCCACACTAGTTTAGTTATATTATGGTAATGACAAAAAGTCATCCAGACAAGTTATTGAGGTATTAGTTGGACAATACTGCGATACATTTAAGGCAGCCTGCAAGCAGGAGCAATAACAGTGGTCATAATCAGTATTCCTGTTTAGATAAATTTATAGTTAAAATACATTCAGTAATTGACTTTTTATTTTGCATGAAGTTTGAGAAATCTGTTGCTATTGATGTCCTTAAAAATACACATTTAAAGATTGTGTTTTAAATAGTACAAATGTGCTTTTCAATGTAAATCACCTATATGCATAGTTTAGATGCCTGACAAAAATTAGACGTTTTTAGTTTAGCTTTATGTGTGTATGTACTTTGTATTTTAGGTGTGATGTAAATTTTACCTTTGAATTTAACCTTAAGTAAGGAATAACTGGAAATTGCAATTTGTATTTCATATACAAAGGCATAGAAAGATACACATATGGAGATATGCACAGACAGCAACATACTTAGAAATTAGAATCTTTGAATGTTCTGTGGAGTAAAATGAAAACCAGATTGTGTAGTATAGCCTGGATGTCATAATACTCAGTAAAGATATGAAAAAGCTAGTACTTTATTTTGTTTGTTTTTTTCTTTCTTTTTTTTTTCAAAAGGTTTTTTTCTAAATGATAAAGTTGCATTTCTATCAAGATTTCATACTAAAAATTTTAATTACCTCAACTTTGAAATATTATAAGTGAAAAAATATCATCATATGTGCCCTTTTGTATATTTTTTTCAAGTTGTTGCAAATGTGCCTTCATTGTATTTTATAGAACCTAACACAATGCAGTCTAGGGTAAAAGTTAATGACTTTTTGTGTCACCTAAAGAAATTTAAAACTATGATCTTACTTTTCCCTCAGGCATTTTAAGACTTTTTAATAAAAGTGGATTGCAGTTTTTCATTTTGTTATTAAAGCACCTGTAGATGAAACATCTAACTTTCTTATGTTGCCTTGGGAATTGTGTCTGTAACACATTTCCAAAAGTTGGGTTTAATGTATTGAGCTATCTAAATTGCTTTGTAAATATCACACCAGATACTGTGTGACAAGGAGACAGAAAAAACCCACATATATACATATTTTTCACTGAAAAATACTTTAGTGTCTTGATATTTATTTCTTCTGTGAGAACAATATTGAACAACTCCTTAATTGATATTTACCTTATTTCTCATTTTGGAAGTTATTTATGTTCATGGGTCAATGACTGGTTGTCAGTCAACTTAGCTCTTACACATCTTCACTGTATTAAAAATTGACAGTTCTTTATATGAAAGTGGTGAGGCAAATAAATCATGGGCCTTTTAATTAAAATAAGATAGAAACATAGACTACATATTAAACTCTATTAGCAATTATGCAACATATTCCTACTGATTGTTTCCCTTACTGATAGCAATAGACTTGATTGCTGTAGTAGTATTTTAAATATTAGAAGACTTTTGATTTGTTTTTCATTTGTGTAGAAAGTTACTTGGAGGGAATGACCAGGCCAAAACCCTCTTGAAAGAAGAGGGATATTTCACCTTAACATGAGAAGCAATGTGTACCTCTTCAAGGAGAAAAATTTTGTGGGACATAAGCAAAAGATAGGGAAAAGTGAGAGTGATGGACTGAAAGGTCAGTAATGTCTTAAACATTATCAAAATCATAGAAAGACTTTTTGTCAAACTGCAAGGAAGCAACTGCCTGTCTGTGATCACCAAAGCCTGACTGGAATTTGGACTGTGAAGGGGGACTTGAGATAAGACTATTATCTAATAATCTCAGATCTGAGAAAAAGTAAACAAGTCTCAGGAAAGAAGAATGTATCTGGGTTAAGAATCAGCCCTAGCTGGGCTCAGTGCGTGGTGGAGGAGAAGGGTTCTGGGTGTGTGATGGCGAAATGTCTCCACACCAAACTGAAGAAGTAAATCCCCCCACACACACTCCGAGAAGACCACATACTCATGTGACATTCTTGTGAGAGGCAGCTGAGAATGGGTCACAAAACAACAAGGACCCCCAAAGTACCCCCCTGATTCATTCCTGAGGCCTTCTACCACAAGAGGATTGATCCAAGTGAAGTAACAAATCCAGAACCTGTCACAAGAGAGTGCAAAACTTCCCCCCCAGGCCCAGGGGAGGTGCATTGGCATCTCCTGAACGTACATTAATCCACTGGACTCTGTGGTTTGTGGGACCCTCACCACCAAGAAGACCAGAAGAACCAGACTGACAGGACAACTGCCAAGTTACACGGAGTGGTGATATGTTTTCTATTTTAATTTCTCTATATCACTTTCTTTCTTCACCCCCACTGCCACCCCTTTTTCCTATTTCTTTCTCTCTCTCTGTCTCACGTTTAGCATTAAATAAAACCCATACTATTGACTTTGACATCTGATCTCGTTTGCACCTTAATTTGGGTAGAGACATTTCTAATAATTTTAATAACCAGATCATAACAGTGAGTCACAGCTCTGAACCAGGGAGCATACTCGTTATGTAGAGGTCAAACATCTTCAGCTAGTAAAAGGGGGCATAAACAGAAGCTTTCTAGGGAATAGGGAGGTCTTTCCAGAGCTTGCAACTGCTCAGCTGTCCTCTGAGCTGTTTGGAACTCAATCTGGAAAAGAGAAATCATGTTGCACAGACACAGTGGGCATGGCTAGACACTTCAAGTTTTCATTATCTGAAAAGCTTATAATCTAACAAAATGTGACTCCTTGACTCTTAGGCCTCTTGATTTTCATTGAGGAATTTCTTTAAGGCAGAACCATGCCAAAGCTTTGCCTGCTTAGGTTTTCTCCAACAGATCCTTTTCTTGATGCCTTTGAGACCAGAGCTTGTGATCAGCCCAAATGTCTTCAGGCTATAATAGTAATTTCTTCCAATTCTTCCATGATTTCTTCTGCTAAGCAGTTTAGGAAACTGTTAGGGGAGAAAAAAATGCTAGTTTACTGTTTAACTTTTCAGGAGGTATAAACATAGCCCATTAATGATCAACAACAGCTCTTGGTGTTCAACAATATGTGGAGCTTTGAATTTATGGATACCCAGTCAATCAAAATTAGGTTTTCATCAGCTTTTTGGACCAGTAGTCTTTAATAAACTAAATTTCTGTGTTGAAATAAGAAACCTATTGCAACAGGAAAGGTTGTCACAATATTTACAGAAAGAATTCTGTGATAAGACTTTCACTGAGAGCTAGAATCAAAGAAAAACAACTATATGATCTTTCTTCAGGTCATAATTTTTGTTAGTCTAGCAAGCCTAAAATGCTAACAAACATATAACTAAAAATCAAAAGCATAATACTGATGGTTGGTTTAACTAACACAAGGTAACACAAGAAAAAACCCCTTAATTTTCAGAAGCAAATTAAGATGTAAATTTTAAATATATAAGTAATTGAATTGATGATTTTTTCCCTACTAAAATTCACACTTTCTTGTTCCTTTTGCTTGGGGAGACCTTGCAAGGTAAGTAGCTTCATTTTTTTTTCAGTATGTTTAATTATTAATATGTAATCATTTTAAATTAATAAATCTTTTTTTTTTTCTTTTTAACCAAACACCATCTTATAATATTTGGGAGTTATACAAATAAGTTTCTAATTGTGTGATCATGCTCTTGTAAGATATTTCAATAAAAAGATTTTGGAATCAGACAGTGTCTCAATTTTCACTTCAAATCTATACTCCATATGCAAACAGTGATGAACCCTGATATCCCACTGCCAATGTCCTATCCTAGGCCTACTTAAGCTAACCCACACCTGGACCTTAGTATTGAAAAACACATCTTCTCTTATAACTCATTTATCCACAGTGTAAACCCTAAACTCTTGGGTTTTGCTGATATTTGCAACTGATTTTCTGCTGATATACACAAGTTTGAATGTTGTATTATTAGCTTACTGAATTGAAGCTGCTGTTGATGGGGAAAGCTTTGAAAGCTATGATGATTTCATTGTCTTGCCTATACACATACATATCTGGAGCACTTTCACATATCACAATAAAGGCAGCAATAAAGTAAGATTGGAAAAAAATGTTAATCTTACTATGCTTTAATTTATCTCCTCATGCTGGCACCATAACACAAAAATGTCCTTTTTCTTTGGCTGTGTTACAGGTCTGCTAGACAACTTTGGTCAAGTCAGTTTTCTTCTTTGGCTCCTGTTCCCCTAGCCAATGCAGATAATGATCCTGACCTCTTTTCTAAAATGCTTTGAGAACCTTGGGTGAAAAGTTCTCCCTAAAAGCATAGTAGTTTTATTATTATATCCATTATATAGTTACACTATTCAAGGTCAATAGACTTATATAGCTGAACAAAAATGAGATCATATGACAATGCGGTAATTGCACTCAAAAGTACCCAATTGAATGTTTAGTCCAAATGAATCCATATTTAGTATGGTTTCATATATTGTTGTTGAAAATTTGATGCACTGAATCTTGAACTTCCTTTGATTACTATTCTGCAGTGAGACTTTCTCAAACTTTTTAATTCATTGGTTGCTGCCCCCAAGGGATTAATACGGATTGGATAAGAAAGGGATGACATCAACTGCATATAATGAAATTCTATCCAGGATGTCCAATATCTTTACACCTTCAGCTCTGTTATTGTGTTGGATTCTTTGACTCATCTTTCCCAGAATTATGGTAAAAAGGGAGGGCAAAAAGGGGCACCATTGCCTTTTGCTGCTAGAGAAAGTAAAGACTTCTGAGTGGTATCCATTATTCCTTACTGTAGGCTCCAATACAATGTCTTTAGTTAAGAAAGTTTTAGACTATTATGTGAGACTCTCAAAACTTTCATCAAATAGGTTCCTTTCAGCCAATCAAATGGTCCTTCAGCATACAATGGTAATAAATATATACCTCCTCTTGCTATTTCTATTTTACAATGATCTCTAAGTTGAAATTTGTGCATTTTTCCAACCACTATCATGGCACCTTACTGTTATATCCTCATTGATCCTTCACTCTTCCAGTTGCTGTCATTGCTCTACTATTCAAAACACATACTGTCTATTGTCTTACTTTAGAAAGTTAATTTCTTTGGTACTGGACAAGATCCAGGAAAGCTGTCAAGTAAAAACTTCAAGATAGGTCAGCAACTGTCTAGTGCCAGGTTGATGTCCTGAGCTGAGGTTTAAGAACAATGTTTAGTCCTTGGGATTGAGTTTCCAAACAGCTACTTCCGTTCAACTCGAACATGTGGTTCAGTCGTGACAATGTAGGAAAGAGGTAAGGTAACTAAGCCAATGTTCTCGGTCTAAGTTCTAAAGGCATCTTCTTCACATCCTGTCTATAATTTTCCTCTACAAACAAAATATTCACCTTTTAAATATTTCCCTTAAAAAAGAACATATTACACTAAGGTCTCTTTTTAAATCACGGAGTTTTATTCTTTTCTATTTGTTAGATTTGGGGTTTATTTTACTTTTCTGTCTTCTGGAGTATAAACATAAGATAAAGGTGAGAAGCTGTCCAAACTTATAAACAATTAGAAATAAGGTGAATCAATAATGAAAATTAGTGTTATACTTTACAAACTGTACAAAAATTGAGAGGGTGTTGTTTTGGTCCACTACCTCAGTGCCAGGCTGTTTGAAAGGTTCTGCTGGGTTTGGCTACAGTAGAGTTAATTTTCTTCACAATGGCTAGTATGGAGCTACATTTTGGATTTGTGCTGAACACAGGGTTGATAATATAAGGATGTTTTTGTTATTGTTGAGCAGTGCTTACACAGAGCCATGACCTTTTTTACTTTTTACACCTTCCCACCAACAAGCGGGCTGATGGTTTATGGGAAGCTGGGAGGAGAGACAGCCAGGACAAGTGACTCAAAATGACTAAAGGGTTATTCCATACTATATGACATCATGCTCAGTATATAAAGTGGGGGGAAGAAAGAGGAAGAGGGGGAAGATTTGGACTAATGTCATTTGTCTGCCCAAGTAACCACTACATGTGATGGAGCCCTGCTTTCCTGGAGATGGCTGAACACCTATCTGCCAATGGGAAGCAGTGAACTACTTCCTTGTTTTGCTTTTCTTGTGTATGTGGCTTTTGCTTTCCCTATTAAACCCATGAGCTTTCCAGCTTTTACTTTTTTGATTGTCTCCCCAATCCTGCTGCTAAGGAAGTGAGCGAGTGGCTGTGTGGGCCTTGGTTGTTGTCTGAGGTTAAACCACCAAAAAGATGAAGTTGGTTTACAGTGAATAAATATGTTTTACAATGGATTTTGTGTACTTTATTAAAATGAAAATGAACATGGTTTTCCGTGATGTTACTGGCAATTGTAACTGCAAAATTATTTGACTACATAATTGTTGGCTTTGCAAATGAATCACCTTGGCAGTCTGTAATACTTTCAGTTTATTCTGCTGCTGGAGGTTACATAGTTTATTTTAAATATAAGTGGTTTTCAAGAAAACGAGGCTTTGGTCATTTTGTATGCAAAAAGGCATAGTAGTGCTTGATAAATTAAGAACCCAAGCCATCAACTCATACTCATACTCAGAAGAGCTGTTCTTAACTACTCTTTGAATTCCAATAAATTACTTGTTTCAGCAGTCTGTACTAGAATTCAGGCCTTATAAAATATTAGGAGAAAAGAACACCCAAAACAAACCCGAAATGAAAACTCACCTAATCCCATTTTATTATCTTTATTTTATGATTCTTTAGTTCCTTTTTTCTCTTACAGGTTTGCTTCCAAGGATACACTCCCAACAAGTGGAGGTGAAGAGTTTTGCATTACGATGAACCAAGTAGCTGGACTCTAAGTGGGTAGTGGAAAGAGTAGAGAAAAAGTGTTCCTGGTGAATATTCAGGTATTCAGCTACCAGCTGAGAATCCATCAGTTGTTGTTTTGCTCATAATTCTACTACAATGGCAAATCAGAAGCAACTTGATCCAAAATTGCAAAATATCGACATGGAAGAAAAGATTAAAAAGAAACAAACAAACCCCTCTACTTTTCCAGTTCAAACAGTAGAGAAACAGATTACTAGGGAAGGGAGAATACACTTTGACATTTCTGCTTATGAATTATACTGCTGTGTCATTTAGTGAATAATTAGCCCTACAATCTTTTACTGTTCTTCAAGAGTATAATTTGTCATTTATCAAATAAATTATATTGAACTGTGTACCTCTTTCAGATGCTGTGTTAAACTGCTATATACTTTGATTATCAAAGACGATTCTTTTGTTTTTCTTCATTATTTTAGTTACAAGTCTTGTATTCAAATAATTCACTTTTCAAAGGCTTGTTCAAGTGTCTAATCACTTGATTTCAATCTGCGATATTGCACTAATACTATGAATTAAATACAAACAGAACTGTGAGTATTGTTATCATAACTGTTGGAGAAAAACATTATAATCACAAGATCTTTTTCCTACCAACTTTAGCAATCTATCCATCTCTCTATCAATTAGTGGTTTTTAGTTATATGTTGCTTTGAGAAATAAGTATTTAGTTCTTACCAAGAACTGACTTGTACGTGAAGAATTCCTAAAGCCTTAATTATCAAGAAACTCACAAGCTGTTTCACTAGTTATCATCCCTGTGTTCAGCCATGTTATTATGTTGGCAGAGGTATTGGAATCACATACACACAAAAGTCAGTGCTCGAAGCTCTGCTTTGCACATCTCTTTAGGAAGGTGTAATTGTAGCCTCAAGAAATTGCCCACACTACTGAAAAAAGTAACAATTGTAGTAGTATGACTGGTGAAGTAACAGCTCTTTTTGTGGCTCCTGGGAGAGCTCCCACTGAAAAGACACTTTCACTACTCTTTCAATAAATGTACTCTGTGATTCCCTTACTTTTGAATTTCACAGTTTCATTGGCAGGAAGTAAGTAGGGCAGTGTGATTGCCTCAAAGATCTTTGTTGGCACCAAACTCGAAAAGTGTTTCTGAACTCCTTTGCTTGACTTCTGTCTGCAGCTTTCTGTAAGTGATTATGCTCTCCTCATGCTATTTGTCCTCTTTTTTTTGGTAAACCATCCACATTAGGGCTTTCAGGGTGCCACTGCAGAAAAAGAAATCTCAAATATCTTTGGATATCCAACACAGGACCCTTCAAAAGGGCCTGATATTCAGAAGAGTTAGGAACATTCTCTTTGAAGACCTAGAGACTCTAAAAAATTTTGATTAAAAGTATAAATTCAGATGTTACATTTCCTAAAAAAAATGAAGCACCACTGTTTTCTTTCTTATTAAGTGTTGCAGAAGATCAATAGAATGCATCAACCCATTCAATCTTCAGAAAGAAAACCACATGAACTCTGTATAACAGAGGTATTTCTAATATTTCTGTTACATACAGTTCATTCCACTGTGCAGGTTGTACCTCAAATTCTGTGTTCAGTTTTGGGACACTCACAACAGAAAGGACATAAAGGCACTTGAGTGTGTCCAGAAACAGAGCTGGTTAGGGGACTGAACTACAAGTCTTATAAGGAGTAGATGAGGAAGCTGGGGGTGTTTAGCCTGGAGAAAAGGAGGTTCAGGGGGAACCTTATTGCTCTCTGTGACTACTGTAAAGGAGTTTGTAGAAAGGTGGGGGTCTTCTTTCAGGTAACAAGTGACAGGTTGAGAGGAAATGACCTCAAGTTGCACCAGGGAAGCTTTAGATTAGATATTAAGAAAAAATTCTTCACAGAAAGGCTTGTCAGGTATTGGAACGCACTGCCCAGGGAAGTGTTGGAGTCACCATCTGTGAGGGATTGAAAAAAAGTTGTTAAAGTTATTACTGGCTCAAAATAACTCTGTGTGTAAGGGAAGGGGCAGATCGGGTTCTGCTAAGGTGAATGGTGCTCTGCTGTCAAGGTGCAATGGTGCTCTGCCCCATACTCTGCCTCCTTGCGAGCCACCGGTGCAGCTGTCAGTCACTGACACGCCTTGAGCATGGCCCCACAGCACACCTCCTGGAGCCCCTTACTCAGCCCCAGAGTGGCTGACACACTGGAAGTCCATTCTGGTGGGGTGGGGAGTGGCCACAGGAGTCCAGAGCAAATAAAACATAAGACCTTCCCATGGTCACAGCTCTACTGTCCTTGGATTTGTCGTAGCTGGATCTACTCTGGATATAAGGTGGTAGCTATAATTCTTTCTTTCTCTCTCCCTCTTTCTTTACTTCTTCTTCTCTTAACTTTCCTTTTTTGATATTTGATAACTTAGTCCTGGGTGGGTTGGAGTCTACTAAGTCAATGCCTTGTGAAATGCTTTATGTTGATTGAATGTTTGTTTTAAACTTTTACAAAGTTCCCTTATTTTCCAAAATTTGACAGTAAAAATGTGTTATCTTGACCCCCTGAGAAGCGTCATAGCATTTTCCCCATGTGTGGCCTCATGGTATAAAAGAACTGAAGGCCTTTTAAAAAAATCTGCCAGGTAGATTTTTGGAGCCTTGTATCTTTCTGATGTAAAACCCCTTCAATGAGCTTGTGACAAGAGCCTCGAATCTTAGACCATTCCCATAAGTCTTCAAAAAATGTGTGGATTTGTTATTTGATGACATGGTTTAGTGGTGAACATGGTGATGGTACTAGGTTGATGGCTGGACTTAGTGATCTTAGAGGTCTTTTTTCGATGATTGTATGAGTCTATGATTTTAATGATAAAAAGAGATTTTTTTTTTTTTTAATTGCAAGCTCTCCAACCAAGTGGGTAGGGCATTACAACAAGGAAAAATTGAAAAAGAATTAAACTGCTGAGGAATAGCTACTGTAATCTCACACACATTTTTTCAAGGCTTTTCTGTCTTACTCCATGATCTTTGGCTTCTAGACAAAGAATCTTCTATTTAATTAATTTAGTTGTTTAATTTATATCCCTGTCACTCTTTTCATTTAAGCTGCCTTTTGAATATTCATTCTCTTATTCTACTTTAAAAATCAATGCCCTTATTGAAAACTCTGATCTGCTAGTGGCTCAGTCTCATAGTACTGCATGATGAACAACAGATCTTCAGCAAAATTGTAGTGTCAGTTCTCTGAAACTGCACAGAAGGATAGTTGCTGTGAAAACTACTTTTCATATGGTAACATAACAGTTCTAATACTAGTAAGAGGATATAAAATATCCTTTAATCATTTCTTTACCACACACACAGTTAGGATAATGCTTCTGAAGGAAACACCCATTAATTTCTGAGAGTGAGATTCACTTCACCTGCATAATGACTGCAAATTGCAATGGCAGCCTCTCAGTGCTCTCAGGGCTGCTACTATATTTGAGTGAATGCTGCTCTGTTCTTGAGCTGTCTTTCAAGCAAGGTAAATGCTGTGTGTTAAGCTCAACTGGAACCTGGGTTCTGTATACACAGACCCTCTTCTGTGATAGTTAGAAGTGGTGAGGAGGTAGACTTGTGTGAATAATTGTGGTGAATTGACCTTGACTGGCTGCCAGGTGCCCACCAAAGTTCTCTCTCATTCCGTCTCCTCTTCAAGACAGTAGGAAGAAAATAGCAATGAAAAGCTCATAGGTCAAGATAGGAAAAGCACTCATCAGTTATCATCACAAGAAAAACAGATTTGACATGGGGAAAATTTGTTTAATTCACTGCCAATTAATCACAGAGTAGAAAAGTGAGAAATAACAGCAAAACTAAAGACACCTTCCTCTCACCTTCCCTTTTCTGAGACTGAACTTTGCCCCTGAGCCCTCTACCACCTTCCCCTGAACAGTGCGGGCAGATAGGCAATGGGAGTTGTGTTCAGTTGATAACCCTTTACTTCTTCTACTGCTTCGTTTTCATACTTTTCCCCTGCTCCGCTGTGGCGTCCCAGCCATGAGACATTCCTTCACTGACTGTTCCAGTGTGTGTTATTCCCATGGACTGCAGTCCTTCAGGAGCAGACTGCTCCAGTGTGGGATCCCTGCAACAAAATTCTTACTTCTGCATGGGCTCCTCTTCATGGGCTACAGCTCCTGCAGGGAGCCATCTGCTTCATGGGCTCTCAATAGACTGCAGCCCTGTGGGGTCTACCATGGGCTGCAAGGGGACATCCTGCCTCACCATAGTCTTCATCACAGGATACAAGGGAATGTCTATTCCAGTTCCTGCAGCAGCTCCTCTCCCTCCTTCTTTGCTTACCATGGTGTCTGCAGAGCTGTTTCTCTCACATATTCTCATTCCTCTCTCAAATGCTGCTGTGCAGTACTTTTTTAGCCTTAAATAGATTTTTGCCCTCATAGAGGTGCTACCAATGTCACTGATGGGCTTTGGCCAACTGTATTGTTGTACATCTACAGACTGGAGCTGTCTCAGTCAGAAATAGGGGAGGCTTCTGGCAGTTTCTCATGGAAGTCATCCCTGAAGCCCCCCACTCCCAAGGCCTTGTCATGTAACTGAATACAGCACAACATGGTAAGGTAAAAGACCTATTGTAATTAATATGTATGTAGAGCCCTTATTGTCCTATTGCAGATTAGCCTTTTAAAAAGACATGCTATTGCTTCACATGCACATGTTCACAAAAGTGATAACTAATTGAATTAAATTTTTTTTTTTCCAAAACATGATAGTTATGATGAATTTTCTTGACTTTATGGAATAAGATTCAGTACGTCTGACAGTTTCACATTAAAATAGATTCATACTACAGCTTTTGCCAAAGTTAGCATTTAATATTCCAGGGTCTCAGTTTGTACAATATGTCAGGAAAGGGAAGAGCCACTTGCTGCAGTTGGAGCTGTGACAGCAGTGTCTGGAAGCTTTAGCTCTAACTGCAGCAGGAGACTCTGGGATCTTCAGTTGCAGAGTGAAATCAGTGCACATCTTAGTACATATCTCGGAATATAAATCAGTTCAGAAATATTATTTTAGGGACTTCTTCAGAATTTCATTGCATTGAAATTATAGCAAGTTGTTGGATTTTGTCTGATTCAAGACTAAACTTTTTTTTTTTCCCTATTTGAAAAGCCTTGCCTTGGACATCAGTCTACTGAAATGAGTGTGAAAAGAAAAGAAGATAGAAATTCAATTTTACCCCAATTCCTTTTATTATAAGATATTTGGCTTATTCTCTGTGAGTTGATGTATAACTGCTCTTCATTTATTTTGAACTCTGTTTAGTAGTCTCTAAAATATGCTGTTACGGTCTATTGATATGACTACTACCTGGGATGTCAGCAAAAGTAAACAATAGCAAGGAACAAGCACTGAACAGCATACAATGACCTTAGGTCTAATTGATGCCATGTTGTCAAAATTAGGAACAGACTGGACTTGAGATAATGATGACTAAATACATTGAGAACCTCATCCTTTAACTAGCAAATCTCAGCATCTGCCATGGGGAATACTAGAGCAATTTACGTCATGTTTACCTGACCACTGGGTGGCACTATTAATTCACTTTTAGCTTTGAACATTGCTAGTTTTCGTTTGTCTATTTCTTTGTTTTGATAGTAATAGAGAGATTGTTTCTTTAAGAAAGCTGTTAAGGCTGAGTAAGTCACCTTAGAAACAGACTAAATCTGTAGTGAAAAATCTTCATTGGGACATCTGAACATCATATCTGCATGATGGTTCACAGTGTAGTCAGTAAGGCCTTAACACGCCGGTCAGTTCTATATATAGTATTTACCATATGGTATTTACAGTCAGTGCCACATATGGTTCAAGAGATGCAGTCAACATTTACTATTGCATTTATTGTAAATTATTCTCATGGGAGAAGGTTTCTTTGCTGTTGTTGTATAGGATTTTCATAGACTTTAATATGTAAGCAAACATAAAGTAATATTGAGACTGACAGTTAAAAAGTAGCGCAAAAAGATATAAAGTGAATTTGTATACCACACACAGGACATCTTTCCTCTACAAAATTCATGCATTTGAGTTATGACAAGGCTTTCAACTCAAAGAACTAGAGGAAAAAAAGGAGGATGCAAACCCATGCCTCACTCCTTTGGCTTTGCTCTCACCACATTTAAAAAGGAATTATTAATGTTATTAATAGTGTTCAAAAGGAAGCAATACCAGACATGATCTTCTTCCTTTTTCCATAGGAACTTCTGAAGGAAGAGATTAACTTAACTGTTTGGAGATGAGGAAGTAAGGCCAACCTAGCTCTCAATATAGACATTATCTCTATATAAAATAGTTCCTTGTATATCAAATGATTTTGAGAAGAAGCACAAGTTGCTTCAGTAGAGATACATTGCCCTTTATGGATTGTTGTAAGGACAGTGTCCTGCAGATGCATTTTGCAACGCTGATATTAAGATTCTGCATGATATTTTGTGATGGCTTGGAAATATTAGTAACTGTTATATTAAAGGAAAATAAGATAAAGAAGAAATGTCTTAATTAGTTCAAGATGTATGAATGTAAAAATTTCTGGTTTTGTGAGTTGAAAGGGTCGTCTTTTTGGTAAAAAATTATTGCATTTAACTGTCAGTAATATTTTGGCTTTTTGTTGTCAAATGCTTCAAAGCAGGCTCCTACAGTGTGTGATCCTCTTTCACAATGGAAGTAAAGCGTGGAAAGGTTGTTTTCTGGGGCTATTTTGTTATTATTATCAAGAAGAAAATAGCTTCTTATAAAAGAGAATATTCAAGAAAAAAAGTGCGGATACTATACTACAATGATATTATTTTTTTTTTCACAATGTCAGTTTTGTGATAAATGAGTAACTATTTTGAATTTAACAATCAGACAATAATTTTACAACACGGCCAATGATCCATCTAAAGAAAAAATTTGCAGCCCAAAAATTCTGTATAGTTTGTATTGAATTATAGACATTTTTAATAAACAGTAGTATTTTAGGATTTTCTGCACTAAAAGCCCGCAGTCCACTTATCACAGTAGTTACTCTCACACAAAAGTATTTTCAAGTGTGTGATGCTTTTATATTTTTTGAAGGAAAACATCTTCAAAACATTCTGTGCTAACCCAGAAATAGTTCTAAAATATTTCTTATATAGTATCTTCAGCAAGAGACAAACCAGGACTAATTCTTCAACCTGTCTGTGTTGCTACTTGTACCAGTCAGCTAAGTATTAGTTACCGTGTTACATCTGTACCTCTCAAAGCAATATGTTTACAAAACAAAATGTTGCACAAAATGTTCTTTGCAATATGAAATGTCTTCACACTCGTAGCTAATATCCACTATCTTATGGAAACAAAAGAAACATTGATAATATTCACTCGCAAAAGCATTCCCCGTGCGTATGTGCATAATAATGTATATAAATGTAGGGAAAAAAACTTACTACAAGTACTAACAGCCCAATGTTCAATTAGGGTTAAGGCTTCTTATTTTGTCATCTGGAATTCTGAAAAAATCAGGTAGCTGGAATCCACCTCAGATGCTGTACAGCTTAAAAGATGTTGATGTGAAGCAGTATTTCTAGTACCACTGCAGTTAGTGAAACCAGCAAAACTACTCCTGTGTTTTTTCATAAGCATAAAGTTGATTGTATTGAGCAAAGTGATCGTTTTCTCAGCCTTTCACTTTGAAAAAATATTTGCACAGCTTTGAATTCACATTTGAATAGTGTAGATCACATATATTTTTAGAATAACTTATGTTTCTCTTGCTATGAATGTTCAAGTTATAAACTCTTCAAGGCTAAGAATATTTCATACTATATGTACATTTAAGGTATTTATATATTTTTATCTGAAGAGATGACCAACACAGAGAGCCATTTGACTTTGAAAACTGAAAAAAAAATACATGTGAAACATAAGTAATATATAATGACTGTGTACATGTAGTATTAAACTACTACATCCCTTTAGCTCTTGGTGTACACACATAAACATACACACATGCAACTTATCTTCTATTCCTTTGTGTTAATTTACTTTAGCAATCTTCTTATTTCCCGTATGTCATTTCCTTTTCTCCTGAATGTAACAGAAACATAAATATACAAACTATGCCAGAACACCTATTTTATGCACGTAAAGCATGTAAAGTCATACATGCTTTGTATGGTATAAGAAATCCATGGATTTCTTATACCATACAAAGAAAAACCTCTCCCTAATGCCCCAGGAGCCCTTTAGGCCACTGAGATGTTAGTGCACACTACATTATCAGATTTATGTCCACTTGAAGTAGCCTTTGAGCTAAAACTAAGGCATTAGGTTGAAGGAAGTAGCAATTTAAAGTTATTGGTGTAAGGATAATTAACAACTGGCAGGTATCCAGTGTCATTACCAAGACACTGCTGCAGGGCAAACGCAACAACTGCCTGTTTTCTGCAGTGCCACAAACATGGATCTGGTTTTGCTCTAACTGGTTTTATTTTTAGCTTACATCTGCTTCCTAATAGCTTGAATCTTTCACAGCTCTTTTTGGGCTTTTTCAGATTTCAGTTGTTTCATCCAAATTCTAATTGAATTGGTTTTTAAAGATCATGAAATATACCATTTGCAGTGGCAGGAGCTATGTTTTTGGTTTGTATTGAGTTTTGGTTTTGTTTCTCCTTATACTTAGCCTCTCAATGTTCTGTTTTCTTCTGCATTCTTAACAGTATCTGGTTATTAAATATATACACTATCTATATTTCTTTTTTTTTTTTAAATTTTATTTTAAAACAAATCCCACACTGCTAAGGAGACTTTTATGTCTTTCAGCTCTTCACAATTTGTTTGCAGAATACGTCTGGTAAGAAAAAGATATTAAAAAGGAGAAGTACTAGCTTAAAACTGACTAATAAGGAGACTGGCTTTGATATACCATGTTCGGAAAGCTATATCCAAACATCGATCCGTACAGGTTGAAACTAGATCTAGACTGAGAGCATCACAATCCTCATGTAGTATATGCATTCATTCTGTAGATGGAGAAGAAAAGTAAAGGAGTATTCTCAGGTCTAGTTCTTATAATGGAAATTAGCTACACCTGGGGTAAACACTGAGGCTTGTCAGTAAGGAAGTGCTCTCACATCTTCATCACCCAGGAGAAACAATGCTACATCTAGAAACTTCAGGCAGCCTATCAACTTCTGAATGCTGTCAGAGAACATGGGAAATGGAGACTGAAAGCTTGAGGATAGTTTGCAAATTTCTTTAAAGCTTAAAATGATGGAAAGGCCACAATCTTAGAACTGTCTCCTAATGAAACAAGGCTAAGTAATTTTTGAGCCAAACAATGTAACTGTTTTATGAATATTTCTTTTAAAAAGTCTCTTGATAAAGTATTAAAAATTACTGTTAAATTTAATAATGCCAGAGAATGCTCCTGGGTATAGAATACTCTTAACTGTAACAGTGGTCCTTTAAAATTATTGTGACCCAGGCCGACATTGTCTCCCAGGCAATTCTTGACCAAAGTTTGAGAGTTAACAGAGGCCATGGAATACTTGCAAAAGGTAGTTTGGAATTGTCAATCCTGTTTTGGAAAATAAGGAAACTTATTTGGAAAGATACTTATAGGGTCTATTCTATGCCGGTTGACTTCACTTCCAGAGAAATACACTGGAATTTTGTGGTGTCAGCATAGCCACTGAGACTGTGAAAAACATTCTGGTAGCTGTCAGGTCACAAAATATTCGTAAGAAAGAAAAAAATAAGATGTCAGTAAATTAAAAGTTAGCTTTGTGTTGCCGTAGTGATGAGATGGCTAAACTAAGAGATGAAGCTAAAAATTTGTATTTATCTGAGAGAGAAAGCCTATATGATGGAATGTTATATCCCTGCTTTGACCAGAAGTATGCTGTTAAGTTTTTGAGGACCCGGCTGCTATATCTTCAGTACATCAAAGTGGCCTGGGGTCCTCCCTAGGGTCACCCTGATTTTACCTGCTATCAGTGCCCTGCTCTTAGACAAGAATCTGTGCTACCACTTGAAATTCACAATAGTTAATTTTTGACTCTTTGACTATCTCATAAGAAAACTCTTTCTGAATAAGGAGATAGCTCAACTCTAGGGAGTCCCAATAACTAAAGGGACTGAAGTATGGTATAGATTTCAATTCAAATAGGTAGTTAAGCTAACAAAAACAATCCTCCAGAACTGAACTGAGAAATACTTTACTAATGTACTCTTGACAGTTCTTAGCTCTGTTTACAGCATCAATACCTGTTTTCTTCAAGCTACACTGAGCTTTTTATTTTGTGCTTTGCCTGGTGCAGGGTATTTACGAAACAAAGGAAACAGATAATGACAGATAGGCATAAGGGTGACATTTCTTCTAGTTCTGCTGGTGAAGATTGCTAAATACTGGAAGAGAGTGAGAGGAAACTTGAATTTGCTGTCCAAACTCTAAATCCAAAAGTTCAGGGGCTGTGCCAGATCTCAGCATTCATGACATATGGTCTACAAACCTAATTCTGTGGTAAGGTTGTGTATTTTTTTATATGTGTAAATGCATGTATATATATTTGTATGTATATGTGTATATATATGTGTGTATATTTACACCCATACAAATGTATATGTGTATACGTATAGCGTGTATGTTGTAAACAAACTGGTGAATATACATTGACCTTATACAGAGTAAATGCCTTTTTCAGCTAATCCTTGGAGCTTTCTAAACAGTTTCTGTTCTATGGGATACTGCAAAAATCAGTGTATCTGAGGCATCTCTTTGATGAGAAATTTATCTTACTTTGTAACAATATGGCAGGGGCATTGTGACCTAGAGATGTCAATAAAAAAATGCTTAGTTTCCGTTCTGCAGAATTTTTTTTCTGCCTAAAACTTTGGACCAATGATATTTGAAAAAAAGCTCCTATGACTGATTTAAGTATCTCAAGTGTAAATTAAGCAAGCTTTATAACCCACTTGGAGGAAAAAATGGCAATCAAATAACAGCAATGCTTTTGAAAAAAGGTAAGATTTTCTGTCATCTGTTAAATTATGTGGGTTTTTTCATGATTATGTTATATCCAGGAAAAGTCTCAGATTTATTTATTTATTTTTTATTTTAGTTCAGTTAAAGCACTTATAAAACTACCTCTTCATCTCTTTCACGTTCCCCTCTGGAGTAGCAGTCAGGAACTCATGGCTTAGAATCAAGAGCAAAGTGCAGACAAATGAGTGATACCAGGGCTTGAAGCAAAGTCTTCATGAACAGATTGCCTAACAGACTGAAGTAATAATCTTTGGAGTCACCATGCTGGCTTGCAGATTGCTGTTTTAAGTGGCTTTGATTATTACAATGATTTGGCAGCAGTTCTTAAATTGGAATTTGGGCTTTGGAACCCAGATGTAGTACCTGAGCCTAATTGAATTCTCCTGAATGGAGTGTACAAACAGTAGAAGAAATTCCTCTGGTTAAAGTTGAAGTCAAGAAAACAATATGATTAGTTTAGCATCAGAACTTATTTCACAGGAAAAAAACCTGCACAGTTGATTAATTCCCGAAGAATAAATAACAAATCAACTGGTTAATTTACATGTAAAGATGTGTATTATAAAACTACACTGATTGCTATTTATGATTCAAAGGGTGTTAATTTCTACAAAATCTTGGTATTTCTTACTGAGAAATAAGAAGCTGATTAGTGGAGAAATTAGTATCAGTGAGGCATTCAAGCACTAAGTGGTAAACCTGTTTTTACAGAGAAACAGACGGGAAGACATACGGCATCATAAAAATAAGAAAAAGATGTAATTAAAGGTCTCTGGAGCTTCAGGTTCTCACCTTTGCAAGAATAACATAGTGACTATCTGAGTTTTCCAGGTAAATAAAATTAGTCCAGTAAGATAAAAAATGCTTATAATGTTACTATCTTTTAAAAATGCATATGGAAGTTTATGGACCATGTAGGCATCACGAAGGTCAAGAGGACTACAAAGCCACAATTTGAGTGCACAGTGTTCTTATACTGACACAAAACAGAAAGATGTTGATCTTTTTGATCCCCTCTTCATTTTTCACAGGAAGTGTTGACATGGTCATAATAGCTTTGGCATAATCAATCAAAGCAGATCATAACCTGATTTGCAGATAAATAAAAATAGTTTAGCATGTAATTGTTAAAGGGAAAAATACTGTAAGTATAGTTCACTGACGCTATAATAATGGCTAAAAAGAAAATCAGAAAATGGTAGACAATAATACAGGCATACACTGATATTTTGTGACTTTGAAACATATTCTGTTCTTGTAGTTGGAGATTTGAAGGGCAAAAGATAATTTTTTTTCCTTCTGTAATCCTGAAGTGAAGGGAAAGGATGTGTTAATACAGGCAGGTGGCCTACACATAGTATTTTATATGCATAATCCCTTGTACAGAAGGCAATAATCATGCAATAAATGGTCTATCACAAAATTAGAAAAGTTACTGTCAGAATTAGACAAAAATATCCTCTACTACCAAATACATTTGGTAGGAAATATATGCTTAGCTAAACACCACTGATATGAAGGCTAAAACAACAATGACACATCAGATAGGTTGGCAATTAAGCACGAAGACCTTGACATTGTATGTAAATACTATTTATTTGAGCTGCATTAGGAGGTGCCTACTGGCTAAATGTGATGTATGGTAGGCTTGAATTGAAGTGGATTTACTTAACAATTCAGTAGCTCTGAACCAGACGTGAGCATGCCTTTATTGTGGATATGAGCATGTGTACGTATTTGTTCTTAATCACAAAGTTACTCTGATAATGAAGAAAAATGCAAACTCATAATATTGAATTGCTAAGTGAGTTCTTCATCAGTATACTATCTTTAAACATGCACCCTACATCTCAGTATAAAAGAAGCATGAATCTAACTAAATGGCAATGTTATTGCAAATTATAGGAAGAATCAAAGGAGTTGTATGAACTGACAGTGATGTATAAGACATAATGCACCGTCTCAGAAAATGAAGCAATGTGAAAAAAGACAACATCTTAAAAAAAAAGTTTACATTTTTTCCTAGCACCTTTTTTAAAACAAATGGTTGAAAAGTGGATGTGAATAAGAAAAATAACATATTTTGGGATCTGTATTAGCTGATATGAATGGGAGAAAGTGTTACAGGTTAACCTAAGATATGTAAAATGTTCAAATAAATTGTGAAGTTGGATTTCAAATACATGGAAACATGCATACCTCTTCAGGTAAAAAAACCTCCAGATTAAATATCAGGGCTAAATACCACAAAATCACAGAATATGCTGAGTTGGAAGGGACCCACAAGGATCATCAAGTCCAACTCTTAGCCCTGCACAGGACCATGCCCAAGAGCCACACCATGTGCCTGAGAGTATTGTCCAAAGGCCTCTTGAACTCTGTCAGGCTTGGTACTGTGACCATTATCCTTTTTATACACAGTACAAAATGAGTAGTAATTCCATTGCAGATAGTGGAAGTTTATCAGGAAAAAAATTAGTATGAACAGGATCAGAATCATGCCTGTAACCTCTAAAAGCATAAACCAGCCTGTAATCTTGTTTAACATATGACAGGGCTAGGGGCAATTTGGAGTCTGCCAGCACTGTTCCCTCTGGAACATGCAAAATAGCTAGATGTTACTGCTCAAAGATCGTTTTCCACAGCTTAGCATATGGTTTAAGCTTTCTAAAGAGAATATGCAGCATAGCATATTGCTTTTTTATATATGTTTGTTTTAACTTCCATTATTTAGCATGTATCCATGTGAGCACGTCTCTTACTAACATAACACATAAATCCTGACTTCTTTCTGGTCTATAGGTTACCTGCTGTTTGCATCAGTGACAACAGGATTGGACCATGCAGTGCCTTATACAAGCAGCATTGTTAGAACTAGCAAGGCATTAGTGAGGATAAGAACATGCCGTTTGATTCTGGATGTTTCTTTTTCCTCAAAAAAACACGGTTAATCCTTTGCAAGGGAAAATATGTTATGAGTGTATTTTTGTCAATATTGTGAACATAAATCTCTGTCCCTTCTTTTCTGGTCTAATCTAAATAACAGCCTGATTATTTTATGGGTAGTTACTTGAACATTTTTAGATTGCAATTTTATTTGAGTTGATTATATTTTATCCGTATCTTTTTTAGCTTTTCTCTCAATTAGACTATCAAAAGTTTGTATATAAGCTCATTCTAAAAGTGTATAAATTAGGGATTATTCAAATAAACTCAAAAAGATAAAAAAGACCTTCTCATAATGCTACCATTGGGAAAAAAATATTTTTTACGATACTGATTTTTTAAAATATATTTATTGTCTGTAAAGGATCACAGGCATATTTGAAGGAGCAGAATAAAACTCTCATATTTAATCCTCATAGATGACAATCTTCATGGCTATTTTCACAGACAAGATCAAATACATTTTCTGAATTCAAAGTATCATTCATGCTAGCTCACACAGTTAAAACTGCCTATATTTTGGACTGTCAATGCTAGAGAAAGGAGCAGAATGTAAGGGTAAGGACTCTCTTGTCATGTTGCTGAAAGAGCTGTTTATTAAGAAAAGTTAAAAGACTAAACAAAGAATTTCTGTAAACTAAATAAAATTTTTGGTTTTGTGTATTTCCATTTTCTTCCTAATTTTGTCAAAAACAGCATTTCCTGGGATGGCGTCTCCGCTGCTAAAAAAGCTAATGTAGATCCTTTAATTACACTTCTCAAAGACTGTTGTATTAGTCCACCATACACTCTCATACAGTTGATGACTCAGAGTATTCTGAGTGACAGACGGTATTCACCATGCACTTTTTACTTCTTTTTTTCTTTTATAGATGAGAACTACAGAAAATAAATTCTAATGGGAAAAGTCTGGGGAAAGAAAATCTGCATTAAAATCAGCTTAAGCACCATCAGTGTATTCATATTACATCAATGGGAGACATGAGCATGCAGAACTGAGACCTAAAAATACTTCTGTTGACAATAGGACTGAATGTTCTTCTAAAATTACATTACTTTAAATCACTAGAATTTCCACTTCTGAATGTCTTATTCACTGACTAATTCCCTCAGTTATTACAGATTGCAGTGGGAGGGAAAAAATATGTTTAATTTATCAACTATCTTTGGAGTTACTCAAGGCACCACCTAACTTTTTTTGACTATCTTACTCTGATAGGCAGACTAATGAAACTCCTCCCTTAAAAATCTCTCTATAGGACATAATTTTTGACCAGTACCTTGTAGATAGTTGTGAAACTATTTTTTTCAAAGCAATCAGAATGACTACTAAAACCTGAGCCTATACAATTTCCCTTAAATAATATCCCCATGCGCTAAAGCTAGGAAATAGGAAACTATTCAAAATATATATTTCACAAATAGAAGATCAATATTACCTGTACTCTAGCTAAGGAATAGAAAACTGAACAAAATCTCAGTAAAACCAACTTTATTCTTTTTACGCTATGGGAAATTTTTGTTTAGTAATGACACAATCTATACTGCATGGCAATCTGTTATCCCTCAGTGGTGTAAATGTCAGACTCCCAGGAAAATGCCTGCAGAAAACAAATAAACAGAAGTATTTTACAGCAAAAATTAATGTAGAAGACCTCAAAGGAGCTTTCCCCAGAAGCATTTGTAATATTTATATCAGTGACTCTGAATTTCAGAATTGGACAACAGATGAGAGTGGCCATCTCTGACCCAGAATACTGCATCTGTTTGCTAATATAATTTCTAGATCTGTATAGTATTCTTCCCTATTTGTTTTGTTTTGCAAGAAAAGAGGATACTTTATGCAAAATAAATTATTTAAATGAAACAATAATCATTAACTAAAGAGAAAAAACAAAACTTCACTTGCCATTCTAGCATGAGCATCATCACTGTTGTATCTCAATTACTGTCTAGAGATAGCAGTTAAAATTACCTGCAGGTCTTCAAGCTCAGTTATGAGTGTAACTCAGTCTATGGTGTTTCCAGATTGGTGAATTGCACCTTGAGACATTGTTTGATATTATGCACTCTGGGATTTTCTGGTCATACAGATGGTTGTGTTTATCATAATGAAAGTTACTGAGAAACATCTTTTGAATGTTTGTATCACTTCTACCAGGGAAGAAATTACAGCAGTGGTATAGGATAATAAACCTGAAAGATGGATAGAGACCTTTCTTTTATTATAAACAAATATCTTAAAAATATACAAAAATATAATTAAAAAATATTTTAAATATATTTTTAAAATATATTTAAAATATATTTTCTACATATGAAACTAGAGTGAAAAAACATAAATGTTTCTGAGTTCAGTGGAGAGGAGCAAGACATATATTCACTGCAATTAAGTAAAAGTAATGTTTGACACAGTCACCAACTCAAATATGTTACAATATTGTTTTAAACTAAACCAGCAGTGATTTGTATCCAAAAAGTTCCTAAGATTTTAGGGAATCATTTTAAGAATTTTAATCTGCATTTTGGTGATTTTTTTAAGTACTACAGTAGGCCTCTTAAGTGCAAATATGCATGTAATATTCCAGTAATAAAAATACTGTATTTCAGGTCATAATCAAGGAAAGTTTTAAGTTCTAATAGTTGTTTGCTATTTACTGACATATAATAATTACATATATAGCAATAAGGATAGAGTGATAGAGATAAAATAATAATAGTTCAGTAGTTTTTGTAAAAAAAAACAAACTTTTTTTTATTTTAAAGGTCTTTCTCTTGAACGATTGTCCATCTACTTAAGCTATTCTTAGTATTTTTAAGGACAGAATGTTGTAAAACTTTATTAGTCTTCTAAAACAAAACTACAGTTCACTATTATTTTTGGACAATATCTTTTATGCCTATAAAAGTTTCTTTACTCCTTGCATGCACCTTAGCTTTTAATTTAGAAAGCTCTTATTGCAACTAGAGGTCACAGAAAAGAATGGAATTACAAGGAGAAATCCTAGACTGAGAGGAAATATAGATAGATGGGGAAAAAAATCACAAATTTTTGAAATTTCACATTTTTCAATTATTTTCTGGAAAAGAAAATGCAGGGACAACAATTATGTTTTCCTATCTTTTCATGGCTTCATGAAGAACACATAAATTCAATGCAAAAGGAAGAGCAATAAAACCAAATGAAAGTTATTGAGTGTTACCATACTGCATTGCTCTGAAATGTCATAAACTCTTTTATAAAGACAAATTTCCCCTCAAGTGCAGTAATACAGTCAGACTGGAAAACAAAATGATCTTTGGTTTATATACTTCTTACCCTCAGAGGAAAAATACCAAAAGGAGTTCTGATGCTGTTCATAACAGATAAAAACCTTCCAGAGGGGAAATTTTCTCTTTAGTACTGGTGCAAGGTAGAATTGGAAAGCAATACGAGGAGTAATGGACAGAACAAAATGAATTCAGATTTTAGAGAAGAGTACTTTGATGTGGTTTCGTTTGTTGTTTTTTTTTCATTTACAATGTTATCATTTTATTTCCCAAACTCTGACTTTTGCAGGATCCTTCTCTCTCTAGAGCAACTGGAGTTTGTTTGTGTTTTTATTCCTGTGCTGATTCTGCAAACTGCTATTGATTAGTTTACTAATGCAAAAGGCCTCAGGTGTAATCTGAAAGGTTTTATTTTGTTCTCTTTATCTCTTGTATAATGGTTATGACCCTGGAGTCATTCCAAATTCTGATACTTCTTTTGAAGATCATGTCAATCACGTAATTAAAGTGTGTTCCAACCACATTTGCAAGTCAGCTAGACTGACAGCCATGATCTTTGGGCCACTTGCTGAAAATCAGTGTTTCCACTGATGTGAAAATACTGATTTTTCTAGGTGTTATTTCTTGGGATCTTTCAGTTATTGCTTATAGCAATCAGCAGCTATTACAAACCAACTAACTAGATTACAAATTGTATTGCATTATGGTTTTCATACCCAGAGAGTTACCATAGTTTCCATGATGCATGCTAAAATACAAATTCATTTCAAGATGACCTTAAAACTGCCATACTATTAATAAGTATCCCATCAATTTTGGTAAGAGAAGCTCATGACAAGTAACAAAGGCAAATCTCTAGTGAGTACAGTGATACTTTGTTAACCTTTGAGGACCAGATTCAGGCAAGTAAGCTGTTTTGTTCCCTTATCTGAATAAGAGTGAGATTATAGGATGAGACATTCAAACAGTGATATGACAAAGGACCTACTGGAGAAACATGTCTTTCCAAAGAGGTAAGAAAAAGATTAGAGAGACACTCTGAGGAGTCTCAAATAACATTAGATGTCCTCCCATAGACAACTGCATCAAATCTCCCATATCTTGTTTTCTATTGACATAGTTTCCCATAGTAATAGCCATTGTAGTAGTGACATTTCTAAACCAAAAAAGTGTTATGGTGCTTACTGCTCTTACGCTGATCCAAGCATCAAAATGCCAAGCATCACAATCCTCCTGGTAGACATTTTACTGATAGAAAAAAACCAATAAAGGCATGATTTATTTAGTGTTAATTTTACCCTCTAGGCAACCTAACAGTCACTTTTGGTCTGCAAACAAATTTTTATAAAGTTTACTCAAAACATTAAAATGTCAAAATCACTGTGGATACAAAACGATTACAATTTCATGGTGGTATTAATGTAAGAAAAAAATAGAAAGGGAAAGATCATTTGAATAAGCAGTATTTTTCCTTCTCTCATCTATTCTCTTTTTCCATATCTGTTATCTCATGTTCTTCCATATGAATTGATAACTGGAGAACTATTCCCATACAGAAAACCTAAAAAAAACCCCCAAACTACAGATGTGATCTTTAGGTCATGCAATGTATATTCTGCTTGAGCAATACATGACACACCTTGTCAGCATATCAGTGCTTGGAGTGTTTAAGTCAATACCTAGATGTCTAGTGTCACACAAGATGCTATGAGATAGCAAAGATATCCACAGTAGATATGACAAAGGACAAGCTTTCTGGGATGCAGCTGGAGATGAGTTGCGATATTTTTTGTCACCTCAAAAACCACAAGGCACCAATGTGTGGGCAATTGAATTACACTCCTAATCCTCTGAGTAAAATTTTAAATTTTTTTAAAGTTGGATGTTCAACATAATTTTAGGCACTGTTAGGTATCTTGCCAGTTCTCCAGTTGTTATTCTGATAGAGCACAATTTTCCCTTAAATCCTGTGTCCTATCTTCCAGCCCTTTGAAGATATATTCAACTTTTTCTAAAATGGCACTACAGCTGCCTATCTTCAGGCCTTAATTTGAGTGTTTCTATGGGAGCTAGGTATCTGACTACCTACTCTAGTCACTGGAGTAGTTGGCCAAGACAGTTAGTGAAAGTGAGAAAGCTGTGAGTTCAGCTCCTCAGAGCAAGATTAAGTGGCCTGAACACAGGTATTTACTACCATTTGAAATGTCCTAGAATATCCAAGAACTCGACTCATGATGAACAAACACGACAGAATTTAAAGAAAGGAAATTTTATAAAATTGATATATGGTGCCACAGATGTACTAGCTGTCTTACTGCTTATATTGAGAGCTATAGCATATTTTTGAGATTGTGCTTTCTATTTAACTGTGAACTATTCCCACTATCCCTTCTCAATATAATGATTTTGCAGGTGTAGAGAAGTTAGTCTGATGAACTATTTAAACTACATATTATAAATATAAAATTAAAAGCAATTTACATTTTTAAAGAATCTGGAATAAAAAATTTCAGTTAAATAATTTGACTCCCAATGCAATATGTCATCAGGCACTATTCTGAGATAAAGACAGGACTGGAACATGTTGAAGTAAGTGCAACATGCTTGTGACTTAGTCTGCAGCTACCTAACAACAGCTGATAGAAAATATTAAAATTATTATATTCAAAGGACTGGAAATATTATTTTGCATCTCCTAACTCTTACTCAGAATCACAGAGAAAAATACTCAAAATCTAAAGCTATAACACACCTGCTGAAAGAAAATTCCACACTCTTTTTATCCAAGCACTGGACAGAATACATTTTATGTGTAGTCCAAAGTAGAACATATACATACTTAGATTTGTATTTTAAATACAACCCAAAACTTTGAGTTTTAGAAGAATGCTATGAGAGAGAAAGAAGTTAATCAACGACGAATAGGAGGCATGAGTCTAATATGATACCTTTAATTTAAAATCTTTTAGAATACTTTCTGGATAATTTGTTAGACGACCCTCAACAGGAGCTTCTATTATTTACCATCACATAGAAGTTTTCTAGGAACAAGTGTGAATATAATTTCTTTAGTCACTTTGTGATTATAGTAGTGACATTGATAAACTATGTCCTTGGAAGACAATGGTGATGATCAAGCTACTTTTTTTCTTGACAATTAATCATATTACAAACCTCTCTGGAAATGATAAGTTATTGTTTTTTGGTTCCCTAAACCTAATATTGTTTGTTGCAAACATTAACTTTTTTTAATAAACAGTTACTTTATACTATTGATTTTTATTTTTCAGCAAACATTTATTATATCTGTGCCACTGGTTTTCCACTAAACAGTTGCATGCTACCCATTCATTTTACTTTAGTATGTAGAAATATTATATAGTATATGGAATTCAGTAAACTCATAGTCTGAACTGAAAAATACAAAAGACCCCATTCTTTACACATCCTCATACAAAAGAGACCTCAAACTATCATAATAAATGAATAAAAATGAGAAAATAAAATAAAATATTATAAATAAATAAAATGTCCATAAACAAAATATATTAAAATAATTACAGGGTAAAACAATTCTCAGATCAAGACAGACTTTCTGCAGACAATTTGAGGACCTCTATTTGCTTCTGTACCCAGAAGAGTTTGATATATATTGTGATTAAATAGATAATAATTTTGGACACAATGTGAAGGAAGATAGAATAACTACAAAAAATACATCACATATTTAGCATCTTTGACAATAAGTACAGTATTCAGGGGTATTACATAAAAGTTTATATTTGTTACTTGGCTAAAGTATGACATTAACATTGTTAAACATAACAATATAATGAACTTACTGAACTATTTTATTTTTATGCTTTTTTCAAAGACAACTTTCAGTTAATTATTATAGAAGATGGGGTACATTAAATCTTTATAATGACAAATAAAAGTATTTTAAATAATGTATAGCAAAATATTTCCACTTTCAACTGAAATGATTTCTCCTTAACTATGAAAAAATTGTGACTGTACACACTTTTTACCTTGACAAATGGTCTTAACCATTTGTCTCTTCAGTCAACGATCCTTCAAGTTAGACCTTTAAATTATTGTAACACGAATAGTGTTTGAGAAGTGTTGCATTCGTATTTGTTATCTCATGGTCATGAGTGTTTCATAAACAACTTGTTCCAAACCTAAGGAACTTTCTGAATAATTTATATTTCTTTTTTCCCTGAAGAAATTTCGGTAACAAGAAACATATTGTCTCCTTTAGTGTTTTCTGATCATCTCCATTTGCTGGGGGAATGGTTTATGGGCAAATGCTTTGTAACAGCTCTTCAGATACTAGGAAAAGAAAATATTCTTTCTCTTATTATTCCTGCTTGCAACCTCTCACTCTCTAACTGAAGCCAAAATAAAAACAAAAGTATGCAAGCAAACAAACAAGCAAAGAAGCCCAAAATATATCTTACAATATTTCTTAAGTGATTTGTAGCAATCTTCTACTTAAAGAAATTTATGGCCCATGCTGTGGTTTAGCAGTTACTTGGGACTGAAAAATGTAGGGTGTTTTTATATTTCCAGACTTTCAATATCCTTTTTTTTTTGTAGTGATAGATAGAAGTTATATGAAATAGTCAATCGGATATGTCTATCTCGTATTGGCCTCATTAGCCACCAGCGTGCTCGTAAAAAATGTGGATAGAGCCTTCCTAAATCTTCGTTTGCGAAGCCTGGCCATGATGATGACATGAAATAGTAATGTAGATCTTTAGCACCCAGGGCTAAAAGCTCTTGAAAAGTCCTTAATCTCATGCATTGTCTCATTCAAATAAGTTTAATATATTTTGGGGTAGAATTCTCCCCTGCTAAGGTCCCTAAAAAGAAGTTTTTGCACAAGTAATTTTCTCCTTAAGGTCTTTGTGTGAATGCAGTAACATCAAATACAGACACAAGTACCTGAAGCGGGATTGGTTTCTCTCTACATGAACAATGATTTCTTGTGCACAGGAAAGTTTATAGGCCTTGGCTCTTATTAGATTATATGCTCTGCTAGAATAGAAATAGTCATTAACTTTAGCTGTTTAGCCTTAATGCCTCTAATAATTTATCAATTTATTGCTTATTTCTCTGTGGTACATAGTTTTCATGAGTAATTGTTGTTCTCACTACTCTTATAATCTTCACTGGGTTTACCATGCAGTTATTCAGAAATGTCTATTGGCCTGATGGTAATTTGACATGATGCATTTTAGGGCTGAGCTGTATCTGTGCTGATTGAAAAATGCAGTTGCTTGAAAATACAATATCAAAATACTTATAGATTGATTTGCACTTTTTTTGTTGTTTTTTGTTTGGTTGGTTGGTGTAAGGTAGAACATACACAGGTGTTCTTCCCAAGAATGCGAAGGCAGTGGAAGGATTAAAAAAAAAGGTTTATTTCAGATGCACCGGGCCCCCAGGAGGAAAAGGCAAGTTCCTACCCTCTCAGGGCCTCTTATCCTCTTTCCCCCCCACCTTCCCAAGGCCTCTGTGTATGTCTGTTAGGGCTATCTCTTTTCTCTCACATGCCAGAGAGGCTGAGAACTTCTCTTGCTATGCAGAAGAGGGGGGGGAAAGCATTGAAACTGCCTTTGAGAAAGAGTTACTATTTAGGCAGAAAGCCTTCCTAGCAAAAACACAGTTCCTAGCTTTCCTGTTACAAATTCTTCCAAAAAGCAAACTACCCCTACAGTTGGTTTTTTTGTTTTGTTTTGTTTTGATGCATGTTGAACATTGTTCTCTCTGACAATGGATTCAATAACTGGGTGGTTAAGATAATGGGTATGATAATCTTCACAGGTAAAATTATGCACCATGATACTTTTGAAGCAGCAGAACGATAGGGAAAGAACCAGGTCAACAGTCAGCTCACATGTTTGATTTGCATAGTATTCACAATAATTTCACTTGCTTCTAAATTTAGCACTTTGTATGCCATAGTTTTTAAAACTTAGCATTCAAGAAGTTCTACTACACCAACAAATATTTTCTTTACATAGAGATGAACAGAAAGGATGAGGCAGTGAGGAATATAAGGCTAAGAACCAGCACCTTACTGGCCATTATATTGTACAGTGGGTCATAAAACAATTGGGATTAGAGTTTGAAGGAAAAGCCATGCCACGGCAGGAAAAATCTGAAGGGTCGTAAGGAAAAAGTTATGATTTTATGGAACGAAAAACTTGAAAATTTATTCATCTTTATCTTCCAGGAATTGGATTGCATCAAATCTTTACCTGTCAGTCCTACAGTACATCTCTGCTTCTCTTTCTGACAGAGGTTTAAACATTGTAATCATCTTATTTGCAACTTCATGAAAACTTGCAGGTCTCTAGAGAGCTCTCATCTTGAATGGTAGAAGCCAACTTTGCTGAACTAAAGTCTGCTTCCAAGACCGTTGTGTCAAGGTTGTGTTTGTTTTATTGGCCATCAGAACACAGTGAAAGTCCATCTTTTAATTGTTATTGTTGTGAGCAGCCTGGGCTTTCCAGAATCCCTGATTCCACATAGATGGAGATCTCACACAGAAAGTGTGTCTTAATTCTTTGTCACTTTATTTCATCATTGTAAAATGGTTATTTTTATGTCTTCCCAGTCTACTATGCAATCCAGGTATTTCCCTACAAGTGGCCTTTTACTTAGTCCTGACTTTGTCATTGGTGATTTGTTGTTTTCCTACAAATAACCAATGACATAGAGTAAGGCAAGAATTGACTATGACATGACACCAGTAGATGTTTTAAATATTTTAATAATGGTATTCTATTTGGATTGACCTTCTGAGACTTGTCTGATGCCTATTCTTTAATCTATTTAATTTATATTACATGAAGATTTATCATTTAAATTTATTTATTAATATTTGTTATCAAGTTAAATGCCTTACAAAAAAAGTAGGTGCATTACATGAGTGATATTATCTATATTAACTTTATGTATCAAAGTAAACATAAGCTGTTTGATAAACTCACATTGATTGTGAGTGATATTTGCCAAGTAATATTTGCCTCACTTAATTCTTTATTAAATCCAATTTCAGTCATTCTATTTTTTTAATATCAATAATTTTTAGTCAGCACCTTTTAACTGAGCAGCTCTCATATAAATTCTATATGAATTTTAATGGTGTAGGAAAAGGAAAACAAAAAGGGGAAACACCAAGGGAAACTTGGAGTATAGTAATGGGACCTGGGAATCCCAGGTGCTACTCCTTCTATGACTGATGATGTGACTAAAAGGTCATTCAAACACTCCTTCTTATTTGTAAATAAGACCTACTTACTCAAAAGAATTGGTCTTTCGAGCTTGAAAATTTACTTTCCTGCAATGATATTTTTATTTAACATAAAAACAATTTTTCTGTATTCAAACAATATTCGCATTGTAACTTGAAGCTGTTATGGTGTTCATACCTACTATGAATTAGTGTTCAGAGGAGTATTTTCAGAAGGACTAGTGTTCACTGTCAATTGGTTGTAAACCATGACAAATGGACAGTAAACTAACACAGGAGTATATGAAAATAAAAATGTTTACACTCCATGAAAAATGAACTAGCACGGGAATGGAGAAGGAAGTAGAAACTGTGAATTAAGATGTTATTTTCCGTGAATAGTATTCACTACAAGGTGACTTCTTTTGTGAAGAAAACCTAACAACTTTCCCAAAGATTGTTAAAGAATCAAAAACTGTCATGGACTTGACTAGATGAAATGTTTTTAAAAGTAAGTTAATTAAATTAATTAACTTAATGTTTGTTTAAATTTTGAACACTTTCAGTTGTAATTAAATATAGCATCAAAAAAAATATTCAACTAAATCGTTTGTAAATAACTTCTAAGTGACAACATGAAATACTTAGAATTAGGAAGTAGATTAAGATTAGTTTTGTCCAAGTTAAAAATATTCCAGCACTTTCTGAAACAATAAAAAATAAAATAAAAGTAGTTTTATAAAGTGTTTGTGTTTGATAGATCTACAGCTATGATACTGTAACAAAGTATTAATTATATTTTGTGTTGTTTTAGAATTTCCTCTGATTGGCTTTTCTTTATTATGTTTTCTCAATTGTTCTAAGTTTCAAAACAAGTTCAACACTATAACAGTAGAAATTGAATTATTTTTCCCCTTTAGCAACAGCTATGAAATTGTGAAGGTTTTCCTTGGTAGAGGTAACCTATACACCTTTCACTTTCTTTCCTAGGGATTTCGAAAGTTTTAAGTCTTAGGATAGTGAAGTCCACAAAGTAACCTTCCAAAATAATCAATGAAATATTCACTTCTCATGTCTTTCTTCTGACTGATGGTACTATGAATTCACATAGATTTGATCAGCTTCACATAAAATTCACTTAGACCTGTTAGTGATGGTCTGTTAGTGTTGGAAGCTATGTATGAATAATAGGTATTATTTCAAAAATATTTTTTTAGGATTTCAGCAGGCCAAATATTATTTCCCTTCTATCTGCAACAGCTCGTCAGTCAAGTGTTACTATTTCCTTTTCTCTGTGTCATGGTCTTTGCTGAGTGGGAACTGTGAGTTCTCCTTGGCCTCTCCCATAAAGAGTTTGCCATGACATGTGTTAAACTGTCAGATTTTGTATTCGTGCCAAGCATGTCCACACTTCTTCAGGTCTGCATACTTATGTGTTTGGCTCTGCTGTGAGGACTCTAGGCATTTGGGAAAGGAAAAGTAATGTCTTGAAGTGCTTTTGCTGCTATTGACTAGTATGTTTTTATCCTTATTTTATCCAAGATTGAAAAAGAACACTAAAATAAAGACCCTTCTCTTTTTAACTTGTCCCTATTAGGTTTCAGTCCAAGGTGTTGCTGGGATTTGGTATCGGTTTTTGGTCTTTTCCCTTTGTTCCTTTGTTGGGGATATTAGTAGAAATTTCTGAAGTATATAAAAATTTGAGAATAGGTTAATATTTTCTTAGAGGACCATCTTCTCAATCTGAAAAAAAAAAAAAAAGGGTATTCACCTTTTGTGAATAGCTTTCTCATGTATTCCTTAGTAAAAATTACTGGGAAACTCTTCTAGTGCATATTAAAATCTAGTATAATAATTTCTGTTTTAGTCCCCCATCTAATCCAATCATTGTGGATTTATTCCTGTAGTGTAGCAAAAACCAGAATTTTCAAATATCACAAGTATCCTGCCAAATTCTGTTGTCTTCTGTTAAATTCTTTATATTGAAACACTTCCTGCTTGTCATTTGACCATTTTTCCTGAAAATAAACTCTGAGACCAAGACGTTAGAGCTTGAATTTATCACAGTTTGATTGAAGTTTTCTTTCTCTTTGCTTCCAGTTTGCTGCCATGCTGAAAACACAAAAGTTTGGAACTTTCTTTGACCTGAATATAAATAATAAAGATCACTGACCTGCAGTCTGCTCTTCTTCCTTTATCAACATTAATGGAAAGGCGGGAGGGAAAGGGAAAATGCATGCTGTTAGCTATTATCTTTACAAATGACTTGCTAGCCTTTTATTTGTCTTCTTATGCTTCAAACACTCAAAGGACATTTTCAGAATTTCACTAGATGGAGGTTCAATCCTGAGATGACTTGACAAGCTGCATCTTCCTTAAGAGATTTTGACATGGTATTAAGCCATAGTTACAAGCCAATACTTGAATGTGGAGCCCTGGGGAAATCTTTCAAAAGTGGAACACAACATTTACAGCAGGAGGCAGGTGTCTGCACCACTGAAGCAAACAACAATATGATATATTTAGTATCGAAAATGGAAGGAAAACTACTGTCTCTTTACCACTGGGGACAATGGAAGAAGCTGAATGAGAAAAAAAGCATCCTTTTCAGCTCTGGAGAATTTTAATTTACTGACAGAATGAAATATAGTCTCATCACGGCAGGTGCAGCAAGTGCCAGGTGCTGTTCACAATATTGTCTTTGAATTTATGTGTTTTCGAAACATTGAGAGGATGTGAAGCAGCTGCACTGGCCATGTGGAGAGAAAGCAAAGAGCTTTTAATTAGCAATAAGAGGGCTGTTAATTTCTTTTAGGAGCCGACTTTACTTTGCACTCATATCAGAATCTCAGCAGGAGCTCTGTGCAGCCCCAGACATACAAAGAAAATCAAGTAGGCCATGTGCTACAGCAGATTTAAATCAGAAGTGAAATAAGGCTCTGGCTTTCAGCTAAAGAAACTCTTGGCAATTTTGATTCTCAAATTGAGAAATGAGATTCACAGATGAGGGGCTGCATAAAGATTTTAAAATCTCAGTCCAATTGCTAACCCAAGATGTACATAATACTGCACTCAGAGATCACAGTACAAAAATGAAACAGTTCTGCAATGGGATTTCTACTGAAACCTAATACAGTAGTTTTTTGAACTGAAGTAAATGCGAGAGACCAAACACTGAGATAAATCAGAATTTGAGAAATCTTATATGAGATTATGTCACAGATATTAAACCACTGGTACAAATACCAATTTTGACTTGGACAAAGAATTTAGGGTTTTTGAAGTCTGACACCAAATACTACCAAGGTCCGATCTCTCTGGACAACATATAGATGACTTTACAGAAGAGAAAACCATAACTTGCATTGGTTTCAATTCTGTCAACCTCAAATAGACAAAAAAAATTATTCCTTTTCCAATGTATAATTTATTTTTATGCTACGGGTACAAGTGTGTGGCTTTTAAGCACTTAAAAGCTGTCAGTGATCCACCTGTCCTTAATTTAGAGATTTTCTCAACCGAGTTAAAAAGATTTCAAATCTGAAGGGATATTACTCCTACTACTGAGATAAATGTTAAAATTGTGAAATGTGTCATTGGATGACAGGGAAAATGAGTTACCAATGTGTAAACAGTCTGATTTAAAATTCACTGAGGTAAGTTGAGACATTTCCAAAAAGTGTAGTAAGTTTGCTGATTTGTAAATCCCATTGTGTTCAAAAGTTTCTATTTAATAAGCAAGGTAATACGAAACAGCACTTACTGTATATAGGGGATGTCTCTTTAGTATTTCCTCAGTATCCCATTCTTAAATGAGATTTATTTATATGTTTACCTTTATGTTGCACAAAAGATTATTGAGGTAAAGAAAATGAAACTTGTTCAAAATTTCTTTACAGATCAGGGAATGATATATTAAATTCATGCAAATAAGAAGGGTATGTCAGGTCAGGACTACAGCTTTTGATTTAATCTTTCATTACACAGCATAAATTAGCATACTTAATTTATAGGGAAACAAAAAATTAAATGGAGGACAACTGATAATGTATCATATCCCCACAGACAACCTTTTAAGATAAAACAAGAGTCTAATAAATTACTTTGTCAAGTCAAATGTCCATCTATCTTTACATTCATACATTGTATATGGTAGTAAAATGTTATTTAGATTTAGTTTCTCTTTGTACCATAAACCAATAAGAAGTTTAATTTATTGGTTTTACAACTGTATCAAATAAGGATAAATTAACCAGGATTAATTAGCCTGCCTTCTGATGCAATGTAAAATATGTAGAGTTTGTCATTAGTGAAGTTGGTAGAGGGATACGACATTAGCTGCTAAATATTTTATGCTGTTATGAGACAGTATACAAAATATTATATATTTATAAACAGAAAAAATTAATTTGAGATTAAACTATTCTGGTTTATTGAGTTTCATAAGTAGGATAGAGATGTGCTTTAATATAATCTACCATTAGATATGTATTTAGATACCTATTTTTGTATCTGTTCTGAACAAAGATGTGCCATAGCTTTATTCTAAGATGCTGATCTAAGATGTTCTAGGAATGCCAATCTAAGATGTTGCTATGTTCAGGATGTTCTCTGTTGGTACAGAAAGAAATCTCACTATGTCTAGTAGAAACCGTAGAGAGATTCAGGAGAGCCTGCTTACTCTGTAACTTAGCAGTAGTAAATAAGCTTTATTCATTTGCAGCCCGATGCTTTTATGTCATGCATTTATTCCACAAATACTTATTTCACAAATTCCACAATGTCATATTCCCATCAATGAGAGAATACCCTTCTGAGAACAGAGGAATTGTGCATCTGCTTATTGGGGAAGAAAACTGTGAACATGAGCACAGACAGGAATTACTCTGCAAAATGTGAATTAATGTGATCAACTGTAACTTCAGACAACAATGCTGATACAAACCAAGGAGCTGAATAAAAGGAGAACTATAACATATGTTTCTTCTTCAGAAAGATTACTATGAAGAAAATAGGACCAACAAAAGCAGATGTTATTGTGAAAGCAATGTCTTCATCACTATATGATTATTCATAATAACTGCTTTGTTAAACCAAGGCATATGTTGAAACCATGGTTCTGCTAGAGCAATTTTTTTTCAACAATACTGTATTTTGTTTAGATATTTCAGTTTCATGACTAAGGATGGCAAACTGATGCTTATGTTGATACTTTATTGCTGAGCTGTATCTTCAACTTTGCAATTTCTGTGATGTCTTGGTAGACAGAATTACACGACTGTCTGTCTCCTTTGGACTTCAAAGAAGAATTCAGCATATTGATTTTTGGTTTAGTTACTGAATTGATATGATGGTACATAACAGAAACAGCATTGTGATAAATAATATTGAACTCTGTGTCACATTTAGGACACCCATCGCAGTTCATAAACTCATAAGAAAAATGAGAACTCACCCCATGAGCATCATCAGGCAAGACTAAATACACAAATTATTGTTTAGGTCCTAAAAGATAATATCAATGGTATTTATAAAAATTCAGAACTACCAAGCAGTATTTTGGCAGTAGTCTGTGTTTCAAAAGCTAAAAGCGTTAATAGAAATGACATATACAAAATTCTCCTGAGATGACTACCATAAAAACACTCTATCATTTCTTTCTACCTTGTCCTCTCATTGCCAATCCATTGTGAAGTTTTCAAGACTACTTTGTACTTATCGTTCAAGGTCCCCATTTGATGCAGCTTTTCCCACAGAAGTACTTTTTTCTAAAGATTTCCTACAAAATGCTAGAATCTCTGAAATAGGAAGATGCACTCACATCATCAGGAATCCCTGAAAATCAGCTAAGAAAGATTGTTTGAGTTTTTTGAACTTTCTTATGAAGAACTGAGGACAGATAATGGGCTGCATATGTCAGTACAACAGGATCTGGCACTTTACATGTCTCAGTAAAATCCAGGAAATACCTTCTGTGCTGTAGTTAATGTTTAAGGCAGACCTTGAATATTTTGTATCAGAAATAACATGGCCAGCAGGACTAGAACAGTTATCATTCCCACGTGAGGCCACACATTGAATACTGCGTTCGGTTTTGGGAGTCTCAGCACAAGAAAGACATTGAGGTGCTGGAGTGTGTCAGGGAAGCTGGTCAACAACACAGCTGGTGAAGAGTCTGGAGCACAAGTCTTATGAAGAGTGACTGAGAGAGCTGGACTTGTTTAGCCTGGAGAAACGTAGGCTCAGTGGGGACCTTATCGCTCTCAATAACTACCTCAAAGGAGGTTGCAGTGAGGTGGGGGTCAGTCTCTTTTCCCAAGGTAACAAGTGATACAATGAAAGGAAATGGCATGAAATTGCATCAGGGGAGGTATAGATTAGATATAAGGAAAAATTTCTTTACAGAAAGCATTGGAACAGGCTACCCAGGGATGTGGTTGTGTCCTCATCCCTGGAAGTATTTAAAAGGCATGTAGTTGTGGCACTTAGGGACATGGTTTAATGGTGAACTCACAGTGTTAGGTTAACTGTTTGACCTGGTGATCTTGAAGGCATTTTACAACCTTGAAATGATCCTATGATACCACGATTCTCTCTAGTTGAAGAAGTGGCCCCAATGAAGTCTCTTAAACAAAGTGATGTAGAATAATTTTACTACTAATAGCCTACTAATTTCCTGAACAACAGTATGAAAATTTGTAGAACTCAGAAGTGTATTATGAGTGTTCAGGTAGCAGAGTTACACAGTGCCTGAAATCAGCCAGTAGTTTCCCTCTCTTACAAGGGAAGAAACTTTCCAAAATTCAGTTTTATCTATTTTCATTTGGAGTTAATTCTTAAGGAAGATTCTACAATTATGAAGGCCTTTATCTTCATAGTGAAATAAATCAAGGGCTTTCTGTTACAACTGGAATTTCCCAGTGCTTAAAGAATATTGCATTCCCAAAATTCCATCTGTTGCACAATAACTTGATGACATCCTGCTTATGAATGTATTTTTTTTTTTATTTTAAAATTAATTTATCTCCACTACAGCTTTATGTCAAAAATCTTCTTGCTTTCTTTTGACAAGTTTCACAGGACTGGACTTGTTATGATGTAGGGATCTCCAAGAATGTAAAAGTATTGCAATATTACTGCTGAAAGTTCTTATGATTATTAGTCATAATCTATGAAAGGAGAGGCCAATAACTGTGTTGTATTAATATAAACATTGATGTTATCCTTACCCATGCATGGTAAGAATTAACATGAGAATAAATGACATATCATTTTCTACTTCCAAGTTTTAAAATATTTGAACTAAGGTATGCATAAAATAGTGGGGTTTATTATTACAGAAATCAGTGTATTTTATATTTATATTTTTATCTATTTTTGTGAGGGTTTTTGCCTTCCCCAAATAGCTGAGAACAATCCAATCATTTATTTATATCTAAATACATACAGAGATGTAAAGTTATGCTAAGTGCTTGTGATTATGTACTTGTTTAGAAATCAGAGAAATAACATTTGCAGTGGCAACACACTGATTTTAAACTGATTTTCCATGCTATAGACTGATCAGTTCCACTGCTTTCTTATTTCTTCCCATTAACATCCCTCTTTGACTCATTTTTTTCAGGTTGATCTTACTAAATGTATCACTGCCAGGGTTTAACATTTACACGTGTTTTCAACATGTGACCACATGATTATGACTCATCTTCTCATATCTGATGTCTGTTATGAAGAAATCACACTATAACTAGTGAAGGAAGTAACATATTTACTTCATAAGATGAAGCACATGCAGCATGAAAATATAGGTCAACAGTTTTGGTAGGAATGGTAACTAAATAAACATTTTGTTGTCCTTCATCTCTCAGCATGTCATTCCCTGTCTAATTTATATTCAACAAAATTGCTTACAACATAGCAACTCAGAATATACCCTAATCACTTCTACTCTGATACACTAAAATAAGTAATATCAGAAACACTCTTTACACTTTACTTTTTTTTTGTATTTCTTGTGCTTCTTTGTATCACAAGAACTTGCATTTACCAGATGCTATGAAACAGGACCAAATGAGATCCTTCAACAATTTTCATGGTCTCTAGGCTTTTCTCAGAAGGTAGAAACTGCCAAGATTAGCATCCTCACTTCAACTATCTGCAAAGTTAACTTCTAAGCATAATTATTGCACTCATTAAATAGGAATAATTCTTAGGTGTGGAGGATGGGGTTTCAATCAATTAAGGTAGTCCTATCAATAACTTACAATTTTGAATTTTGTTCATGTATTGTTTATTTTTAATTCAGAAATAATTTTTAACATGCACTGTTCCTCACTGCATTCATTCACTGCCAACCAGGTAAATGCAGGCAACATGGGTTTGCACGTGCTATTACTCATGCTGCCTGCAAAAGAGAAGCTGCTTTCACTGACTGACTGCTACAGTTCTGTTTATTCTACCCGAGAAATGCCAAAGGAGTGTAGTCACCCCAGGCTCCATTTAATCAATGGAAGGATAGCCAAGGGAGATGGTACCAGTGTGTTGCAATTACTGCTTCTACATTACAGCTATGTGGTCACCCACTGATTTAATGGCAGTTGTATGCAACAGTTTGTCCTACTGAAGAGGTTTTATAAATATTAATGTGATTTCTAAGCCATAATCCATATACATTTTTTAAAATGAAATGTAAATATTATGTGTGTACTGATACTGAAATATATTTGTTACATGGTTAGCTGCTGAAAGTCTATTATTGTAATTCTCTGTGGTTCAGTTAATTTCAGGCACTTCAGCTCAAGCTGCAGTAATCTGAGTCAGAGGTGAAACTCAGGTCAGAGAATTCTTCGTGAACGATAAAACATCATGTACCGTTCACTTTGCAATTAACACATCTTCCTTTGAGTTGGAAGAGATAAGTTAGCCATGACTCTGCAGACAGAAATCACTGACCTATTTAATAGTGTGAGATGAACTGGAACCACTTGTTGTTCTTGTTTTGTTTTTTAACCTTGTTCTATTGGATTTATGTCTACAGAACCATGCACTTTAGTTTAATTCAGTGTTCTGGCAGCTTCATGTACTGATTTCTGTGCTCAGGTTCCATCTTGAGTGGATTAATGTTAAAGATTTCCATCCGGGTGGCAGGGGAAAATAAAAAAAATAATTGCTTTAGGCTATATGGGAAGTGTGCTGGGTTTTTTGTCTTTTTTTTTGCTTAGCATATCTTTAGTATGCCTTTGAGCATAAGCGTGTAAGCATTGTTTTTAACTTGGATCCTAACATGATATATGCATTATTTAGAAGTAAATACTTCTATTATGAAGAAAAGTGAAGACAATCTGTAACCAGCTCTGGTAGGAACAACAGTTTATGGTTTTGGGAATAGCACTGTTAATCATTTGTGCTGAAGTACATAAAAATTAATACAAACATTACTTTTGTAGAATGGCAAAAGGACAGAAGGACCTGAACAAAAAGTGAACAGAAGAATTTTTAATGCTACTATACACTTTTCCTCTTCGTTACATGCTCATTTGTGTTTGTTTTACAGGTCTTTCAACAGCTTCAACCAAGATTAGCCTAAATCATCCACTATACTGTCATAAAGGTAAATATAGCTCAAATCCCAGCAGTTTAAATACACTGGACAGACAGAGTAGCCAAAGGAAGCAATAAAAAGATGGTTAAAAAAGAGCTATCAGTCATGTCATGCTCCACATCAGCTGATACACTGAAAGATTAGGTATTGTCATGTGGGTCACCCAGAAAGAACCAGAAGTGAAACTTAAGTGAACTTAAGTGAAAGAATTTAATTTTAAGTTTCCTTACTAGATCCACGACGCTTTCGATCCATGGGTCTTGTGCAGCATGTGTCTTGTGACAAAGTGCTGCTTCCATCTTCTACTGCTTTTATAAGCAATAGGGTAGGAGTTTACTTTCACAGGGGACGTTGGGTAAACCAAGTTCCTAGCTTTGGAAGACAGTGAACTAGCCAGTACTACGGTAGATATCAAAAGGTGAAATTGAACACAGAAGTATTTGCTTCTTTCCCATGTACTAGATAATACCATTTTTTTAGCCATTGTCTCTTTCGACTTTAGTTTTAGAAGATGACACAATCTAATTTATTTTGGATATCATACAGTCAACATGACATAGTTCTCCATTGGTCTGTCACAGTTATTCTAGCCGTAAAGTGAACAGCAAGGTGTATGAACTTTTCACTACTAGGTTGATGAACTAAGATCAAACTAACCCAATGGAAAATGACAGTATTTTCTTAAAGACATCATTAATATGGTAACTCAGGTCCAAAAACAGCTCATCATGCATGCTTGCATCCCAGAAAGCTAGTCATATCCTGGACTACATCAAAAAAAGAGTGGCCAGCAGGTTGAGGGAGGTGATTCTGCTCCTCTACTGTGCTCTTGTGAGACCTCATCTGGAGTTCTGCATCCAGGTCTGGGGCCCCCCAACACAGGAGAGACATGGACATGCTGAAATGAGTCCAGAGGAGAGTCACTAAGTTGATCACGGAACTGGAACATCTCTCCTGTAAAGATAGGCTGAGAGACTTGGCATTGTTCAGCTTGGAGAAGAGAAGGCTTCAGGGAGACCTTATAGCAGCCTTCCCCTAAAGGGGACCTATAAGGAGGTTGGAGAGGGACTTTTCACAAGGGCAAGAAAAGGGGTAATGGCCTTAAGCTGAAGGAGGCTAGGTTTAGATCAGATATTAGGAAGAAATTTTTTACTGTGGGGGTGGTAAAGCACTGGAACAGCTTGAACAGTTCCATGTACTCACTGCATCCACTCATCCAGCACTAATATCCCTTTATTTACAGAATAAAAATACTATTTTTGAGTAATGTTTCCCAAATGTGAATTTCCTAATATATACACTATATATATCTATGTATATACATTATTTTGTACACCTATAAATATATAAAATATAAACACACATATATAAATTTTTTAGGTTTAGAATCAAAATATTGTTTTTATTGTTATTGTAACACAAACAAATTAACGCTTCATAAAATAAGACATGTATGTTAAATAGAGTAGAGCAGTTTGCTGCTAAATCAGACTTATCATGTGATCTGTACCTACATTCAAAGATGGGCAAACAAGTGTGAGGATAGATCTACAATAAAGATGTGAAATACAGATCCAACAGTCATATAAGCTAAATATTAGCAGACCTTTATAGACTATACTTGCAACTAGTGTCAAGAAATAAGAGGATACTTCTTGAAATTAGTTGATTCTTTGGATCTATTTTAGATGTTTATCTTAAAATAGCATGGATCAGATTCTTGAAAATACTATTTTTTAGTCTTACCTGTTGACTAGCTCAGTGGTAGATGTCTAACCTGACACTGGTACATATGTGTATCAATTTTGCATCTTTCTTGGAAAAGTCCTCAGGTGGTATCGAGCTCCAGATTAGCTCATATGCAGATAAATTCAAGAAATCACTTTACCTTGAAGGTCAGACAATGCTGTAACTCCATTCAGCTGCTTGAACAGCTGACAAACAGCCTGTTTGTACCTTTTGAGCTGGCCAATGCCATCAGCCAAAACAAAAGGACGCATGTCTTCTGTGCAACTTGTATCACATCCGTCAGTCTTATTCATGAATTTAGGACACCATAAAACACTCTAAATGATACCAACACCTAAGTTTAAGCAAATTAGTTTAAATACCTTGTGGCTGATCAGCTGAATCACTGTTCATACTTCATTTGACTGCGTGGTTTAGAAATCATCACAGAATGCAAGTAAGATTTAAATATGTGTATTTACATCTAAATACCTTGATTTAAGTTTCTGGGGCTGGATCAAAAAAATGCCTAAAATAAATGTTGAGTATCACCTAAAATGAGATATCCACAAAATCCATATGGGTTGGCAGATATTACTTAAGATGTCTTGAGTACTTTTAACCGAACTGACACCTTCAGTATCAAACTAAAATTCAGCTTTCATGAGTTGCAAAACCAACATGGCTATCTTTAATAGAAAACTCTAGACTTGTCTTCGCTGGCATAATAAAGAGGTTGAAAGTAGAATTAAGACTAAATACTTTCCGCGAAGCTGGAAAAGGTTAGGAAAATTAGGCTTGGAAATTTAATTTTTATTTTCTTCTGTTAATTTATAGAGACATCCTAAAATCTATTATTTGTAGGATACATTTTTAAAGTTAATGATTTTACTAGGAAAATACTTTAAATCCTGTAGTACAGATTAAAGTCTTGATCCTCTATGTAGTGATAAAGTAATTTTTTCTAGCAAGTTCAGAACCAAGAGGCTGTTTAAAGTAGCAGGTGTAGAACTCTAGAAATAGGCAGTTTTCCAGCAGCAGTATGTATGATAATTATTCAAATTGCCCAAAGATATTTTGTTAGTGTAATCTGTTTATATATTCCCTCTTTCTAATATTTACACTGATAAGAGCTTCAGAGATGTGTATAATTATTCTCTGTGGAAATAATCAAGATAATTAATATATTTATTCGAAAACATGTAAAAACACATTGAAAAATGCTTCACTAATCTTTCTATCCTGATTTTACATATCAATAATGTATAAAAGGCCCAGTTCTACTTACTTTGAAATCTATGGGTATTTTGTCTTTAAATTCAATGGAAAGAACATCAGGTCCAATATGACTATTTGAGTACTATGTTGAAAGTTAAACTGTAAGCATTCTTTAGAACTAAGAGAGTATTCTATGGTATTTCTGAAAGAGAAAAAGAAGAAAAAAAAAAGACTACTTATCCTGCTTTCTTACTCTAATATTCTCTTTTTCAATGTTAACAGTATTGGCCTTGATTTGCATTTTACATTAACTCTTAAAACTATTTTCAGCTTCTGGAAATTTTAAGGTAACTGAACAACAGATTTTTTTTATTGAGTTAATCTGATTGCATTCTTGAAGCTAGAGGAAATGTGGAATTCATTTTACTTACTGAGCACACTAGGCTCAACACCTAGTCATTTTCTGGACAAAAGGAGATCTAAGGACGAGTATCTAACAAGTTCTGATTTCAAACGTAATATACAATATTGATGCCTTAAGGTCCTTTTAGTTTTTTGGTTTTTTTTAATTTTTATAAGTTTTATAAATAGTTGTAAAGTAGAAGTAGATTTTGAAGCAGCAGCATTTTATTCTTTTACCCTTAGCACAGAAACTACACGCATTCCCCAACCCTATTACCCCATTCCATGCTCCCCATATCAATTTTACCCCTGGATTCCACTAGAATATGTTTAGTCTCACTCTTAGATAGACCTGTTCTGTTTGGAGAATGCTTGTATCTTGGCCCAAACTGCAGAATATGGTCAGGAACTAGGTCACTGTGTACTCCTTGTATTCTGAAGAAAATGATAATTGATGAAGAGAGGGTCCCAAAAAAACCCTGGCCCCAATTCCCAGGGGGCGGGATGGGGGTAGATGAGGGCAAAAGCCACAGGGTGGGAAAACTTTGGACTGGACAGGCAATATTATAAATTGTAACATCTTGTTATCGAATTAAATCCTTTTCTTATCTCATCCCCAATTAAATTGCTTTGGAGTTTTTTTTTTCTCCTCAACTCTGTTAGGCATCAATATTTTATCTTTGAATATTTCATATTGTGACAGCCTGCTAGACATTTTTTCAACTTTTTTTCTCTCTCTTTTTGACTTTTTAATCAACATTTTCTCTGGGGAGGAGGTATATATTTTCGAAATAAGAGCATTGTCTTCTATGGCTCTTTCTTCATCTGTCATGTTTGTTGCTTGCTAATTTTTAGTATGTTTTTCTCACTGTCATAGTGTTGTTTCTGGGTTTAGCACTGATGGCTTTTACCTGTTACGAACTAAGATTGATCATATATTTCTCAGATGTCCTAATTGCTTGGGTGATCTTATATTTTAAAGGTAACTTTTTTTAGGTTTATTAGAAAAACTGGGTAATGGAGACACTGATGAAGATGACTGGATTCTTATTGATACAATAGAATTTTACATTTATTCTTCTTCCCAACATTGTATCTTTTAAAGGAACGCCCAGACTCTGGACACACAATTTACCTTTACACCTCCAAAAACTCTAATAACATATATGCGCACCTACTACTGGAAAATAACTCAACTTTGCTCTTATTTCAATATTTTGGGTGGGGTTTTTTTGCTTTTTGAGGGGTTGTGGGGTTTGGTTGGTTGGTTGGTTGGTTTTTTTAGATTTTTGTTTGGGTTGTTTTGTTTTATTTTGGTTTTTTTTCAGGTTTTTTTTGTCGTTGGAATAAGCACAGAAGTACTAAGGTGTATTTTAACTTACAGAGGATGTTAAGTAAGATGTTATCACTTAAGCTGTGCAATTATGTAGCAAAGTCAGTGCACTGGCTGTTTACATAACTAAATCTACTCCATGTCTTCTGGAAAGTTGTAATATACGAAGAATAATGTCCTCAGTCCTAGCAGGAATACAGCTTAAAGAACCTGTCTGATCCTTCTGTTCCTGCTCTCAGATAGGTATTCACTATAGCATATATGAACACGCATTTACCAGGCAATCATATTTGTTCTTTTTCGAAGTAGTGTAGATTTTTCCCTTAGGAAGCCAAATACTTCCTATTATTCTGGTAACTGATGAGTATTTATGGAATATTTTGCACACATGTATTAAAAATATTATATAATCTAGAATTTATAAAATCTTTTAAAAAAATCAGGAGTATTCTAAATTATTATAATCAGTGTCTCCATACTCTGCTACGAAACTGAGTCCATTAAGCATCACAGTATGCAGAATTTTTCAGAAAATTGTTTTTCATTGCTTACATGAACATGAACTCTTGAAAATCACCACTTTAACTTCCTGTATTTGCCAGTTTTAAATGTGATTCAAAGAATAGTCTGCTATACTTTTGGGGTGAATTTCATGGTCAAAGAAATGAAGTAAAAAAACCCCAAAACCAAACCAACAAAACCCAGTAGAAGATAAAATGGTGCCTTTATCTTCCTTTAGATATTGTTGTTGTTCCAGTCCTTCAAATCAAATTATGCAGTAACTATCAATGCAAAAAGTCTTATCAGTTTTCTCTTTGTACTAAGTGTTTGTGGCAACTGACTGTGATTTTGTTATATATTTTTGTCACACTATTTAAGCTAATATAATGTCCGGGCCTGGAAAGCAGTGGTGAACGGTGCTGCATCCAGTTGGTGGCCGGTCACTGGTGGTGTCCCCCAGGTATCAGTGTTGGACCCAGTTCTATTTAATATCTTTATTGATGATCTGGACAAGGGGATTAAGTCCACCATTAGCAAATTTGAAAATGATACCAGTTTGAGGGGCAGCGTTGATCAGCTGGAAGGCAGGAGGGCTCTTCAGAGGGACCTGGACAAGCTGGAGAGATGATCTGATTCTAATGGGATGAGGTTCAACAAGGCCAAGTGCAGAGTCCTGCACTTTGTCCACAACAACCCCCTGCAGTGCTACAGGTTGTGCACAGAGTGGCTGGAGAGCAGCCAGGCAGAAAGGGACCTGGGAGTTTGGACTAACAAGAAGCTGAACATGAGCCAGCAGTGTGCCCAGGTGGCCAAGAAGGCCAATGGCATCCTGGCCTGGATAAGAACAGTGTGGCCAACAGGTCCAGGGAAGTGATTCTTCCCCTGTACTCAGAGTTGGTGAGGCCACACCTGGAGTACTGTGTCCGGTTCTGGGCCCCTCAGTTCAGGAAGGATATTGAGGTGCTGCAGCAGGTCCAGAGAAGAGCAATGAGGCTGGTGAAGGGACTCAAGCACAAGTCCTATGAGGAGAGGCTGAGGGAGCTGGGGTTGTTTAGCCTGGAGAAGAGGAGGCTCAGGGGAGGCCTCCTCACTCTCTACAACTCCCTTGAAAGGAGGTTGTAGCCAGGTGGGGGTTGGTCTCTTCTCCCAGGCAGCTATCAGTAAGACAAGAGGGCATGGTCTTAAGGTGTACCAGGGGAGGTTTAGGTTGGATATAATTCTTTACAGAGAGGATAATAAGGCACTGGAATGGGCTATCCAGGGAAGTTGTGGATTCTCTGTCCCTGGAGGTTTTTAAGATGAGACTGGATGTGGCACTTAGTGCCATGGTCTAGTAACCATGGCAGTGTTGGATCAAGGGTTGGACTTGATTACCTCAGAGGTCTTTTCCAATCCAGCTGATTCTATGAGTCTATGGTTCCTGTGTATTTTACAGAAATACTAATTACAGATTTTTCCCAAACTGCATTTCAATAATTTTTTTCTTTTCAATTCATGTAAACTGTGCAAGCATTTGGTTCTTTACATAATAAATCTCCTGAGATTTCTTTTTTATAAAGTATTCTGCACACAAATGGAATGCTCACCATTCTCTTTGCAAAATTATAGTTGCATTGTATATCCTTAGGACATCATTGATAATAAGTGAAAAGAAAAATTTAAATCTATTGTGTATATCTATCTCCATTGTCTTGATTTCAGCTTTCACTAGATCACAATCAAGCAACAGTATTTTGCATCCTCCTTTTGCTTGTTATCTGTAATAGCACCATAGATACAATAAAACAAACAAAAAAAAAAGAATTGCCTTGGTTACAGTATTCATATATTCAGAAGCATCTATAAACTTCATAATATTTGGTGTCTAAGCCCATTTCATGTTTGCTATTTTGTTTCTGTATTTTTGTTTGTTTGCTTCTTTTAGTTGCACTTCATTTCTCATTCCTGTTTTTTTCTTTTGATCTTTCTCAGTTTTCTACCTGGTTTTACTTATTTACTTTGTCCTTAGCTTTTATTTTTCTGTCTTCTTTGCTTCTTTAACTCTTTTGTATTATTTCTGTCATTTGCTGCCCCTGCTATTACAACCTTACCCATTCCACCTTGCTTGACATACCCATTCTGTAGAGAGGATCTTTCATATTTCTCTGGTGCCTTCCTCTTATTTTCCATACGAAATTAAAGCTTTTTCTCAGTGTTTCTAGGATATACAGAAACTACTGATTCATTCTTTTCTTTTGTCTTGGTGGAACTAGTTTCTTCTGCTTTGCTTCACTCAGTGTTACCTCCATGTGTTTTTCTAGTCAGCAACTGTGACTAGTCAACTGGACTACTTGACAGGATTCTACTGATTTCTTGGGGCTCTTTGATATTCAGGAGGAAGGTTCCAAAGCTTGTTTAATGGTTCCCCAGAAGCCCAAATTGCTAGTCATCCTTGAATGACAGATTGTTTTGGAAGTACTGAATTCAATTAAAATGACCAAATATACAATAATCTATTAATCTGTGCGCTTTGTTCAGAAATGGAATTCTTGGGGTGGAATTCAGTTGTATAAATGTGAGAATTGAGAGCTAGTTGAGATTTCCTACAGTATTCTGTCTTAGTATTCTGTCTTATAGGAGATACAGGTCTCCTATAGATTCTCTAGAATATTTCACAGACCCAAATGATTGTCTCAGACCATCGTAGGACAGAGCTTTGGTGTTGTCAGTAACAAGTTGCAAATTGGGATCTAAACTTTCTATGAAAATTACTCCTTTCCTGCTGACGGATATGATTGCCTTTCTAAAAACTGAAAAAATGTGTATCAATAATCCTGAAATCTTTCTATGTATGTTCATAGTCACTCTTTACATATCTCCTGGATGCAATACTCCAGGTTCAGCTTCTTCACAAAAAACCCCACACCTGAAATCTATTTCCAATACAGTTAGTGATACTGTGCAATTGCTTTGAGAGAATGAAGTCATGAAACTTTGAACCATTCTTCAACCTGCAAGTTAATATCAAGTGTGGAGAAAAATTTAACCATTGGTTGAACTAATCACCAGTGTAATTTTATTCTAAACCAAATATTTCAAGATGTGCAGCTTTGATTTCTAGTCTTAACTGTAGACAATTCACAACATTTTCCTACAGAAATGAAAGGCAGTGTAAACTGCTTCTTGTTTTCCTTCACAAAATTAACATCTGCAATTACTGAGACAAAAAAAAAGGAGAGGAAAAAAAGAAAAAAAGATTTCCTCCTTCCTGTCAATGAGAATAGTTTACATTTCAAGAGAACCTTTTTTCTTACTTGTGTATGAAAGGATTCTGAGAGAATGTACTATCAAGATATGATTAAAACTGCTGATAGCAGAACAGATTAAGCTGATTTTTGTTGTGTGATTTTTTATGATAGAGAATTTTAAGAAAGTAGTAGATTTTCCTGCAGTTAATTTTTTAATGGCAAAGTTCTCTACCTTTTTTTTTTTTTCCAGCTTTGCATGTGGGAAAAACCTTGAGGGGGAAATGAAATGAAGAAGGTCAGATTTGAAATGAATAGACATAATAAATATAATGTATCTTTATAGAGCAATATGGACACTTTCAATGTTAACTAAAAAAAACAAACACAAAAAGAGGACTTTGAAGTAACACAAACAACAAATACTTGTTTTATGCAAAAAAAAAAGGAAAATAAGTTAAAATAAGGTTGTAAAGCTGTAGAATTTTAATAGGAAAATGTACGGATACATTTTTGTTCTTTGTATCCTTAGTGAAAAAATGTACCAGTTTAAATATGCCAGTTTAAGAAGAAATGGATTGGCAAGAGATTAACCATAATAAGCAGACAGCATATCAGGATAGGACAAATGCAGTGCTTTTTTTAAATGGGAAACTGCACAATCTAACTGTGCAGTATAGGGAATGCAATAATGAATACTAAGAGGTTAAATCCTATCCTGGATTACAACGTCTCGAAGGAGCAGAAAGAAATAAATGTAGACAAGAGCTGCATTTCTCATGAGGTAGAGACGCTTGAGACATGATAAAAGATAATATATCAGTCAAATATTCCATAGCACATTTCAGGTTATTTAAGAAGTCTTTGGGACTTGTAGCTGAAAACTACAGAACCATAGAAGAAAGAGAGGAAATATTTGGAGGGATTTGTTTTCACAAACAGGAGTCCCTAGAGAAGGTGTTTATATCTCCTACAGAACTGCATGACACATAAAATGTGTAGGACGTGTCTTACTGCATTAACATAACAGTAAAAACAAGTGATCTAATCAGAGAAGTGAGGTTCCCATTTAATCCATAGGAGATATTTCTACACCTGATAGAAATGCAAAGATCTTCAGATTCTACGAAGCCCAAGACTCTCATGCAAGTGGATCTATAAGCAGCTTTTAAGCCAAAAATTTATTTACAATTAACCTGAAAGAAAGACTGTAGATTACCAGCTAGATTTCTTCCTTAATATCAAGTGGCTTGAGAGCCACTGTCAAATATTTTTCTGACACTAAATGAATGGATGTGTGTGTGAAAAATTATCCTGCTCATTGAACTGCTTGATATCAGAGGGCAATGGTTGTGATGAGTGGTAAATGGTCTTGTCTGATGTTGGGTTAACAAAATCAGGGAGGGATAATTTGAAGGAGAACCTTGTAATATTGACACAGGTGATCCTCATAAGTAAAATACTTTCTACAAAACAGTTATTAATATCTGTGAGCTACCAGAAATTCAACATTATTTTCAGAGTATCTTTGTAAGAAACTATCAATAAAACTGGACTGTCCTACTTGCTGTAAAGTAATGTGGGAATCTTGAGCTCATTTTATTTATTTGTTTAGTGAGACATATCTACAAATGTTGAACTGCTATACCTTTACTCTGAATATTAAGACTGTTTCATCTACGTACAGATGCCGTGAATGATATGTTTTATCTTCTGATTTTTTTTTCTGAAAAAAGCAGCATTAAAAATAGTGGTAGCAAAAACTAACCAGAAAACAAGGAATGACCAAAAAGATTAGCACAGATGATTATATAGCGCAGAGGAGATTAGAGAATTAAATTAATTAATTAAATTAATATTAAACTATACACATACACATGAATGCATAACTATATATGTACATACACTTACTTATGCATGCACATACATGTGTGCACATATGTGTGTGTCCATTAGACATACATGTTACTGGCACACACAGAGATATATATGCACCAGGAGTGTTGTGCAGCCCTGTTACTTCCCAACCAACAACATAAACTTGCCTTTGGCCAGCTGATAACCAGAACATAATCAGATGATGGTGGTGTCTGCTGTCTACAGCATGGATTAATATATCTTCCTTTTGCTGTGTTTTAGGGATTGTTAGTGTCCTAATGCATATGACAGAAGCAACAGTTATTAAAATCAGGAAATAAGAAGAGTTGCGTGACAGAGATCTAGCAGTTCAGCTTCATTAATTCTTCTCACAAACAAGGTCTTTGGAAATTGAGATCTACATCTGGGATCAAATACAAAGAAAACTGCTGACAATACATTTTCAGCCACTGGTGTAAGAGCGATAGTTTGCTTATTCTACTATGGGATCTGTTATGTGATAAAAAGGGTTTCTGAATACTTTAAAAATATCCCAAAACAAAAATCAAACCTAATAAAACCAAGGTTTCCACAGCAAAGGAAAAAGAAAAAAGAAAAAAAAAAAAAAGAAAAAAATATGTACAAGGTGGATCCCTTGAGCTACTGAGTTCCTGAGTTCAGACACTCAGTCTGCCCAGTAGCTATCCTTTGTTCCCAGTCTCCCCAGTTGCTAGCTTCCCAGGTCCCAATAGCCAGAAAAGTGTACTGACCAGAGACTGGTCTTTTTTTCACCCATAGATCATTTCCCTCACTCCCAAATCACCTAACCCCCTCCTTTTTCCTGCTTTTGGTTCTTTGCCTAAATATCTCATAATAAGTTCTCTGCAATCATGAACTGCTCTTCCCCTAACTGCACATCCCATAACGAGCCCCACACCCTTAGATATCTCACTTAGTTTGAAAGGTGATCCAAAGAGTTGCTCCTCATGACTTAATGGGTTTCAGACCTGACCATTGAGCTGATGGCTCTCTTGAGACAGTGCTGGGAGGGGTCTGGACAAGATGTTTGTTCATGCTTTATGAAACCTTAATATGGGATCCTGCCTACCACTGCACATTGCTGATCTCCTCTGAGCTTGTGGACATGGGCCTTGGACGGGCCAATGGCCCTGCCATTATAAAGGGCCTGAGTGGAGTCAGGTGAGGGCATTCTTTGGACTCCCTCTTCCCCCATTGTCTCTCTGAACCCTTTTGTGGGCATGCAGATGGGTTTGTGAGGTTTATTACAAAACCTAGCATTCTCCCACATACAGGTTTAACCAGAGAGAACCACGGCATCCTCTCTCCTTGCACAGCACTTCCCATAGATCTGTTTCATGGTGTGCTCCCAGAGCAGATAACCTAGAGCTCTCACAGGTACCCCCCTGGGCGTTTGTAGGTATATGTGGTTGTGGTCTGCTGGGTTTTAAAAATTGTTTATATTTCCTACTTCTGAAAAGGAGGGAATCAGAGACTATAAACAGAGGTTTATCCCTTTAAATGAAACACTGCATAAGAATAGAATACTATATTTGTGAGAAGAGAATGTAGTTTCTACAAAGGCTGTATTTTTAGTACGGTGAAGGGAAATTTGACGTTAGGTGATACTAATATATGACATCTAGTTTCTACATACTGATGCCTTAAGCCCCTAATGGTTTTTATTTTTCTAATATTTATAATCCTTGTAAGTTTCATAAGCAGTGGAAGTAGACTCTAAAAGCAGCATCCCTTTCCCTGTAGCACCCTTGTTTACACATTCCTTAACCCTCTTACCCCATTCTATTCTCCCTATATCACTCCTACCCCCGAGTCCAGTGGAAATGTTTAGTCTTTTGTCAAGGTAAGGCCTAGATTGTTTGGAGAATAGCATATCAGGGCCTGAACAACAAAATGGAGTCAAGAACTAGGTAACCATGTACCCTTTGTGCTCTGAAGGAGATGAAGATGGATGAACAGAGGGTCCCAAAATACACCCCAGACCCATTTTCAGGGGGTGGACCCGGGGTGGTTCAGAGTAAAGGCCACAAGGTGGACACATTTGGGATTGGATGGATGGTATTATAAAATGTAACATCTCAGGCACGGCCTGCGCGCGTCTTGTAACATCTTTTACCTTAGCATAATAAACCCTTTCTTATCTCACCTCGAATTAACTGCTCCAGGAGATTTTTTCAGCACCTAAATCCCACGGCAACAATACCATGGTGAAAATGTTCCTATCAATGTCCTTAATGACTATGAAGATTGTCAACTCAATCACTAAAGGGTTTCTATTTCCTTTCCTAAGAGATAATGGTCATCCTTGCTTTAATATCCCATCAGTTAAGCCTCTAGTTTTGCTACAACAAATCAGAATGGATTATGTTGTTACAACATCTGTCTGTCCGAGAAAAATTAAGACAGTAGTAAATCTTGCTCAAAATTGTGCTGCTCATTCATTTCGCTTTGTCCATCAAATACAACTCCAATTCAAATTCTATATGATGAAGCAGGTCAAGACAAGGAACTAACTGTATTTATGATTTTACATGTGAACCAGTTTCATCCAAATTTTATCTTTAAGATATTATTAAAAATTAAACTCCAGGTAACAAAAGATTAAGAATTCAGCACTGCCGTGTAGAATAACATTCAGCCTTCATCTATGAATATATGAGTAGTACCTTTCTGTAAACTCGTGATTTTTTTCTCATTTTTTCATTTTCTCTTGATCAAGACCAATCGTACTTTCTTGCATATCTAAAAGCATATGGACCTTCTGACATATTTAGCTAGACATTTATTTTTTTCCTAAGGCAGTTCTGAGCTCAATATGTTAGAGTAAGTTTTTCATTTATTTATTTTGCCAAAAGAAGCTTCTCAAATACCACTGGCTGATGCCAGTATGTCCTCAGAAAGCAAATGAAAAATCTTGAGTCATGTTATAAGCTCTCCCGATATGATGAAAAAGAAGAGTTTCTGTATCTCTTAGCTTCTCACTATGAGATACCAGCAAGTCTGGAAAAAAGACAAGATGATCTTTTACTCTCCCAGATGCAACATTTACTAGCGAGAAACCCTCAAGGTATTACATTAATTACCTGAGACAAGAAAATGCTATGCTAGTTCACAGAAACTGATTAAACACACAAGATTGCAACTATGTATTACTCTATAGCATTGGTGATGTATATTTCCCCCATTGTTATGAACAATACTCCTGAATTAGTTCTTTCTAACTCTACCACAAGACCACAGTAGGACTTTGTGTATTTGTAGGAGTTTGTTTAGCAAGAAATCAATAAAGTGAGTGTGGAACAGTACTGACTAAAAGTCAAACAAGGCAAATAGATATCTCAGCTTTGTATTTCAACTGCATATTTAATTTAAATAAAGGATTGTATCTGCACCTAATTTACTGTGACCTATGTTTGAAATGAAACAAGCTCTGTCTTCTGGAATTGTACTGTAGTTTTTCATTTGCCCTGTGATCAAATGTATCACGTGAGCAGGCTATCTTAAATGAGCCTAATGTTATAGCTTCAGTATAGGAATAACTTAGCTATCACTTTAGTAGCCATTTGTCTGAATACTAGTGCTACAACTGATGATACCTAACTTGGGCTTGAACCTATTTTGGGGTTCAATCAAGAATTCTCCCTTCTCAATTTATTTAATGACATTAAAATGTTTTCTAGTGTATTCTATTTTGTGTAATTAACATAAAAAATAAATAGGTGAGTAGCCCTTACAGTTTAAGAGATGAAGTTAAAGCATGTGAAAATTCCAGTGTCAACACGAGAAATATGTCCATGGACACCTACCTACTATGGACATTTTTCTATAATCTTCATAGTGACTATCAATTTTATTGACTTAAGGAATTTTATTTTTACTAGTAGAGCTTTTCTACCATGTTTTGCTTGACAACAGTGAAGACCAGGTTCTATTTCTGTGGGTTGTCAAAGAAGAATAAATCCAGTTTGTATATCACTACTCAAAGATCTTGAATGAAAAGTCTTAACCAATAAGTACCTTACTAAAAAAGGAGAAGGAGAAAGATAAAAAAAATAAGTTAAATATGCAGAAATTAATTATGTGTTCTCCAAAGCACAACAGTATTGTTTTGAAGTCCTCCCCTTACATTTCTTAGTGAAAGAAATGGTAAGAGTAGTGTTACACATTTTTCATCCATCTCACTTGTATTTTCTATCATCTATCCCAGTAATGACTGTTGGATAGAAGCTACAAATAGTAATAAATCTATAGGCATCCAGAAATAGCTGGTTTTTTCCTTCTAGCAAGACTACAGGGTAGATCTCTATTTTATAACTCATTTATCTTGCATTTTAGATTATTTTTTAAATATGGACCTCACTCAGCTTTTACCACCATACAGTAACTTGTTAACTTAAAGTCCCAAATGTAATTGTAAATAAGACATGGCTTAAAGCTCTTACAGTCCTTCCCACTGCTCAACTCTGCTTCTTCTCCACTACATCTTTGGAAAGTTACTCTGCTTTTGGGTTTTTGTATTTCTCCAGTTGTCTGTTCTTCTCTTTTAGGTCTCAGATGATGACAGTTGCATTCATGCTAAGAGTATTCATATGAAAATTTGCTTATATAAGTGTCGCACAGATACCTTAAAAAGCAAAAGAAAGAATGAACGAGCTTGTAGTCCTTAAAAGTTGAATTATGGAACATCAATATAATCTTAGCATACCTGTGGTAAATCAAGTTTTCATAATACTCTGGTACAGAATGTAAATTCAGAATGACTTTTAGATTGAAAAACCAAACCAAACCAAATCCAATGTGTTGTAAGATTCAGTAATTTGGAAGGAAGTAAAGGAATCATTTTGTTTTGGTGTAACAAATAATGTATTTCAGAAAAGCAAGTGGGCTATTTGAATGCAGCTAATTGTGAACAGGAGCCTTGGAAAGGGAAATTACTTGTTACTTGCTCAGTCAAGTATGCAAAACAAGCATCAAAAATTTTACCTCCAAGAAAAGAGGTAGAGTAAATAATAAAGCAGAGTTTAAAAGAGGGATTACTATGGGTACACCCAAACTAGAAAGACATGAGTGTTTTCAGGAACCCATGTTCACAAGTACACGCCACAACATGGTGATGAACTGGAAAATAATATTTTCCTAATATTCTGAGTCCATAGGAAGGTCTTAGTCTGGAAAGAAACCTGTCTCTCAGTCTAGATAAACCCTATACTGGGGAAGAAAACATTCTAACCTATAAGTATAGCTTATAAGCATTTTACCTAATGCCAACCCAAACCATTAAGTATGCCAAAGCTGCTGTAGTGAAAGTTTTTGCTTTCTTTCATCCACCTAAATGCTTCCATATAGTCCTCTTTTTATCTTCTTTGACATCTACTTGTTCTGTTGGGTGCAAATCAAATCTCAGGGAACACCAGCACCCATGATCATTACAGAGTTTATCTAGATGCTTTATCAAATTCCTGAAAGATGAATATGCACATGTGGAGAAATCTACAGTATTTCAGTAAAAAAAATGCTTATGAGAGAAAACCCTTTTTTCAATTGTGGTAAAAATTAAAGTACATGCCATGGTTACTTGTAGGAAGTTTAAAAAACATCTTTTTCACTTTTTTTTTTTTAAAAAAGCTTTTAATTAGATACAAATAAGGTAAGAAATTAAACATGACTTTTACTGTTTTTGTATTCAAATATTGCACTCAAAATCTCTGGTTTCATGCTATATTTGGATTTGTCTGTTTGCTTATTTTTGTTTTTGGGAAGTTTGTTTGTTTGTTTTTTGTTTTGTTTTGTTTTTTTAGTTAGTGAACAAGATGAGTAATGCTAATGACAACCTTGACAAATTAGAGGACTGGGCAATCACCAATCATATGAAGCTCAACAAGGGAGAATGCCAGATTCTGCACCTGGGATGGGGCAACCCTGGATGTACGGGGATTGATTGGGTAATGAGATGCTGGAAAGCAGTGGCACGGAAAGTGACCTGAGGGTCCTGGTTGATGGTAAGTTGAATATGATCAGCAGTACCCTGGCAGCCAGGAGGGCCAACTGTGTCCTGGCGGGCATCAGGCAAAATATCGCCAGCCAATGGAGGGAGGGGATTGTCCTGCTCTACTCTGCACTGGTGCAACCTCTCCTTGAATATTTTGTGCAGTTTTGGGCACTGCAATGTAGGAGAGACATTAAGCTGTTAGAGAGGGTCCAAAGGAGGGCAACAAAGATGATGAAGGGCCTTGAGGGGAAGCCATATAAGGAGAGACTGGAGGAGACCGATGAGAGACCGGAGGAGACCGATGAGAGACCTCATTGCACTTACAACTTCCTAGAGAGGGGAAGAGGAGGGGCAGGCACTGATCTCTTCTCTGTGGTGACCAGTGACAGGACCTGAGGGAATGGTCTGAAGTTGTGTCAGGGAAGGTTTAGGTTGGATATTAGGAAAAGGTTCTTCACCCAGAGGGTGGTTGGCTACCAGAACAGGCTCCCCAGGAAGTGGTCACAGCACCGAGCCTGACAGAGTTTAAGTGTTTGGACAATACTCTCAGGTACATGATGTGACTGAGATGGTCCTGTGCAGGGCTAAGTGTTGGACTAGAAGCTTCTTGTAGGTCCCTTCCAACTCAGCATATTCTGTGATTCTGTAACCTGGTCATATATGTAAAATAACTGCTTTCTTCATGATTCAAAGACGAGAAAGTATTAACTAAAGAGAAAGCAGAGGTAGTATCATTGTTAGTGGTAGACATGTTACAGTTTACTGTGCTCTGGAGATGGTACATATGCAGAGAAACCTTGTGGTCTGAGCAGAATTGTACATGACTGAAATTGCTGACATATCACAAATCTGCTGAGTGCAATTGTCGGGGAACTTTGTTTCAGAGCAATAAGCAAGAAGTTAAGATGTTAAATAACATTTTTAGTGGCAAAAATCCTATCAGAAATTTTTAAATTAAAATTTCATTTTTTACACTCTATAGAAACATTCCAAAATACCTCCTCCTGTCAAAGAAGCAGTTGGTGTAATAAAACAGAAATAAGCTGAATATAATGACCTTATTCGTGCTGTGGAGGAAGAAGGTACAAACACATAAGCAAACAGAATCATTACATTTAATGTTTTCACATTTTGTCACAATAAATGCTAAGGAAATATAGAAAAATTACCCTCTAAAAAAAGGAACAGAATTGTATCTTTTGAAATGCTGAAAACAGAACTGGGTAAAACATTTCCAGATTTATTTAAGAAATACTATGGTAGTCTGACTGACTATACAATCTAGTACGACTTCTTAATTTTCTTTGCTATTATACTGTCATCAATGCTATGTTGTACTTAAAGCTAGCTAAAATATTCAACATAGATAAATGTAAAAAGATCATTTGGAGACAAACATGATGGCTATATTATATACAAAACTATATTCCTTATTTAAAAAAATAGCTCCTTACATTTTGATCTGCTATTACCTTCCAACTTTTCTTTAAGAGTGCAGTTAGAATAGAGTAAACTAGAATAGGATATAATGCAAATTGTTCTAAATAGTTTAATTAAACTATGTTTTCTCTTAGTACCGAATAGCATCCAACTGTTAAAGGACATTACAGAATACCATCAAAATAAGATTCAGAGAAGTTCCAATTTTCTTTTCTTTTTCTTATTTATTCAGAAGTCTCCTACTATCCACAGGTAAATTTTGTTTACAAATTTTGATGTTCATTCCAAGTCCATTTGAGATTTCAGAACACCCTAAATGCTTAAGCTTTTTGTGCAGTCACAGAACCACATTACATTCTTCCACAGTTCTGCTGATCATTTACAGAACCAATATTTTGACACTTTTTCCCTTCTAAATGTTGACGATGACAAATATGTTCTCCTGGCCATCTGCAGATAACGTTCATTCTGTGAATTGGGAATATATTTTACAAATTTACTTTGAAGAAATGTTTTAAGTAAGGGATTTCATAACTTATTTAAGAAAAAAATTGTATTTGTTCGGATGCATACCTTAAAATGAAATCAAATTTACTGTGGTTCAGGTTCTGTCCTTACTCACACAGAGTCAGGGCAGAAACTGGAGCAGACTTTGATGCAGGAAGATAGATTTTGTCACAGCAAAGAAAAATTATAATACCAATTCATATAATTCAACAGAGTCCTGTTTAGAGTCTGAAGTTTTTCTATTGCTTATCTTTGTCCTGTTTTGCATTGTGAAAATCATAATGCTTTTGTTTACTATTTCAAGAATATTGTTGTACTTTCCTTATATTCCTGAAAATTTATCATAATTTATTGCTAATTTTCTTCCCATGAGACTTAATCACCTATAAGGAAACTGCTGATTTTAGAGACATAATTAAAGGGTGAAAAACATGATACATTTCTTCTTTACTTCCATTTCAGCTATAAAATTTAATTAAAAGGGGAAGTGAAGAAAGAATGCAAATCTTTTTCAGAGTATGATACAAAATTAATAGCAAATTTGCAATTCATATGCTTGAGAGGAATATTAGACCACCTTTAAAAATTATGTTGCCCCCATATAACACTCTTTGTACTACTCATTAGTACAGATTTCCAGATCTCATTCCCTTTATGTCAGGTTATTTCTATTTTCAGGTAAAGGTCTAGTTACACTAAAATGGTTCAGCATAAAACAACAACAACAACAAAAAAAAAGATTAAGACTTACGCTCCTATTCTTGAGAAGTAGTTTGTGCTCCCTGATACACACTCTTGACAGTCTTTGTGCTATAATAATGGAGAATTTTTTGTGTTGCCTTTTTTTTTAATCCCAACCATCCTTGTAATGTTAAGAGAAATATAATTCTATTGATTTGTGCTACCTGTGCCTTGACCAGGCAAATAAATGCTATTCCACATAATTTCTGTCCCCTGGGGAACTTAAGTAGAAGTTAGGTGGATAGCAACTATGCCCAGGGAGATTTTGCATATGCTAAGTAACTTAAGACATTTGACTCAATTAATATTCTCAGACTGTTCCTCTTACACACAAATACACTCCAAGAATTATAGTTCATAAATAAACCTTAATGAAAAATACTTTCTTTCAAAAGTAAAAAAAAATTAAGAGTACCACCTTTTGTAGCTTTTGTACATGTAGTTAGGACATCCCTTAAAAATGGGAGTATATGCAGAAGCCTAAAACTATTATAGAAAGTGTTCCAAATCCTAGGGGTTCCTTCCTTTGTTAACTGATGACACTGAAAGTCCGTTTAGGATGCATTGTTTTTCAGGTTGTTTTCTGGGTTTCTTTTCTTCCCCCCACTCCAATATTTGCAACAATAAAGCTATGAAATTATTTTTCTGGGAATAGAGAAAACATCCTCTCCAGAAAGAATGGTTGTGTTGCCATGGCAACAGATAGGGAGGGATTACAGAAGAACTCTATGCAAGATGCTCCCACTCAATTTCTCCTTGAAGTCAATAACATATTGGACTGAAGTCTCAGAAAGATCATAAAACAGGTCCATAAAAGGACAATTAAGACATAATTTAAAATATAATAAGGAGGTCTATGTTACCAATTTATTGTTCTGGTTAATACTTATTTACATATATGTTGACTTTATTTATGTACTTATTATGTGTTTATTTCCATTATTCTGCTTAGTTTTTCTTAACTCTAGGCTGACAAAGTTTTAAAAAAATGTCTACCAAATACTTGTACATATTGCTGAACCAACTGCTTTAAAATTGCTAATTAGAAATAGAAGCAGGATAGTAATGAAAGATTTTTCTGCCTCTTTGAAATACTCAGTGAGGCAATGAAAAATATTTCTGCATAAAATTCTAAAATGGCTTCTGGCATGAATTTATACTAAAGTTTGATGCTGAAAGAGAAAAAGAAAGATTAAGTTTTGTTGACTTTGTTTCTGTGTAAAATTCAGTGTTACTGGCACCAGCAGCTCACTAAGAAAGATATCATCCCAGCAATTCTCTATAAATAATTTATAAAGTCATACTCAACAGTATGGCTTTTTAAAAATGCTCCTTGTGAAAAAGTTGAATTGCCTCATTAAACAAAATCATTGAGTGCGGTCAGGGTGCTTTTTAAGCAGAGAGATTTCAGGGAGTGCAGAATAAAGCAGTTAATCTGCAAAACTCTCTTAAATCATTGCATTAGAAAGGTCATGAACACATAAGTATGATTTAAATATGCTTTTTTAACACCTAGAAGAATTACTATTCTACACTAGCTTATGCATTACATCCCTTAAAGGAAATTATTTTCTGAATAGACTGATGTCAAATAGAGCCATTAAAGAGAGGTCCAATCTGGTTTAACAACCAAAATTAAAGAGCATCATCAACAAAAGCCTTTCATCTAAAATAAAGATGCTACCGTACAAGATTTGATTTAGTTTAACAGCAACCAGTCCTCACAGTAACTAATAAAACTTGTGTTTCACAAGAAAAAAAAACTCCAGCACTAGTTTTCAGGAAGGGACAATGAGTTCAAAAGGCAAAATGACCCTAAGGTCAGTCCAAAAAATAGCTGCCCTCAAATATCCTCTAGACAGAATACATTAGAAGTTCACTCACAAAAGGCTGATAGTATTTTAATTAATGGAGAACACTTGTGGGCCATTTACTGTTGCTAAGAATTAGGCAAGCTAATTGATCCAGCACAGGTGCATGTAATTGAGAGATATGCCTAAAATTCACAGTTAATTTGCTCTGGAACTTTTGCAAATACAGTAAAAATTTAGTTCACAGAAGTCTCTAAAAGAATATGGGTAAAAGACAATCACAGTAACTGAAAGAGGAAAAAGAACAGTTTGACTAGGAAGAAATGATGTTGCAAGTGCAGTTATACAACACATGCAAGATAGAAATAATCTTTCTTATTTATATTACTAATTCACACTTAGACTAATTCTGGAATACTGAACTATAAAAATTGTACAGTGGAAACTTCAGGATTAAGCTAAATACTTTTATAATATAAAGAAAACTGAGATGGGGATACATAATTTATTATCAGCAATTTTAAAATACAGTTCCAATTTAAACTGCTTGGCAATTAAGAATACTTTTTTAGGAAATAAAGAAATGTATTTTTCCCAGTTAATTTTTCTCTGGTAACCTTTTTCTTTGGTTATGAGTTTCATGATTTTACCTTTTATAATAAATAGAAAAGAGTTTCAAAATTAGTAATTTGATTTCAGATTTCTAAATAAATACCCATACCTTTAAAATCACCAGTTCTGTACCCTTTGATATTATTGTTGGGTATTTTCATTGAATTCCTTAAGAATTGTGCTCTTACACAATATTTAAAGAAACCAAATACTGTATGTTGCAGAAATCAACTTTTATGCATTTTGGCAGCTGTTAGTTTTCTGAAGACAATCTGTGGGCTTCTGAGTGGTAAAACAGGAATTTTAAACGTGCAGAAGTCAGTTGCTTAATGTAGGCCAAATAAAGTGCCCAGGAGAGGTGTACAGGCCCAGATTCCGAGTGTTAGTTAAGCCTGTAACTTCAGTTATGATCACTGCAAGAGAGGGACCTAAATCTCTCAAGGCTATAAAGTATCAAATCTTCTAAAAGTTGTCTTTCATATATGACCATCAATGCAAGTAACCAAATCCAGCAGTGAAAACCATTCAGCTGCAATCTACCCCTTTACATGAAAAAATAACTGAGAGCATATATACATGCAAAGATCCCAGAACTCAACGCTCATACACAAAGAGGGATTATAGAATCAGGGTAATAGAAAAGAAGAAAAACACAAGAATCAAACATGGCTTTTAAACACACTGATATCTAACACTTGAAGGAGTAAGGGACATCCCTTTTCATGTGGTCTGAAGGTTTTTTTTGTCTACTGGGAAATAATTATATAAATTATGTTTTAAAAGCCCAGGAAAGTAGGACCCAAGTTCTAGGATTTACCAGTTCTTACTAAATGGCACCCTGTTACAATAAAATGATCAGAAAAAAAAGACAGTTCTTTACAGCAGGGTAAAAGAAATGCAGAAATAAAGGCATGTAACACCCTCAAGCATAATCTGTTGTATAGATATGAGAAGACCTGTGGTCACCTAAATCTGTTTAACTTGAACACGGGAAGGGTGAGAAGGGTGATTACTTTTCTCTCACTTTCGAAGTTTTCTTAAAATTACAAAAGGCAGTCCACTCACAGCTGCTAGCTGTCATGTTTTCAAAGAAAACTTCCTCATTTTCTATTAATTTTCAGGGAAGTTCATTTACTATCTTTATGAGAAAGTTTTGGGCAACATGCACAACTTAACACTACTCTTGGAGAATTCTGAAAGTAGCTTTAAGATGGTCCCAAACTTTTCTCCAACTTTCCTCTGTTGCTTAGCTGAGAGTATCTTGAAGTAGCCGCCTGCTTAGCAGTCTAGATTTTTTTTAGATCCTGTTCTGTGACAATGTCTTTTTAATTGAATAAGAATGCAATACACTTAACTAAGATCATATTGAATCAGTGCTAAATTTTTGTGTTGCATCCATCATTGCTGCAGTAAACTTAGCTTTTCTCGATACCCACAATTGTTTGTGCTGTTTGTGCTATTTTTCCATGTTCTAACTCTGGACTGGGGTATACTGCAGTATGTATGCAGTATATATCCTATCCCTTATTTCTTTACATACAAAATACCCTGCTTTCATCAGAAATTTGAGAAGATAAAATGAAAAAGAGCCAGTAAAAGGTGCCTTATAGGTATGATAATTTATCTAGGCAAAAACCAGAAAAACTTAGATGAATATCCAAAGTGTACATCTTTTATCGTACTGTTAAACATGTAATTGATGGTGTTTATAAACCTAGTTATAAATCATTGTCTCAGTGTGATGCTGATTTAATGTCTGAGGCCTTTTTATTCACTTTACCGAATAATCAGAACCATTTCCATATTACTAGATTTTATGCTATTAGCGTGCCTTTAAGATCAAGATTGGTTTAATATTTCTGAGAGGGTAAACTTTTCTCTGCTGTTTCATCTGGCAGAATTTCTCTGGTACAATCTCTACATGATACCATCTGATGCTGGGAGAAGCAAGCTATTGATGAAAATTTCAAGAAAATCCTTATGGCAACTGCAATACCCCATAGCCCTTGAAGACATGTGCGGCTCACAGTACATAAAAAAAACAAACAGAATCTATTCTCTGAAGTATTTCTCCTTGCAGTTTCTTTAAAATAAGAGATACCTTGTGGGTCAAATCTTAATGTGGAAGTTAAGTCTCAGAGGGCTACTAAGACGTAAAAGCCAAACATTTTTAGAAGCACTTTTTCTTTATTGAGCTGCTCTATTCTTGACATATTGAAAGTGCCTTTCTAACTGTTAATGATAATTCAGAATTATATAGGGCATTAGCTCTGCTTTTGCTGTGATTGAGAACTCCTTTCTGTTTAAAGGTCAACCATTCTGAAATTTGCATGTTTACTCAGATTCTTCTAAAACTTTCATCACTTGATTTAGCTGCAGGAAAGTGATGGCGATCAGTTTTGGGGTCACTGAGGTAAAAGTCCTTATGATATGGTGTTCTGAATAAATTCCTTTCAGTCCTTGCATTCTATCAGTGATCTTCTAATGCACACATTGAGCTCAAAGAAGATCCTATGGTAGCTGATCTCAATTACTCAGAGTTTATCTCTAATAAATACGCTCTTTAGCATCTCTGAAGCAAAGGTAATATTTCAGTAGTTTCTGTAGTAATAGGCTTTCCAGATTGGTAAACATCAAACAATCATACCCAAGACTGATGGCTATGTATTTGAGAAGACATCCTTCAGAGAATTTCTGGAAATTCATAGTTTCCTGTGTTTTAGGCAGTGAAATGGACGTGCCTTTTTGAAAAGAAGGCTAATCATATGCTGGGCTGCATTAGGTGAAATACTGCCTGCAGGTTGAGGGAGGTGATCCTTCTTCTTTACTTTGGTAGCACTGATGAAACCACATTTGGAGTGCTGAGCTCAGTTCTGAGCTCCCCAGTGTAAGAGGGACATGGACATACTGCAGATTCCAACAAAGGCCACAAAGATGACTAAGGGGCTGGTGCATATGTTCTGTGTGAATGGGCTGAGAGAGCTGAGAATGTTTAGCCTGAAAAAGAGAAGGTTCAGGACAGGATGGAGGAGGATCTTCTCAATGTCTATAAACACCTTCAGGGAAGGTGCAAAGAGAATGTGGCCAGGCTCTCTTCAGTGATGTCCAGTGACAGGAGGAGAGGCAATGGGTAAATATCAGGAAACATTTTTTCACTGTGGGGGTGACTGAGCACTGCCATAGGTTGCCCAGGGAGGTTGTGGAGACTCCTTCATTGGAAATATCCAGAAGTTGTGTGGATGTGGTCCTGGGCAGACTGCTTTAGGTATTCCTATCCAAGCAGGGAACTGGACCAGATGACTTCCATAGGTCCCATTCACACTCAACCACTCTTTGATTCTGTGATTTACCAGGGTTTATAGAATTTTATGTGCTTCATGATATCTTGAATACCTATGAGGTAGGAATAAGAGTCAAATTACTTAGGCATTTGAAACAGGTTATCCCAAAGAAACGACACATTTAAAATCACAATATTTGAAATTAATACTCCAATTTTTTTTTCTATTTCTACTAAAAATTATATATCCCCACCCCTTTTTTATATATTCCCATTTTCCTCATATCTGATAAAAGCATTTAGAAGTAGAGGACTACAATTGTACTATTTATCCATGGGTTCCAAGTTACCTCTCGAAAAGTGCAGAGTCAGCACAAGAACTGTCACAGATCGCACTGAGGTTTAGAATGTGTTAGAGAAATATTTGGAATTACTTCCAGTAGTGTCAGAATTATTATAATGTGTAAAAAAAAAAAATCAATCCAATGCTACCATTACTTTCACATTGTTTAAGATACTTTGTACAGATCCAGAGACCTAATTTTTGCAGTCCTGGTCAAGAATGGTAGGCCATGTAAAATTATGTGATGAATCACTATAGAAATATTTTACACTGCTTATTAATACTGGTGACGGCTATTTACAGCAAAATAGAAACAAGTCCCTTTTGCTAGTAGACATACAGATTTCAAAGTGTTAAGACATATTACTGAGGTGTAAAATAAGTAAGAGTGTCTCAGTAACATGTATATTCAAAGCAAGCTACAAACTTTCATCTTCCAAGATTTTGCTACACAATTCGCTGTAACCTCTATTTCGTACTGCAAAGTGTTTCCCATGCAGATAAATATTCTGCTGTGTCTTTTGGTGGTAGGATTTCAACTGAATTTCACTATGAGATATTTTTGTCGCATTATCTAGCTTTTTTCTACACTATTATAAATTAGTTGGGATATATTATTGTGCAATTTTACAACACCAACCATGAGGCTAGCACATAATGCTTTAAATACGACCCAGGATTTCTAAATACTAAATAGACATAGAAGATGACAAATGATGACGGAAGTTTTAGTATGTTTTAAATTAAAAAATCTACAGTAAATAATAATGCAAAGCATAATTTAGCTACCTTGCATGGAATTCATCTCACTTATTTTTAAACATGGTAACTGAGGTGTCTAACTAAGCTGCTTAGTGTGGACACCTTTCTTGAAAGTGATTAATCTGGTCTATCATGGTTATCTAATTAAGCATAAGAAGAAACATCCCCTAGATATGTCTACATTTTTCTCCAAGGGGAGTCTTGGGTATTTAGCTCACATGCAAACATTTATCTTTGAGGTGCTTAAGGCAGGGATAATACATTCCATCCGACTGCATGCTGCATATATGATATGTGAACTTGTAAGTCAATTTTTTTCCCCAACAATATCTTTTAAGAGTAAATGACCTTTTCCTTACTACTTGTTCCTTCAAAACTATTTTATTTCTTTTTGTCTCCTTACTTCGTTTTGAGTAAATTTTCATGATCATCCCAAAATATTTCATCACTTGGTATTTATGTCAAGAAAGCATTTCCAGAGGCATATTCTGTTCAGATGTTATTCACTTTGCAAGTAAAAGCAATATCAACAGCTTTTCAGTTATTTGTGTGTGTGATTTTCCTCACCTTTATTTCAACTTCTATGTCCTTTCAGTAGCCAAACCTCAGAAATAGTAGGTGGACTATTCTTATAGTAGTTTCAATGGAGCTCAAACAGATTATGATGTGTATTTCCTATAGATGCAGCCTAAGCTTGGGTGGTCTATTTGTGCCCTCCCATTGCATTGCAAGCTCAATATCTAATTTACTATCTACTATCCTTAGATCTTTTTTAGCATTACAAATTTACAAGGCTATCCCTCCCTTTGAATTTGAGAGTATTTTCTCCAGGATGTATTATCTTGCATTTTCCATTCTGAGCAACATTTCATTATTGCTCAGATGTTTCTAACTTCCTTGCACGTTTCTTCTCTATTATGTTGTTTCTTTCATTCTTTCAATCCCCAATGTGTGACCACAGACTTTTGAAATCAGTAGGCAAATTTAAGCAGAAACATAAAAATGTCTTTGATTACATCTTGCTGTTGTCATGAACGTAATACACCATATTGTAAGCTTATGGTACAATGATATCCATGTCCACAGACTAAGCTGCTGGTTTTTTACTTTGTATAGGCTCAGGTGTAGAGATTCCATTAGCTTTGTGGAATATTTACTATGATTAATTTAGCTACATGATTTAGATGCAAGAACACCTACACTCTAGTGCCTTTATCCTGATAATTTTTTTTTTTTAATAAGCATATTTGGAAAAAGAATACATAAAGGTCTCCAGAGGTACAGGCTAAATTCTGAAAAGATTTGCTTTTTTGTCATTAATCTCCTTGAAGTTTTCAGTAAATGGTATAACTTTGATCCTACAAAGGACTTTGACAAGAGCTGCAATTTTGGTTTTGTGAAAAAGTACTCAAACTCATGAGGTAGCATCTTTTTAAAGGAACTGTGACACAAAACTGGATGATTTCAAAGATTATAAATTTTTAGGAGACTTCTCATATACTGTCTCCTAATAATAATACGTTTCCCTACAAACAAAATAATTGGGATTTTTTTTATGATGAGTTATGATCAAAGCATATACTGTCTTTCCATTAATTTAAAAAAAACATTTATAAGAATAAGAAAGAAAAGAACTGTCCTTAACAAGTATCGAGTTTACTCATTTGCCAGGGTAAAAGTATAATAACATTCCTTTTGCTTCATATCTAGTTCTTATGTGTTCCTTGATCCTCAGGTCACATAATAATTAAGGGCTCCAGGTGAATGTTAGAATTTGAGCAGGTTTCAAGGTCAATAAAGTCCTACTGAGATTGAGAAAATGAAGAATATGTTTTTAAGGCAATGAAAATATACATCTACTGCGTATCCTGGACAGCACAGAGCTTAAATACTTCTCTAGTTTAAAAAGTGGCACAATCACATCAGGATAAAAGTAACTACTTTGGAAACCAAACCTCCAAACATTTAAGGTTTGCCATGTAGAGTATGTGGAAGCATGTAGAGTTTGCCTTTTTAATGTGTGCAAAATACTCTGCGGAGATAATATCCAGAGAAATAATAAAAATCTACTTCTCCAAGATGCTTGAAAATAGCTATGTTTAGTATGTATTATATTTAAGAAGGAAAAACTGAGAAGAAATGTGCTATCACTGCAGAAGAGTGTAAAAAGACACAGATATAAACTCTGAAATCAAAGAGGGAGACAGAAAAAGAGCTCTCTTTATCTTAATAATTTCTGACTGCATGACATAGAACTAGGATTTGAACCAGCATTGAGTGTATTTACAGTTTGGAATCTTTCCCATCAATCTCCTCATGTAGATGAGAACAAAAAATGATGCTGAATAGCTGAACTTTAAACAAGTAAGATGTACTTCATTCCATTTAATTCCTCTCAGCTAATCTGGGCTCTGTCCAGCCCAAGTGACTGATGCCTTAAGACTCTTTTAGTTTCTTTTTCTAATTTTGTAAGCTTTTAAGTTTTATAAGAAGTAGAAGCAGCAACCCTTGTTCCCTCACCCTGTAGCCCAAGTAGTTTACAGTAGCCCAAGTAGTTTACACATTCCTCAACCCTCTTATCCCATTCCATGCTCCCCATATCAATCCTACCCCTGAATTCAGTAGAAATGTTTAGTCTTTTGTCAAGGCAAGACCTATGCTGTTTAGAGAACACTCATATCTTGGCCTGAACAACAGAACACAGTCAAGAACTAGGTGACTGTGTACCTTTTGTGCTCTGAGGATGATGAGAATGATTAAGAGGTGGTCCCCAAAGCCCACAGACCCAATTCCCAGGTGATGGGCCAGGGGGTGGAGCAGAGCAAAGGCAACGGAATGGACAAAACTTGGATTGGTCAAGCAGTATTATAAAATGTAACATCTCATGCACAACCGGTGTATGCCCTGTAATATCTATGTCTTGGCACAAATTAAACCCTTTCCTTGTCTCACCCTCAATTAACTGCTTCTGAGTTTTTTTCCTTAGCATAAGCTGCACAGGCATCATGACAATGATAGACCCCTTACTATGTATTCTGTTTTTAAAAGGGTTAAGAAAAAGTCAGTGCATTCATGAGAATCTTCTCCAAGGAAAAACAAATGTCAGAATGTAAATGTATGATTGTTTTATTTTAAGAAAATAAATAGAATAATTAAAATGTTTAAGTACATGAAGTCTATTAAGTACATAATTTCTGAGTTCTTTATTTCTCTACTATATTTAATGTCAAAGGAGGAAAGGGGCTTATGGTTCATAAACTGTTTCAGCTGTTTGAAAAACCTAATTTTTTCTCTTGCTTCTGTGTGTTCTGGCTTAGCATTTGCATCTGTCACTGACACTTCAGCATCAGTGAAATATAACTCCTTCTGCCCTTGCAGATGGCTTAGCATACGTTTGGTTTTTCTTACTCTGACCATCAATGGCAGTATCCGAACAAGTTAGATTTGGTGTAGACTTGCCATAAAAAAACCAGAAAGAGTCATGAATATCATCAGCACACTGACATTAAAATAATGAGCAGGCATCCCTTAGTATAACTACCAAACAGAAGGAGTAACAATGTGTAATCCTATGGGATATGCACTGAGAAATATCCCTTGGAGGTTTCACATTTAGTCAGGGAAGGCATTACCCATATCATGTGTAACAGAGCACTGGTCCAGCACACATCTATGAGCAAGTGGGTGGCAACAGCTACTACTAAACTACTGCAATTCCATATATGCATGGATGAAGAAATCAGTTAGCGTTCATAATGCCTAGTGACAGAAGCTTCCTCTACAAGATGTTTTATATGCTTATGTGGTCAAAGTACATGGAGAGAACCATCCACAGTGTAGATTTCATCAATTAAGCAGAAATGTTTCATAGGTTTACAAAAATAATCTGAAAGCAAAAGGAAAGAGAAGAAAGGAATAGAAGAAAAGAATAAAGAGTCAAGTACCCTTGTGTATTGGAAAGATAAAACAACGGCATTGAAATCAGAGAATCAATTCTGCTATTTTAAAGCACATTGATTCGGTCAGGGAAGTTATGGCAAATATCCAAGCAGACAAGAAAAGCGACTGAAGCACTGTTGTTCTTTTCTGGCTGGAGCCTAGAGGGAAATAATTTTTTGCTGAGGGAATTCTAAGACTTTGACAATACAGCAGCATCAATAAAGACTGAGTGGTCTGAAGTAAGAAATTAAGACCATAACCTTGCAGCTAATTCAGAGCATTTTTATCAATTATCAGCCTATAATTAGCCTTTGAAATAGTGATGATTAAAACTGTGCAGCACTAACTCTTAAACCATGAGCTGGTCCATTTTCAACATATTTTCTTTGCATAACAGCCATTGGAGAGGATTTACATGATACATTAAGTTTAAACCATTTGTTTTTGCTGATTAATCAAATATTTACAGCGTGATCTACCAGCTTCTTCCCTTTGGATACACTAATGAAATTTTCACTGTTTTATATGCTATTTGAATATACAAGAACAGGAAAGTGAGTGCCTGTATTTACAGCTGTTAGATGCATATGGTGTTTTAAAGCTGGTGCAAATATTTACACACATGTGGATGGATGTAGGCAGATCTTAGGCTGACAGCAATCATTGCTATATTCTGCAGTTTTTGTTGTGCAGTGATTACGGACAAAGAAAACCAGGTAGTTTATAGTAAACTCAACAGAACAGCAGGAAATAAAAGTAGTGTCTTGGTTTTTCTTTTAAAAAATATGTCCATTTCTCAGAAATGCAGTATACCAATAACTCTGCTATGTTGATGTCTTAAAAAATACATTCAAGAATGCAGGTTAGAAAGATCCAAGATATCAGAAAAATCTTAATGCAAAACAAAGCTGAAGCTGAAACAGTGCTTATAAATACACAGAACAAATAGATTATATCAGTAAAACAATTTTAAAGCAAGCCCATAGTGACTGTGTTGTATATTATTGATAGCGACAATCATATTTACATTGAAATTCTTACTAATGTCTATTTCAATCACTTTTTTCATGTTGATACCATTTAAAGAGAAATGGAATTATTTGTTCATCTTCCTTTTGATGTACCACTGGGATAGTGAGTCATGCATGAAGTTTAATAAGCCTCACTAATTTTCTGACAATTCAAGCGACTATTGATTTTACCCATTGTACATATTTGGTTCATATTTGAAATAGGCTTATTTGTGAAACTGAAAAGTGTGTCATTCATTAAAATGGAATGCTAAGCTTTACTCTAAGCAAAACAAAGTTGTCCTAAATTAACAACTGCTTCAGGAGCCAAGTGAGACTGGTCTTCAGATTATGTTTTAGAGTTATTTTGCTCAGCAAAGGTTTACTTATAAATTTTATCTGTTGTTCATTTCTTTAAAATAAAATATCTCTATTAAAAAGTATAATATTTTTAATGGTCAGAAATATAATAATATAAGCTCAGATAGTTTATTTGGCCTTTTACGTCATCCTTGACACCAACTGTGATATAATTGGATGTGTTTATCATTTGCTGGATGTATTCATATATCCCAGTGCAGACCTGATTTACTGTATTGCTGTTATGACAAGACAGTGTTTCAGTCCTAACTGGGATTGCCAATATAGGGCTCATAGGTGAAAATGATACAACAAAAGAGGAATCTTAATCATAAATGCAAGAGCTATGTTGGTCTCTTTAACACAGAGAATAGACTAGAAACTATTTTCTAGTATTACCCTTTCTGTTAACTGAACCAAATAAAGCCAAGTCCTCAAGATACCAGTTCTAAGATGGGAAATTAAAAACAGGAGGAGACCTATTTTTCACTGACACTTTAAAAGTCAGCTTCATCAAGCAAAAATTTTCACATTATTCCTCTCTTTGAAAAAAAAAAAAGATTTTTTTTTAATAGGAAAAAAATGCAATAGGTCGTTTTGTAAGATGATTTGACTATAAATAACAAATATATGCATGCAAATTGATATTTTCAAAGTAAGGTTACAGTGAAAACTTTCTTGAGTGCTCATTCTAAACTACTTTTATTGGGTTTAAATTGAATATGAATATGTTAGCGTATGTCTACTTTTTTACTATTACTTTTATTTTTTCTTTGAAAATTTGTAACCAGGTAGATATTTACAGTATATCCAATATCGCATTGAAAGAGAAAGTGAGCCTAATTTTGCCTTCTTTTAATTGTTTAAGATTTTACTGGGTTTTAGAAATTGGTGAAAATGTCATTATGTGGGGCTTTTGTTGTTGTTGGCTTGTTTGCTTTTAAACTTCCTCTTGTGGAAGCTTTTCCCAACTGTGCTGCTTTTAAATATTATATCAAGGAAAAAATTTTTCTTCAGTCACATTACTCTTCATCTGCATGCAAAGACTAGTACACCTGAGACTGGTTCTCAAAACCTTTTCCACTTATCTGAGATAATGATTTATCATCTGAATCCAGAAATTCTGAACACAATTTAAATTAAAAGTCTCTTTATGGGTTGTCTCTTTTTATCTACTTATGGTCTACACAGATAAAGGCAGTAAAAAAGTCCTAAATTTCTTTTGTGATGAAAAGATTGTGAAAAGAGCTAAATAGCTCTTTGTTTTTTTCAGTTTTGGATGGTTTTTTATTTTGTTTTGTTTGGTTTTTTGTTTGCTTGGTTGGTTTGTTTTGTTTGTTTGTATTTAATGGCAGTAACATTTGTTCTCAAATATACCTTCCCCTACAAAACCCTTTTCACAAGGGCCTAGATAGAGCTAATCAACAACTGGAAATACCAAAGAATTAGGATTACAGTTTTCTTTTAAAAAAATTCTACCTCACTACTGTTTTCCTCATCTACTACCATAATTACTGGGAAGAAAACACTTTATTTCTTTGTTACTCTTTGCTTCCATAACATACATGTGTATTTGGTCCTCTATCTCCATATGTTTTCATTTTCTGGTATTTTTATATTTTGAAAGTGGAGAAAGACGGAGTCCTTGAGACAATTAGAAGTCTTACTCCTTTAAGATGTGTTGTTACACTGCATCTCTTCTATGCAGAGGTTTCTGGGTTTCTTGTTTTAAGTACCCTCTAAATAGGACTGCTTTCATGTAAAGCTTCATTTTGCAAGATATATTTGACCATATGAAGGACAGAAACCATTTTTTCTTTCTTCTTTTTCTCCAGAATAACAAAACTAGTTCAGATGAATAGATCAATCACAAGGTCCCTTCACACCAGAGAGTATAGATCTTTCTTCAGCTGTGAATAAATTTCATGGTATCACCAATTCCTGATGTTGTAGAAACAATTATAGAATGTTCATACAGAATATGAACTCTTGCAAACCATCTTATTATAAAGGCTTTCATTTTTACTGTAAAAGGATGAAAAATAAGGACATCTGGAGACATATCATATTCTACTGAATATAGCTGGTGATATCTATTGCAGTAAGAGCAGAAGTAGACCTTTAATATTCGCTACCAAAGTGTTTACATAACGATCACCTCCATGAAATGGTTTACTTCATGTCAGAGATCTGCAGTTACCTTTTTATGACTTATTTGTGAATCTTTTATAGTCAGATCATAGTTTCATAAACCCATGCATAATACAATATTCTATTTTCAAATGAGTGTTTCAAGAAACCAAGTTCTGAATTTTTTTTCTGGTTTCTAAGTAGCACAGAAACGGCACATTGAACACATTCTAAATGAGAAAAACTTTTCAAGGAATACTATATTTTTTTGTAGTCTATCTGTCCCCTGTATACAATTAAGATATTTGGTCAAAGATAAATAATCTCTATTATATTTTCTAACCTGCTTAAATGCCAAAGAACAAAATCTCCATACTCTCTTGATTACCTTTGAATTATCAAGAACTTATAGTGAAAATGACTGTGTGCTTCAAATAAAAATTAAAGTGTCTGGTATCTGCTCTGTGAAGTAGATATATTAACACATAACAGGCTAAATAGTTCTCCCAATAATGGGCCCTTTCTTCTCCAAGTATTCTTTCACAGGTGTAAGTGAGCTTCTTCTATTTCCTAAATGCTTATACTTGTTCTCTACTTTTGACAACACCCCATCTGTGCTCATGAAACAGCAAGGACATAAAGGGAGCTGCCCATGCATATTACTGCTGAATTACTTTAAGGCAAAATATTTGTAATTGTACTTATTAGGAGGCTACTGTGGAACAGCACTATTTCTTGGGGACTTTGGGTTGCAGAAAGAGAGATATTGACTTAAATGCAAATTTATTCCTATGAAAAGGTATATAACACCTTTTAAAAATGTGCTTTAAGACAAAAGACTTTTTTCAGTCTAGCAAACAGCTCAATAAGCAACAGGATAGCATTTATTTTACGAAGCATCAAATAATGGTGCTTTTATTTTGTAGCTTTCCTTGTCTGTGCTTCAAGTTTCATCCAAAGGAAAAGAAATAAATAAAATGTTTTAAGTTATTTCATTGATTATATATACGTATATATAATTATATTGGAATTCTGCAGAAAAAATGGGTGAGAAAAACATAGTTAACATTTTGAAACCATTTGAGAGTACTAAAGATGTATTTCTTCTCTCTTTGAGTGTCACTAAGCTTCAATATAAAGAGAATAGTTGTTATCTGAATTGCTAACAGTCAAGCAGATTTGTTCAGGATATTTTATGATTATTTTCAGACATTACCACACTCACATTCTCTTGCTTAGATCAGTTTTTCTGGTTTTCACCTCTACCTATGAATTTACGTAACTACTTTTGCATATTCTACTGTGACTATTGTATTTGCAGATGACACTAAGCTGAGGGGGAGTGTCGATCAGCTGGAAGGCAGGAGGGTTCTGCAGAGGGACTTGGACAGGCTGGAGAGTTGGGCTGATTCCAACAGGATGAGGTTCAACAAGGTCAAGTGCCGGGTCCTCCACTTTGGCCACAACAACCCCCTGTAGTGCTACAGGCTGGAGACAGAGTGGCTGGAGAGCAGCCAGGCAGAAAGGGACCTGGGAGTTTGGACTAACAAGAAGCTGAACATGAGTCAACAGTGTGCCCAGGTGGCCAAGAAGGCCAATGGCATCCTAAACTGTATCAGGAACAGTGTGACCAGCAGGTCCAAGGAAGTGATTCTTCCCCTGTACTCAGAGTTGGTGAGGCCACACCTGGAGTACTGTGTCCAGTTCTGGGCCCCTCTGTTCAGGAAGGATATTGAGGTGCTGCAGCAGGTCCAGAGAAGAGCAATGAGGCTGGTGAAGGGACTCAAGCACAAGTCCTGTGAGGAGAGGCTGAGGGAGCTGGGGTTGTTTAGCCTGGAGAAGAGGAGGCTCAGGGGAGACCTCATCACTCTCTACAACTCTCTGAAAGGAGGTTGTAGTCAGGTGGGGGTTGGTCTCTTTTCCCAGGCAACCATCAGCAAGAGGGCATGGTCTCAAGTTGTACTAGGGAAGGTTTAGGTTAGATATTAGAAAGAATTTCTTTACAGAGAGGGTGATCAGGCATTGGAATGGGCTGGAGATTTTTAAAAAGAGACTGAATGTGGCACTTAATGCCATGGTCTAGTAACCATGGTGGTAGTGGATCAAGGGTTGGACTTCATGATCTCAGAGGTCCCTTCCAACCCAGCTGATTCTATGATTCTATGACTAATAAAATACTTTAAAAGATATATAACTTGACTAGTTCTGAAAGTACCAACTTGCAAATGAGCCAGCGGAAAACTCTCTTATATTTCCCTGTGTCCCTCCTGTGAGATTTTCAAGTGTCTTTCATGTTGCTTTTGAAGAAAATTTGCCGGTAAGCAAGGTAAGAGATCCATGGCCATATTCCAAAATTTTACTCTCTTTAATGAAGATAACAAATGAAGAAAACTTGTGTGATGTTTTAAACTGGCAAAGCCTTCAATGTCGAAAGAACTGTGGCCAAAATGAGAGAAAATGTCTTCCTATGAATTGTACGTAAACCAGTTTACAAGTGTTCTGTCTTCTCTGGTCACACTGTTTTTCCAACATCTCTGGTCTCATCAGAAGGCTCAGTAAGTAATCCTTCTTGTTGAATCACGTGGTAGGTGACAAGGACTGCAGAAACATCATCTATTTTCCCAAACAATATTTCCCTGGTGAATACCTACCGTAGATGTTTGTGTTTTGTTGTTTGGTGTTTTTTTTTTTTTTTTTGTAATAGTTACCATACATTTCTGTTTCATCATGAATCTAAAGAGTTATTTTCTACCTTGCATAATAATCTTTAACTGGATTCAGAGTACAAGAAAGGGTTTAAACATTTGACATATAACTGCTTAATTTGGATCCTCAAAGCCCTAACACAATTTCCATTTATCCTTGGAAAGACATAGTAGCTAAAGTTTCTCCTATGACATTTCATTAGAAGTTCATGCTACTTTTCTTTGCATGGCCAGTGTATACCTGTTTGATAGTGCTGATCAGTTCAGCACCTACAGTTTTAACATAGAGTTGGTTTACTTGCAAAACCGCATCCTATAGTCACAATGACAGCCTTTTTATCAGATTAATCTCTGCACAAAATGTGGTTGACAGGTGTGGCACCCTTTACTTGCAGCTCCAGAGCTCTCCAGTTCCATGTTAGGTCTCTGTGTAACTGGACTGCATGATGAAAATCAGTATTTTACAAGTGATAACTCCATATGCACTTTGTCGGGTGTCATTGTTTGAAAATGCCTCTCCCCCTCATTGACCCATGAGTCACGGGTTTCAGTGAGGAAGAATAATGTGGTGGATTCTGATCCCTGATTCAACAAATAATAGGAATAAATCAGTAAAATGTCATTATTGTACAAAGAGGTGAAAAGTAATATCTGAGTTTAAGGATGATATACAAGAAAATATTTCTTTATTTGTATGTTTATCTGTCTGCTGAACGAAGAGAAAGACACAGAAAATTATACCAAATCTGATTACTTGTAACAGTTTTCCATGGAATCTATCTAGCAAAGAAAATAGTAGGATGAAATTCAGGGTACAACACAAATTCAGGTACTGTGTTTAAAGCATTCGTCATTACAATTAAAAGTTGAAAAACATAAAAGTATGAACTTTGCTGATGCTTAGTTGATTCTGAAATGTCACTAAATTAATAGCTTCACAATTTTTCTTCTGTGCTGAAACAGTTTTTCATTTTATGGTCGTGTTATTCTTTTTCCCATTTACTCAAGTCTTTAAAGAAGATGCTTTATTTGGGAGAAAGTAGAAAAGCAAAATGCTGCATTGTATTGCCCCAAGTTGCAGACTTGTCGTGTAATCTTAGCTTACTGTTGCATTTATACCTCAATTTCCTACTCACACAATGAGATAAAGAGGGAGAATAGACGTATTTTTTTTTCTGAAGATGTGGAGTGAGAATCTGTTAAAATACATTATTCTATTTTGATAAGAGAAACAATAATGCATTATTATGGCAACCTTGAAAAAGATAGTATACAGACAAAACAGTAATAAACCAGTGTCTTTTTGTCTAGCTACAAGAAGATTTTGGACCCAGATGTTGTGTTGAAAATTATTGACTAACACAGTGTTATTACAATTGAATTTCATTAAATGTAATTAAAAACAAAAAGACAAACAAACCAAACTGAAACAAAAACCCAAACAAACCTCAAGAACATGATAATTGGTGGATTATTTCAGAAGAAAAAGGAAGAGCAAAAGAAGGACAAGAACCAAATAAAAAAAAAGAGGAAAACTTTAGACAATCAGCAAGTCACTGAGTTATTTAGTTATTCTGAAAAATGAACTTACTGTAAAATTTGGGGTTTTTTATCTATGCTGTATGGTGTATGCTAGAACTTCTAATATGAAAAATCTTCTTGAGACATTAGATTTGAATGTAATGAAAAAATAAACTACAATAATTGTCTTGTGCACTTTCTTGAAATATTATTTGAGAAGTATGCCTGTGAGATTATGAATAATATTTTTTTGAAGTATCTTCTAGCAATCCAAATTTACATTCATTTTAGAATAATTTATTTTGTTTAAATTAGGGAAATCTCCACCTATGTAGGGCTTTGTTTCTACTCTTTCATACTAAACCTGCATACTGCCAGATCAACCCTAAATACATAAATACATATTTAGTCTTCATGTGACATCAGAACATCATCACCTTTTTGTTCAATTAGCATAACACACTATCCTTTACATCTATGATGTTTGTGTACTGTCATGTTTACTGTGGGAAGACAAAAATTACACTGGATCCAGACTGGCCTAAAGGTAGATTGTCCAAAACAAATCAACAGATCAAACTGTTCATATCCTGTACTAAGCTACACTGCAGGTGTACCTACCTTCTCTCTTCCTCCTGACTGTACCTCCATGGACTCACCTAGACCTGGCTGTGTTGACTCCCCTTGCCATGCTGGGCATTTCAGATAGACCCTGGGTCCAGTCCCTGGCTCTCCCTCCTGTTTAGACCTAGTATGGCTCTGCCCTGTTATTGGGGGTACTGCTGAGACGACAACTTTGCAACTTGGAGCTATCACAGATTTAGCTTAGTTGAGTCCACTTTGACCCATCTGAGCAAGATCCTGGTTAAATAGAGCCCTCTGCTAAATATGTTGCTGTCTTTAACATCCTTACAGGTACTCTGTAATACCAGCTATATATCAGTTTTGTAAATATTAACTTAATTTTGAGTCTTGTGTTTGGTTTCTTCCAGGTTTAAGATTGGTATTCGGGGAGAAGAATCAATACTGAATTCTAGTGACAATGTTTAGAATTTTATGTCTGATCCGGGGCATTTGAAAGAAACATAAAACCAGAGGCCTGGAAACGAACTCATAAATATTTGAATCCAATCCTTTGTTATTAAAGGTAACAAAATTATACCTTCTCTTCTAGAAATGCTCTGGTTTGATTGATTCCAAATGGCTTAGAATGACAAGAGACCACAGACACAATGCAAGGTAAAATATAAATTTTAGAATTTAAAACATGAAACATGGTAAAATATTTTTTACTAGTATAGGTAAATCAAAAATAGTATTAAGAATATATTGAAATGAACTACACAGAAGTAGCAGATATTGAAGTGCAGTTTCATGTTTCTTTGGAATCAAAGGTTATGTATTACTTTCTTTTTCTACATTAATCTACTAAGTTATACCAGTGCTGAAGATGATAACAGAATCATTTGACACGGTGTTAGCCATCATAAGCTTGTTTTCACCATTATCCATTTTTAGGTATCTTGATCTACTTTAATCCAGAAGTCATATAAAATGCATATACACTAATTTTTTTCTTTGATTCAGTTCTAGATTAAAGTCTTTAGCTCAGTAAAACAGAAAAGTTATATACTTCTATTTTGAAAATCCAACTGATAACTTATTTCAGTTTTTTAACTTCATCAAAAGTATAAGACAGATAAGAGATAAGTATTTGCCAGAGGACAAATTTTTAATCGCATAGGGAAAGTGTTATAGAATATGTAGAACGTGTGTATGGATAATGTTATGGGGAATGCAATCATAGTAAGTGATGCGTGTATAAGATTACAAAGAAAAGAAAAGAGAAAGAAATGGTATAGCTGAGAGGCTGTGGAAGCATTAAACTTTATACTTCTGCATCTAGATCGTACTACAGAATGACTAGTTTCACCAGTCACAGGATATAAATATTAGGCTAAGGTTAGTTCTAATCTCCTTAAAAGTACCTAACAAATTAAGTGAATCCACTTAACTTACTTGTAGTAATGCAGCATTATTTTAGGGACAACAGAAGTACTTTGCCCTTGAGTATTGTTCTTCTGGCATTCTCCTGAACTTGCATTTATACTGAGATTCTTATTTGCAAGTATAAAAAAGACTATCCCTTCTAACACAGCACCTGAAGCTAGGATGAATTTTAGTTCTAGCACTGGCCACCTATTTAGCATTTCGTTAACTATTTAACAAAGTGTTAACATATTAAACCTCAGGATTTCATTAAAAATTACAATTTTCATTTAAAAACTTATTTCTTCTGATCACTTCTAATTTTCTTTTTGCTTTTTCCATTTGATATCCAGTATCTGCCATATTTTCTGACTCATATTTTCAGTCAAGTCCTTTGAAAGTAAACTGGACACTTCTTTATTTAACTCCTTCCTTTGCCTCTCCTTAACCCCCAGCAACTCATTCATTGAACTCTTTTGGGTCTCAGTCCATTCGAGGAGCAATGGTTTCATTCCCTCCCACATACATAAGAAGAAATAAATAAATGTAGGCTTACAAAGACAAAATGAGAATGACTCCTTTTAGGCAGTTTAGTTTGCTGACACACAAAGACCAGCATAAATGCTACTGGTAAAATCATATTCATATGTCTTTTTAATTATCTAAACATATTGAAAGATTGAGACAACAGTGATAGTTTGGTGTTTTTCTATACATATTAAACAATCTCAAATGAGATCACATTTGTATGAAAGCTAGTATGATTAAGATGAGCAATTTACATAATAGTCTTCTGTGTCTTGATGAAAAAAACAAAATAGTAATAGTCCTCTCGTTTCTGGATGTTTCTTTTTTTTTGCAACACCTGTTGAATGAAACTTAAGTGTTTGGATGGAAAAATTTGCAAACCTTTTTTTGGATAATTTCTCTTGTGCTGTTAGACAAAAAAAAAAAGCAGAAAAATTTCAGAGTAGTAGCATGGCTTCCATAATTTTATGTGTGCTTCGTGAGTTTGTAAACTTTTGAAGAGGAAAAAAGAGGAAACAGCCTATTGTATTACCTTCTCAGTTGTATTTTAATGAATTAAATGAGACATAAGCGAAATAGTACAGTATTATCCCATCTTCCATTTATCACCGTAATCACACCACTGCATAACGACATAGACATCCAATATATTTTCCAAGAGACAAGTTTTTTAAAATAAGATTCCTGATGCAAGGCAATTGCTTATGTCTTGTGCTCTTCGATGCTCACAATTGACCTAAACCAGTGTATAAGGTTTATATTTCAGTGGTATCTACTGGAGGTTATCCCATTCAGTTTCAATTTGTGACTGTGAATACCCCTCTTATTATGACCATTTCCTTGATATTTTCACCATTATACATATTAGAAACACAAGTGCTACGAAATCCAATAGAAGTCTTAGAGCTAAGGTTTAATATAGCAACTGAAAAATTCGGAAGCAAGAAATACTTATGTTAAAGGCAGCTATTCTGTTGCCTCTTTCTGTTCTATGCTCATTGGTCACAGCACGACCTTTAAAGGTCCCTTCCAATACAAATCATTCTATGATTCTATGATTTTAGATGCCAACCTTAGGATAAATCCTGCCCTTCAAAACCTTACTGTTTTCATGCAAAACACTGGTAACTGAAGAGGTATGCATTAGATCACATGAGTTCTGTCTGTGATGTATAAAGTTATTAGGTGCCTCCTAAATGACTTGAATGCTTCATTAGAGCTTGTAGAGTTTGCCTCAATTAGGCAAAAGAGGTCTTATAGTACATACATGTACGCACAACTTAAATAGTTGTGATTGGTTTCTTGTTTTGTTGTTTGCTTTTTTTTTTAATTTAAAAATTCAGCATGTTCAGTGTTATCTAATCAATTTCACAATTTCACATTAAAACAAATCTTTGAATTTTCCTGGTTTTCTTTTTAAATTTTCTTGAAATATACATTTAACCTTTCCCCGCACAACAAATTCAAACACTCACTAACCCTTAATTGGGTGCTTTGGAACATTAATGAAGATAAGAAGAAATATATCACTTATGATATATAATTAAGATTTTATTTCACTGGGGAGTGGAACAGGTAAAAAAATCATCAGTCTAGTCAAAAAGAGAAAAATAATTTGGCTAATGCTTTAGAAACAATTACAAATTCACATAAATAGAAGGCCTGACAAATTTCACCAAAGTGGTAAATGTGGTGAAAAATGGAGTATAATGAAGCCATAGCTTCCAAAACACTATAAAGCGACACTTGTTAAAATTTGTTCAAATATGACATTTGAGTTAATCTTTCCTTTGACTTTTCAAGACCTATTGTGGAATGCAAGTGATCCAGGCAAGTCATCAATGTACTACCTTACATCAACGTACTAACTACAGGGTATGTGTCAATGACAATATTTGTAGTTTCAGTACAGCATCTTTGTGTTCAAAGGGTGGGTAGAAAGATTGCCGTAAGGCATAAAACTCTTAATATGATCCTATCTTCATAAGCTTATCTTCAGATGTAAAAAATCATAATTATATAATTTCCTTGAATAATTCTTTAAGAAAGACTCAGTAATAATATGATCATTATATCCAGAAGCCTACTATGAAACAGTGGTGTATATTTGTTCCTGAATTTCTCACACCATATGATGAATAGCAGCAATTATGGGAAAGAACAATATTAGTTTTACAGTTATTGTTATTATCTTGAAATACAAAGAATAAAATTTCGTATTTCACTAGATAGTCCAATCACCACCAAAATACGTGACAGAGGAACATTTTATAATCTCTGTATTTTACACTGACTGCACAACTAGAAATCGGCAGAACCAAGTCATTTATATCTTCTTATTACCAGCTTGTAGAAGGCTTTGAGAATATGGGGCTAGTGATGGATATTTCTATAGCAGATGTTGTTTTATTCTGTTTTACCATAGCATGTATGCTTCAGATTAGTTCCACTGCAGTTCATTAGAGTAGAAGAAAGAGAATAGCACTAGGAGAAAATGACACATAATTTGCTTACTTTTTTATTGTGGAAGGAACTACATTTATACACAAATAGAGAATATTTAGGCAGAATCAGAGCCCCTTCATTTATAACTTTAGATTTATTGTGTTGTGTAATTAATTGAAACTGATGCAAAATTTACTTAAATATGGAACAATTATTTAAGTGGAGTATTTTTATTGCAAATTAGATTTCTACTAACTCTATTGCACAGATATTTTCTCAGAGGGTACAATGCACCTAAATACAGAAAGTCCAGCTAAATAAGTGGATTAAATGAAACGAAAATACTGCGGAAATATTTTTGATATTTCTTTCAAAAGGGTGAACTAAACTCAAAGGATACAGTTTTAAATGAATTTAACTTGCATATTTCTTTGTTGTTTTTCAGGGTAGTTGAACTGTAATAATGACATTCATTGGTACTTAACTTCTAGATTAAAAATTCAAAATAGCCCAGATAGTTACAGAGCTGTTCTTACATGCAAAGGTTTCTAGGATACAAATTCAGTCTAAATCATATCTGTAGCACCTCTGTCAGCATAGAAGCAGCCAATAAGATACTATAGGATAAAATTTTTGGGGAAAAAAAGGAATTTGATTGGTTGGCATTGCCACATATTCGTCAGCTCTGAAAATGAACATGGATTTTGTGGAATATGCATCCTTGAAGTGAAGAAGGCCAACAGTTTTTCGAGATGCATTAGTAGAGTATTTTCAGAACGTCAAGGGAAATGATCCTTCCCCTCTACTCTTACCTGGTGAGACACTCCTGGAGTACTGTGTCTAATCCTGGAGTCCCCAGTATAATGGAAACACAGACATCCTGGAGCAAGGTTAGTGAAGGGCCATGACAATGAATAAGGGTTTGGAGTAATTTTCCTATGAAAGAAGGCTAAGTGAGCTGGGACTGTTCAGCATGGAGTATAGAGGGTTCAGAGAGTAAATAATCAATCTATATGAATACTTGATGGAATGCAGTAAAGAAGAAGCACCTTATGCTCCACAGTAGTGCCCACTGAGAGGAAAAGTGGCAAAGGGCACAATTTGAAGTACAGGAAATTCCAGTTAATTGCAAAAAACCTCTTTATTTTTTTAATCTGAAAGTGGTCAAACAGGAGTCCCAGTCCTTGGAGATACTCAAAACCTGACTAGACATCATGCTGGGTAACCTGTTCTAGTTGACCCTGCTCTGAGCAGGGCAGTTGGACTAGATGATTTCCAGAGATCCCTTCCAACCACAACTACTATGTGTGATACACTGATTGTTGCATTGACTTTCACAGTGACAATAGAGGGGAGCTAAAAGCAAAATGGCATATGGCCCTATCGGTAGCATCTATTCATGTATTTCTGTTTGATCTTTATACATTTCAAATTGTCAACTTTTCTACTAAAATTTTCAACTTACAGTCATGGTGTGATCACCTTAGAGAGAAATGACAATTACGTATCCTACTCTGCTGACAGTCAAAGGGAGAGAGGTGAAAAACAAAGTTTTCTGTCCTCAGAAATTTATTAAATTAATAACTAAATATCTACCAAATTATTTTCCTGAAATGAAAAGCAATAATTAAAAAAATATATTTTAAATACATTCTTTTTCAGAATATTGAGCATTCACAGTTAGAATTCTAAGTTTTAAGAGGTTCTTCCAAGTCCCTAATTCTGTTTTTATATATTGGAATAGATTAAAGCACTTGAAACATATACCCAATACCCAATTTAGGCTAATGCCATGAGAATGTTATAGTTAGAAAGGTTTATAGCTCTTCTCAGATTATGCAGCATCCATCTAATTTAAGCACATTGTATCTGAACAATGTAAATCCATCATGTAGTGCTTACTTCATCCATGTTGGTTAGCATTTATTTACACATAGCCTGAACTACAAATTTGGTAGTAAGATGGAAAGGGTATTTTCCTTTTTTTTTTTTTTTTTGAAAATATTTCTGTAACCAAAATTTATGTATTTGAGATAAAAAAAAAGAATCATAATAACTGTTTGGTTTCTTTTACAAAAATCACATTATGCGTAGTAACTATTCTAAAAAAAATTATTTTCTGATGTTGTTATTAAGTTGGTTACAATGGTGTCCTTTGAGTAGACTGCATGTTTTTCCACCCCTGTGGTAAAAAATGGTTGGCCAGAAACTTAGAGACAAGACCTACTGGAGTGTCAAGAATTCAGTTATTAATTTGGAAAGGAGAAGGAGTTCTTCCAAGAAAAGTGTCCTCTCTATTTCTTTGTCGGGTGCAAGACTCTCTTTCTGGCCTGTGAAGTAACTATGAACTCACAGTTACGTTCCCCTGTGCCTATCACCTCCCTTTTCATAGCACATCTTGGTCAAACCATGCTAAAGCATTGATTTCTTTTTCTTTTTAAATAAACTTATTGTGCAGTAAAAGAGATTCACAGGGTAATCTCTATTTCTGTAAAGTGGCATTTAAACAAAACACAAAAGAGTCTTCAAATATTTTTGTTACCTTTAACGCAGTGGTTTCTGTCTTTTCTGAAGGTGAAAACATTGCATTGAATTTTTTTTTTTTTTTTTTTTTTTGGTCTTGCTGTCTGCTTTTTTTAATTCAACTCATACCTTACATATAATAAACCCCACTCTGTTTTGGTAGTTCTGGTCCTGCTATAACTGCTTTCTTGTTCTAAATCTATTTGGAAGACATGTATATTTCTACTTCAGCATGTCTTAGCAGCAAATATATTTCTTGTATTTTTACTTGGTATAATCAGTTAAACTTGTCAGTTTACCCATTCCCATTTCTTACCTGTATCTTATGACAAATTGCTCTATAAATTGATGTCACAAACCATTTAGTGAACTTAGATAACTTTAGCTCCTATTTTTGTTTACTTGTTTTCTTCTGTGGCTAATATATTATCATTAAAAGTTTCAAAATATGAGTTAAAAAGAGTTTAAAAGAATGGAGTTGGCTCTTTTTTTTAGTTTTGAGGGATTTTTTAAACTTATATTTTCACATCTGATCCCTGAAGAACACCATTCAAAATCATTAACAGCAAATATGTGTTTATAGCTAGTTTAAATCAATTGCTAATTAACTCCACAAGGCAGAAATGGATTTCTGTTTAGCATTGAATTTGCACTTTTCCTTTATTCTCGACACTCACAGGTGTGAGGTTCAAACTACATTAGCATCTACTCTGTAGCTGCCTGATCCAAACCCCACAGAAATCAACATTAGTCTAATGTGTAAAAATTGGATGGGAAATTCTTCACAGAAATTTTAATGTTTATGAAAAATTTAGGCTAGACAGGACTTCTGGAAATTTGACATTGCTCTCAAGTCAGGGTCAGCTTTGAGATTAGATCAGATTGCAAAGGGTCCTGTCATATTTTAGTACCCCTGCAACACCTTTGGCGTACCTCTTCTAGTGCTTCACAACTCTCATCTATTTCTCTCCCCTCCTCCCTTTATCTCAGACTGGAGCATCCTACATGTTCTGTCAAATGTTTCTTCTTTCATTGTATAACACAACCAAGAGTCTAGCTCCATTTTCATTAAAGCTTCACCGTAGATAATTGAAGAAAGCAATTAGAGCTTGTCTTTACCTTCTTTCCTTCAGGGTAAATGAGCTCAGGTCTCCCAATACGCCTTGTATATTACGTAACATATATAATGTTGCAGCCATAAAAATGAATATGTACATCTCACAGCTTTTTTTATTGTTCTAATAATTAAAAACAAGAACACAAAACATGTATTATTGATTAATTTATTGTTACTCAGCTTAAGGGTAGCTATTATTAGGGTAGAATAATGATTCCTATTAGAAGTTTGTAGCTGATTACTGTGCACAGACTTGCCATCATTTTTTATGCAAAGCTCTCATTACTTTCAGCAGGAGTTCTGCAAGTGGATATAAACAAAGGTCTAATGAAATGGTCAAGTTTATTCAGGTTATGCATTTCCTGGCTTATTCTCTTTTTCTTTTTTTTTGTATTTTTTTTGTTTTGTTTTTCGAATGAATTAATAGGATTCAAAGTATATATAATAAATACAAGTTGAGGGGTTTGTATTTTTTAATAGAAAGCATCAATGACTATTTGGATTCATGATGGCCAACACCAAAGAAAATTTGTTGTACAAAAATAATTGTCTAATACAGGTATTGTATACAGATGCTTATTTTATAAGTAAAAGACTTACGGTATATATGTCTGAAGACCTGAATTTTTTCATTAAACATATAAGTCTGAAAAAAACACCACATTATTTGATTATTTATCTCTAGGATTTAAATATTTTATTTCTTTGTAATATATTGTGATAATCAGGAACTCAGTTCTGATATTTTCCTATTGCATAAAAATGAGATTTCAACACATTTTGTGAAGAAACACTCTTGTATGCAGAAAGTACAAAATGAACTTTTGAGAGGTAAGTTTAGGGCTTACTGACTTGGATTAGTGTATTATAAAACACTCAACACAACGATTCCAGTGTAAAGATCAAATATAAAAATCTTTCTCAAAGATTGCGAGAGAGATCAGCAAAACATTTAGAAAAAAAGTCAGAATTTACTTTAAAAAACTGTATTGAAAATTATTCCATTGCTAGCCTTTTAAAATATTTTTTACTTGTATAGCCTGAAGATGGCAGTCTTGTACCATCCAAGAAATTTTATGCATAACATTTACACATACAAATACGTATTTGCAGAGAAAGAAATATAAAATATTAGTAAAATAAGAAGGAGATAGTGTTTGTGTGTTTTTTTCATTTTATTTTCCACATCATGAGATGGTAATTGTATAAAATACAAAGTTTCTGTAAATCTGATTTAAATCTTTCTATGGTTCCACATTTTGTATATTTACAGAAACTAATTTCACTGTCACAATGACAATAGCACAAATAATTATCTCTAAAGTATTGCTGGTATCTAGTAGAAAATAAGTGCCTCTGGAAGTGATGGGATACTGTCATGCTTCACTAATCTGAATGAGTGTAGACAATTTCAGAATTGAACATCATACTTACGACTAATGGGAAACTTTTCCTTAATGTGTATTTCTAAAATTATGGTGGTAAGAAACCTTGCACTCAGAAATATATAAGCCCTAACCCTCAAAAAATTTCATTTGAATTTCTGTGGAGCACTTGGTTTTATTCTGTGAAACAGTGACATAAATTTGATATTTGTACACCAGAAAAAAAAGAACATATGTGCACACACACACATATAAAACCTGAACCACAACAACAAAACAACCAACCAAAAAAACACCTACAACCTCAAAGGGCTTCTGACAGTAATATTAGGACAGAATTACAAGAAAATATTTTGTCAGCTTACACAGTAGACAACCACACAACAACTTCACATATGTTTTGATAAGTAGTTATGCCATGTTGGATATCCTAGAATCACAGAATATGCTGGGTTGGAAGGGACCCATCAGGATCATTAAACACAACTCTTAGCTCTGCACAGGACACCCCAAGAATCACACCATGTACCTGAGGACATTGCCCAAGCACTTAAATTCAGACAGGCTTGCTGCTGTGACCACCTCCCCGGGCAGACTACTCCAGTGCTCAACCTTCCTGTTGATAGAAAAAAATCCTGATATACATCCTAAACCTCCCTGACTGAGCTTCATGCTGTTTCCTTGAGTCAGGTCACCATTCATGAGACTGAAGAGATCAATGCCTGCCCCTCCTCTTCCCCTCACAAGGAAGTTGTAAACTGCAATAAGGTCTCTCCTCAGTCTCCCCTTTTCCAGGTTGAACAGACCTAGTGACCTCAGCCTCTCCTCATACGGATTCCTCTCAAGACCCTTCACCATCTTTGTTGCCCTCCTTTGGACACTCTCTAACAGCTTAATATCTTTCTTATATTGTAGTGCCCAAATCTGCACACAATATTCAAGCTGAGGCTGCACCAGTGCAGAGCAGAGCAGGACAACCACCTCCTTTGACTGGCTGATGATATTTTACCTGATGCCGCCCAGGACATGGTTGGCCCTCCTGGCTGCCAGGGCACTGCTGATTCATATGCATGCACCTTTATGGCACAGTCTGTGGAATCTGAGGATAAAAAATTCAAAAAATCATCCACCAACACAAGACTGTCTAACCAGTCTTGTGACTTCTCTGTATGTGTAATGTCCTTTTTATTAATGGGGTTTTCCTTCTACCCTTGAGAAGCTTTTTAAAGGCACTGTACAGAGCTGCAGGTTAGGCATCCTGAGCAGGTACATGTCCACAATGTAGTGTTGTCTTCAAGCCTGTTTTCAAGCCCTTCTGGTTTGCAGAACTAATTCATACATTCTTTAATGACATGAAAGTGTTTCTGATTGATGTTCTTCTGAAGAATTTTGCATTTGACCAACATCATAGAATCATAGAATCATCATCATCATAGAATCAGCTGGGTTGGAAGAGACCTCTGGGATCATCAAGTCCAACCCTTGATCCATTACCACCGTGGTTACTAGACCATGGCACTAAGTGCCACATCCAGTCTCATCTTAAAAACCTCCAGGGACGGAAAATCCACCAGCTCCTTGGGTAGCCCATTCCAATGCTTGTATTGCTGACTCAGCCTCAATTTTTTGTGCCTTTCCTTATCCTAAGCAGAAAGTATGCTTTAATTATAAAACCACTGTCTGTGGTTTCTGCTGAATCTAAACACCAGTTTACGTACCTTAGGATGTGGTAAGGAATATATGTTGATATTCGAAGTGCTGTGTGTCTCCACTCTTTATTCAGTATGACCATTTGGCTTGACTATGCTTTGAACTTGAACTAATGGAAATGGTATAGTGTATGACATGGGAATCAAGGCTGTAATATTAAGAATTTAATACTTTTATGTACAGAAGGTGAACTAAGTGCTGAATTTTAAAGCACGATTTGACTGAGACAAATTTTGCACAGCATACAACATAAAAAGTAATATTTCTGTATTAGAGCAAACCTGACAAAAAAACCCCAAAACCAACCAAAAGGTACTTAAGGGAAAAGAAGGAAGTAATAAGAAGGACAAACTGTAACCTTAATCACTGTAACTAGGTACCGAATTGTGAGTCTTGGTTAAATCTCTCCATCTGTCTCAAAGTATATTTATTACTCTCCCTTCACTGATTGATACAGAAATTCCCCTTTCTGTACCACTGAACTGACAAGAGTTCTTCCACATTACTTACAGAAAAGAATCAAAGTAGCATGAAATAAGTATCAATTTAATTAAAAAATAATTCTTTTCACTAGAATAAAAACAAATAATCTTGGATCTTAGCCAGTACAATACTTTGCTTGTTCAATATAAATATAAAGAAATAAAAGTGAAACCTTAAGTTACTTGAATGAGAGGAAGATCCAGCCTTTCTCTTGTGCTTAAACTAAAACTTGCAGCTTGTATTGAGTGACATTTAATATCTCAGATTTCATCCTGAGATCTTAGAACTCTTTCTTTTCCAGTGTACACTCCATGAGAAAATACATGCAATTAGAGATGTTATAACTGAGAACTTAAGCAATTTCAGTTGCTCATAGGAGCAATGGTATATTTCTTCCCATGAACCCCACAAATACTGAAATCTCCATCTAGTATTTGAAAAACTTTCTCGTCACACCAAAGTCAACACTCAAACGTGTGGACTTTGTGTGAGAACTTATGGACTTTATATGGTATATTCACTGTTATGTATGGTAAATTCTGTCATCGGTTCAGTTTTGTCTCTATTCAAAAAGAAATCTTAAGTCTTTGAGGTGATTTGTGTATTTTTATTGTAATGGGAGTTACAATCATAATTACACAATTAACACTTTCAGTGATTATTCTTAATTTTGCATGTGTATAGATGCAATAATGAAGTTAATTAACCGGAACGATATACAGTTCATAATATTAGAGTATAAGCCAAGCGTTCTACCATACTTCCTTTTATACCCCTTTAAGTATTTTTATTGTCTTTGGTAGTAAACTGCCAGTCCACATGTAAGCGGTTCTGCAGCATCTTGATTTTCCTGCTTGGAAAAGTCAAATTTATTGTCTCTTACACGAATATACATCTTTACTCACAATTGTTTCCATGTATCCACAAGATCTCCAGTCAGCAGCACGAGTTACACACTAGTCCATTTGAAGCGACAGGGTACAATTTGAATTCTGGGTGTAGCTACTAAATGCAGCAGAATTACACCTGAGATGAATTTGACCTGAAGGCTTTCCTTTTCATCAGTGACATGGATTTGCTCACTGCTATTCAAAATGAAAGATAAGCACTAAATCAAATACAGTCTGTGTCGGCTTATGAAGTAACTGTCTTATAAATTGGATGGTGTTGGGCTAAGGTACCAAAAATATCTGAGTAACTGGAAATAAAGAAGAGTTACTAAATCTGCTGATCTGTAATGCGAACAACATGGAGCTCAGCTCATTTCCTTCTTCCAGGAAGAAAATGCATTCATCAGAGTAGATAAAACAATAAACACACAACCAACTCTGATAAGGGATTCCTAAGTCTGAAGGACAAAGTTTTAAGGCAATCCAATAGTTCAAATCTAGGACAGCCAAATTGAGATAATTCAGATTAAATGAGAGGTACAATGCTTTGTGAAGATTGTTAGTGATTTATCTTTGTTTGTTTGTTTATAGTTCACTTATTTGGTAGTGAAACAGCTGATCTGATTTACACAAAATGTGTTTTACTACCAATATCATACCAAATATTTCAGCAGTTCATTCAGGTTTTATCATAAGAGAGTGCATGAAGGCTATGTTGCCACATTGAGCAGCTGGAAGCAATTTCTATCTAAGAAAATAATAAAACTTTGTGTTAAGACAAAAGCAGTTTGCTAGTGTTGCTTTTAGTAAATTAAACATGGAATAGAGAGGATATGCTTCAGTGCTGAGTGAGACTGTAACCAGATATGTACTTGGTAGACAAGAGTTACACTTTAAAATATATTTTTACAACCTGTTTGGGTTTTTCTGTTGTTTGTTTGGCTTTTTTTAACAAAATAAGATAGCATTTAATGTCTTTTTTAATGCCATCAGGATTGTGAAGCACAGAGCATGTCACAGCTCAGGAAGAGACAGAGTGGTTATCATTCAGATTGCTGTGAAATCCTATTGAAATTTTGCTGGATCTTACTACAAAATAGTCTATCATAGCCTCCACAATTTGTGACTCTACAGAACCCTTAATGTTTGAGTTTTCTGACCTTCCAGGTGTTCCATTTATTCTAATTTAGACAGAATGTTTTGTAAAGTAAAATCTACTGTTGTATTTTGTATATTGTATATGATTGTCCATGATTTTAACAAACACATAGGCACAGTGTAAGAATAACATACTCTTCACAAGAAATATTGAAAAATAACAGAGTGGATCATGTAAAGTCATTTCAAAATTGGAGACTTGCTTACACTCTTTGATCTAGGAAATCTTTTATATTGAATAGACGGTGATTCATCATGAACCACAAATTAATCACACAGTAGTTTTATTAATAAGACAAATAATACTGCATTTTACCAAAATTAAGTTAAGTTTTAGCATGACTTTTTTTTTTTTTTTTTTTTTTTTTTTTTTTTTTGGTTTGGTTTGTTTTTTTTTTTTTGTTTATTTTTTTTTTTTTTTTTTTTTTTGTGAAGGGATACCTACAAGCTGAAAGGAAGAAGAAGTCTTGAAGAATAATTTGAAATTTGTCTAATTTTACAGAATCAATGTGTTTTCTGATTCTTTTTATTTTAGAAGATCTCATACCCTTTTGTATTCTTATTCTCATCGAAATATCTTACATTATTTTAAGAGGAAAACACGGTCCATAGCAGTTCTGAGTTGCAATATTCCAAGGACAAAAAAACCCAAACCAAACCAAATTCACAACAAAGCGTCACAGAACAGTAAAAAGGTGCTGAAAAATAAGAGTTAGTGTCTGTACTGGATATAAATTAATAATCTTGGAATTGGCACTGGATCAAACAGGAGCATCCAGAATCATTTCCTCTGGAGAGTACCTCCCTTTCCACAAAGTTATGTCACTGTTTTGTGGGATTGTAGCAGGAATAAGTGATTGTTCTTTGTACTCTCTCATAGCAGTTATTGCGCTTTTGTTTCTGTTCTAAAGGCCGAAAGAATTCTTGCTAATTAGCATGAAGGAAAATGGCCTTTCTTACAAATGTTGCAAGGTAGAAATGCTACTCCTTTTCCAAAATCAAAATAATAGGCATAAAATTATCAATTATCCCATAGCAACGGCAAAATAATTAGCTACTTTCTGCAATTTTGTATCTAACTAAGGACAAAATGTCACTCCTTGAAGTGCTACTTGGGAAATTCATGCCTTTCTGAGATGAGATCATATTATCATGAAACAAATAGTTCAGTTGTGAGGTTGAAAACCTCACTGGCACTATTTCCCCCAAACCCTTAGGCCCCAAAATGAATGACATTGATAAAAAATGTACATATATGCTTGCTTTTAGTGCACCTTGTGGCTTGGAACAATCTACCTTAATATCAAGAATATCTATACATTTGTCCAGGACCCAAATATTTTTGAATTATTTTAATTGCATTAAATCATTCTGATTTTGAAGGATCTGTTTTCAAATATCTTCTTGAAATTTTGAGCCAGAAGCATTACTAAAACATTTATAACTAATAGAATAACAGTTTGTTCTTTTTTTTTTTTGTATTTGTGTTTTTTGTTTGTTTGTTTGTTTTTGTTTTAGGTGGGGAGTTTTTTGGGTTTTTTTAATAATTAAGCAGAAATAACACTTACATTTTTCCAACAGAAAATTTACTATTAATGAAGTATTTCTAGCTAGAATTTTCTAAAACTTAAAATGTAAACTGTTGTTGGAAGTCAGTACTAATGTGCAGCTAATTACTTAAAGTTCCACTTAGTTGAAAAGATTTGCAAACTTTCAGAAACAAGACATAACTTTTACAGAATTATCTGTAATAATACAGAATTATCAGAAATATCCCTAGGTACTACCCAGAAAGAAAAAGAGAAAGAATAAACACAAAGAATAAATTATAAGAAAAAATACTCTATACGCCATAGGAAGGATGATTAATTGTCTCATGTTCTACCCTGGTATTCTGCATTATATTGGGCAGCTTTAAAGGAATATTTATCACAAAAAGCCATGGTAGATCACAAATTCTTGCTCCAGCATGGGTCAATCTTCTTGCCAGGCAGTCAAGACAGATATAAAGAAATCTCAAGTCTTGATGGTACTGATAAAAACATCAAAAAATTATTGGAATCTGTGACATAAGTGTCCACTGATTTTGTTGAAAACCTTATAGGAGCTTCTGGCAAATGTCTTGCTCATAATTCAAGAACATACATTCTTTACCAGAATTTCAGTTTCTTGCAAAAATCACACCTCCTAAAATGTGGTAGAGAAAAATCATTCAATAGAATTAGCCAGGATTTAAGAGAAACTGTTGCAATTCCCTATTTCTTACCACAAAAAAAAAAAATGGCCAAATTTTAGTTCTGGAGGCAGTTATCAGATCAGCAGTGCTTCTGAGCCCAACCATATCCCAACCCCATGTAGGCTGTTCTGTTGCTTGCAAAGTCCCTGTTTTCTGCAGGAGAAAAACACTCCTAGTCTAAAAGGGCCTGAGGTTAGATTATCTCTGTCTGCATCTGACCTGGACAAATCAAGATAGAGCATTTTGGAAAACACCTCTGCATATTCTTACTTCTCAAACAAGAAACCTCATTATTGAATTAATTTTCTATAAATAGAATAAATAATGCTGGCCAGCATTTAAAAAAAATATTATGAGGATAAATACATTGAAGTTTCATACAACTATTATATTTAAAATTTTAATTTTAAATGTAAATTTAAAATTCTCTATTTAAAAATATTAACTGTGTAAGTTCTAAAAGGTAGAGGCAAGTTCACTGTATGGAACTTATTACCTCCAAGTTAGCACAGTGGCAATAAGACTTTTAGTAAAGACCTGACTAAATCACGGGGACAAGCTTACCTGTAAAAGACTGTTTGTTGAACCCTTTAAAAAATGTTTCTCATACATGGATCCCTATTAGTAATAGTATCCTAAGAACTACTAGTACAAATAGTGTTATGAGTTGGCTAGTTAAAATACCTACATGTAAGTAAGGTATATTATTTTTTGTTTCTGCTTCTAGGCGTTTGAACATAAATCCTGACAAAGCTGAGCTGCTCGGACTAAAACCAAGCTATAATTGTAACTGCACTAACATAGTAAACATGGTCAGATCACATCAATTTATGCATGAAAAACTTCACAGTGTACTCATATCAGCTGTGGGAGGTCCAAATTCAAAATCTATAACTCCAAACATATCCTAGGCAGAAGGCTAAAAGGAGTTTTGCATTAATGAATATAAAAGTATTCCCACTGGAAGTACATTCAATTTAATATAAAACCATTTTGGCTGACACATAGATTCAGATATTGCAGAATATAGTTGTGATGGTTGACATTTCATCAGGAAGAGAAGACTCGGGTTCCCTCTGGATACCTGAGTAAGCATGAACAGGACATTTCCTTCTCAACTGTAATCTGAAAGCTGGAAGAAGGCCTGAAAACCTCAATCAAACAAAAAGTTTACAACTTTGAATTTCAACTTGAAAGGAGCTCTTAAACTTCTGCTATCTAGGGTGTGTGTTCCAGTCCAGTTCACATTATTTCTTTCTTACACAATTACCTAGGTCTGAGATGTTATTCACAGGCTTAGCAATGTTGAATAGTTTCCTATTAATGGTTTAACATGATAGACTTGGACTCCGGTGTGAGGGATGAAGTGGAACTTCCCCATCATTGCTTGGCCTTGCTCTCCCTATTGTTTTAGTGTAAGTCTGGGGCCTGCTTGAGCCCCCAGTAAAGTCTCACTGTCTGCACACTTAATACCAACACCCTGACTCCTGACTAACCTCCTTCACAGATTGTACAGGGTTGTTCAGCCTCTCTGACAGGGTGTAGAGCATTTTACCTGGATTCTGTTTGTAGAAGAAGCCCCAAGTGACTTGGCCATGCGTACACAGTAATACTTGAGTTAGGCAGTTACTTGAGCCATCTTACCTAAAATAGAATCTCCTTAATCGATAAAGGCAAGATATGCACCTCTAGTGGGTAATTTGACCCAGTAAACTCCTGATTCACCTTGCAAAGGTTTGAAATCACCCTCCACTGACCATTAGAAGAGTTCTAAAGAGACTATGTTTCTGACTAGGGTATTTCAATTAAGTGTCTAAAATTAGATCACTGAACTCTGGTCCAAAAACTGAGTAGAGCTGGGAGTGAAAGTGTGTTTGTCCCAGATCACCTCTGTAATGACAACACGTTTCTAAAATAGGAAATGTCTGCTCAGGTGGCAATATTTATTCGGCATTTAAGCTGTTAGTAAATGTACCTGGGTTGTGATGAAAGTGAAAGATTTTAACATTCATATAACAAATAAAACTGTTTATCTTCCATATAATTTAAGGGAAAGAAATAGCCAGAGATGTTGAAAAGTGGGTTCTTTATTATAAAAATATCTTAACTCATAAATTCTGCCCATCATTAAGCATTTGGATTTAGTTTATTGAACTTCCAAAATAAAGACTTTTTTCCTGCACTGACTGAAATAACTTCTGCTTGGTATTTTTTGCTGCATTTATTTTCCTCACAACTACTGGGCTTATGACAACTCACTTGTCACACTGTCGAATGATTATAATCAACTGATAATTGAGGCTTTGTGCTAGTTAGCCTTTGCAAATTTGATTTCTTTAGATAAAATGGTATAATTGCAGCCAGATTTATAAATCAGTATTACATGCTAATTACCAATACCAGAAAATAATAGCTATAATACTATGCTAAATAAACCAAATGTTAAAACTTCCCAGAATGCATAAATAAATTGCTACATTTTCCCCCTCATCTCAATTTTTGAGAAAATACTTGTATTCTAGTCAATCTTATAATTCCTACATTGAACCAAATCACATGTTTTGGTTTTAATTTGTTTTGACAAATGCTGGGGTGTTTTTGGTATACTAAAAGGAGGAGCAGCCAACAGTGCTCTGTAAGGACATGAAAGTTCTCAGATTGCTTGTTTCTCCTTCCTCACAGAAGGTAATCACTGATACCTAATCCTGATTGCAATCACATATAATGACATTCTTTATCCTTCCCAATCTTTCAGTTTATAATTCTTGAACCTTCTAGTGAATTTAAAGATAGAGAGAGGAGGAAAAATACTCAGTTTGGTTGTGTGGTAATTGGTAAAAGGCAAAAGGTAGAGTCAATTATCTCAGATTATTAACACAGACAAGCTACATCTGGTAATGACTGAGTCTGTTTGTCCAGAAATACCTATCAAACAAATAATTAAGATCAAGTGTTGGCAGATGTGGATCTCGCCTCTCATGATTGCTTTTTCCTGATGTACAGGATTTGATAAAGGCTTTCAGTTTAATATCTGGGTGGATGGTTTTTTTAAACAATATCTTAGATGTTCAAAAGATTGTATGCACAATACATGGAAAGACTACCTGGGATAATTAGACATCTGTCTGTGTTTATTTTGATTTTCCCACATGTACTGGCTTAAGTTCTAGTAAAAGGATGTGGAAAGAAGAAACAATCTGTATTCTTACTGTGCACTTGCAGCCCTGAAGGAAAACCTACTGGGATTGGCTGCAGATGGCTTCATCTCAGAAGAAGAATGTGCCTCCTAACAGTTGCTTGTTCTGTATGCATGATCAAGCAACAGTCAATGGTTTCCTGTGCCTCATTAGCTGTGGTGACAGGAAGAAGTATGATTCTCCCAAAATACCTGCCCTTCCTCCGAACGAAGGTAACACTGCATAGAAGAAGCACCAAGAAACTTGAATTTTGTGTTTGTTTTTTTTTTAATAGAGCAAATCAGAAAACAGCAAGAATTGTAAAAAGTATCATAAAATTTTGTTAAAATTCTTGACAAGAAATTAAATCACATTATAGTAAGCTTGAGTTTTTGATTTTTATGTCATAGTCTCCTCTCAACAAATGAGAAGAAGGAATAATTTTGGTTTGGGAGATGCTATTTTTTGTTTTTTAGCTTGTTTTTTTAAAAAGATACAATTCAACCTTCTAAAAAATTGTGTTAATAATGGAGATTCTCAATTGCTGTAGTATAACTCAGTGTGCATGTAGACTAGGATTCCTTAAATACCTCTTTTAATGTTCTATATTTTCAACTACAGAGTCAAAGGTAGAGCTGAAACTTCTTGGATTTCTGTTGAAACAGTGAGACCTGTGGAAGTTAAAATGGGAATCAGAAGAAACATATAAAGCTCATACTTTTTTTCCTGAGTTGTTTCTGTAGTTCTAATCAAGTTACTTGTTCTCCCCATAGGTTTACTACCATTTCTTTCATTTTTCTATTTTCACTGTATCTGCTAAGATTCATATAATCCTGAGGAATGTATTTAAACCAGTGAGCTGGTGTGTACCTTGAGACATCCTCTCTGTTGAATATAAAGGAAATCCTTTTGATTCAGGCACGACAGGTATGATAAATTCTGCCCAGACAGTTTCAGTCCTTGTCCCTAAACTAATATTTTCCAGTTTAAACACTTCTTTATCCTACATTTTCCAAAATGAAATATGAAAGTATGGTAATAAAATGACCATAAAAGCTACTGCAGTCTAATGCAGCAAAACTTTTCATAATTGCGAAAGATACACTTATTTCTAACTTTGAAAGTTTCTGAGATAACAGACTTGAAGTCCTGACAAGCTCAGTACTGCAATAGTTTCCCCTGGAAAACATAAAGCTGGCATACAATGGCAAATATATAGTGTATCTAGTTCACTGGGGTATTACCACAAAAAAATTAGTTCCCCCAAATTCTTTAAAAAGCTATAAAGACATGAACAGCAGGTCAAGGGAGATGATTCTATCTCTCTACTCTGTTCTTATGAGACCCCACCTGGAGTACTGTGTCCAGGTCTGGGGTCCTCAGCATAAGAAAGACATGGAAAGAGCATGTCCAGAGGACGGCCAGAAAGCTGATCCGAGGGTTGGAGCAACTCTCCTATGAAGACAGTCAGAGAGAGCTGGCTCTGTTCTCCTAGGGAGCAGAATTTCAGCTTCCCAGTACTTAAAGTGAGTTATAGGACAAGGAGGAACTGATTTGAACTAAAAGAGGAGTGATTGATATTAAATGTTAAGAGGAAATTCTTTACTATGAGGGTGGTGAGGCACTGAAACAGGTTGCTCAGAAACACTGGGGATGTCCCATCCCTGGAAATGTTCAAGCCCAGACTGAGCGGGGCCCTAGACAGCCTGATCTAGTGGATGGCATTTCTGCCCAAGGTGGGAACCAGATGATCTTAAAAGTCCTTTCCAACTCAAATGATTTGTGATTCTATGATTCTATTTGTGGTGTTTTTTTTTTTTAATGGGAAATGTGTCCTACACAGAAGAGATGATGATATGGTATTCTGTATAGATTTTGCTGGCATTCACTCAAAATAAACTGTGTAACACATGCAATTTCCACTCACTCTTTCATTTGGAATTCTGTGTTGCATTCTATCCTAAGTGATTATGATTCCTATAATCAGATTTATTTTTCTAAGTCTTTATGGTGGTGGTTTTTCTCCCATATACATATTAGAGTACACATTTATATAAAACAATAATTCTACCAAGGTAGATTAAGTCCTTCAGTCAAATATATGTACCTAACTTAAATCTCATTTTCAAAGTAAACAACAAAATAGATGTGTACATATTTTTGAGAGGATTGACAACCTAAAATTTCTCATTCAGTGGGGTTGTAGCTGTTTGGGTCTTTAGAATGTCAATTAGCTACCTTAATTAAGTACCTTAATAGTGGCCTAGAAGCCTAGTATTAATAACTAATTAAAAAAATTATTTGCTCTGTGTTTAAGAAAAAACTTAAATTGTAATGTCAGTTACTATGTATATATGTACATGCATTTAGTCTGTAAATACTCAACAAATGCATATGTTAGATTTTTTTTTGAGGAATAATATATGTCTTGTATAATGAATGCCAGACTAATTTTATTTTTTTTAAGAGTCTGCAGTCTGCCACACATGCTATATTTAAAATAGTTCTAGCCATTACTGTTAATTTAGGACCTGTTACATATCCTCCATTGGCAAAGCAATTCAGTACTCAATTACAGCAAACTGAATCAAAGTCAATAGTCTAAATTTTTCTACCCTTCTTATTCTTAGAGATATCTTACATTAAATTAGGTAGAATTAGTTTACTTGTAATTTAATTAGTAATAAACAAAAACAAGTAACAGAATTTTTAATTTTTTTTATTTTTTGTAAAAGTGACCAGGAAGGGTGGGGTTATTGCTAGCACTGTGTTTAACAACTTAAGCAGTGTTTAACTACATAAGTTGTGTTTGACTTCATAAGCCACAGATGATATAGCTTCATCCTTTTTCAATATAGTGAGCATGTGTGATATTACTAAAGGGATAGACATTAATTCAACTTCCACTTCTCAGAAACTTGTGTTGGTTTCACAGTTACTACTAATTTTGTGAGGATAGGTAAATTGTTTACTTATGTGATAGTCTAACAAACAATTTAAGTTTTGAACAAAGAACTTTCTTTTTAAATATCTATCTCATAACAAATTAAAATTATGAATAAAAAACCAGGCAGCTATATTATTATGGCATAATAGAAGAAAAATGGAAGGTTTTGAAAAATAATTTGGGGTTTTTTTAGAAGGAATCTTTATTAATATCCTCTCTGCATACGCAGTCCTTCCCAACTGTCTTCTCTCTAACTTTAAATTCATCTTCAGAAGGGCATCAGCTATTCAAAATAAAAAGTCACACAAAGTCGCTCTGTTTTTCTCTTTCTCTACCTCCTTTCCATCAGTTGGACAAGATGTGGGTCTGTATGGACCTCAAGAGCACAGAGTGCTGCAGAAGGGTAGGCTGATTTCTAGTCCTGTTAAGTGCCTAGAGGGGTCTACTGGGGCAGCAAGTATGAGAGCTAGTCAAGGAGAAAAAAATGGATTTTAGTGTATATAGAAGCATAGGGAACGGTTTCAGGAAAATACACCTGTTTCTTCAACCTTCTCTCTGACAGGAGAGGTAGCAGCAAGAGCTGGCAGGGCCAAAGATCTTTTTTTCCTTTTTGACTTGTTTGGCTTCAAATGCCTTTGCCTTTTTCTGTTGCCTTTCTTGTAGTATTGAGGGCACAGCTTTCAAATATACTGGTAATGTTTTTTACAGAACACAAATTTTAATTGTATCATTTAAATACATTTAATTGTATTGATAAAGACATAGAGAAAACTAGTAATGTTTCAGCTGTTATAACCTAGTGAGATGAGAACAGCAAGGACTGTAAGCAATAACAGAGTTCTTTATGAGACCACTGATGTTGCAGGAAGGAAAGAGGATTTTTTTATTCAATATCCCTTAAAAGACTCAGTTGACCTTTCCTGATGCACTGTGGCAAGTGTAATGGGAATTCTTAAGGGCGCTCTTCTCTCTTAGTTCCACAGAGGTTAACTGCTAGTCACCTCTTTCTGCTGTCACCTCTCTACTCCACACGTACTGACTATTCTTTTCTTTTCGGTGGTCTGGTAGATTACCATAATTATTCCCAGAGCAACTGTAATTGGTATTTAGTTTGGATATTGTTGTTGTCAGACCTGATGAAAGAATTGTGTATGTGTATGAATATGCATATGCATGTGTATGCGGTGTCAAAATCTGCCAGCTTAAAAGTACCAATGGCTAATAAAGATTAGTTTAATAATACTAGCTTGTATTTGCAGTGTTTGCAGATTGTCTGTCTATGTATCTTTCTTTCTATCTCTCTGATCTATCTGTCAGGATAGGGTACAATAACCTTCAACATTTATATGCTTTACAGTGTTGTTAATGATGAATTCTAAAGTATTGTAAGTTACTTTTTTCCTTTATTCCTTATATAAAACAGTTTTCTTTGATTCTTCATATTGTGTAGTTTTCCCCTTTGATTCCCTCTAGCCATAGAAATAGCACTGGAAATTCTGTTTCAAAGGAATTTGTATTGTATAATAAATATCCATGTGTGTTGAAGAATGGCATATCAGCATAGTGGACGTTTTTTTCCTCGAAAACTGTAAAAATGGTACAACAGGACACGAGGCATAAATGATCAATTAGTTACATAAACGACTGAGAATTATAACAACTCATTTTGAAAATGCGTCTCTTCCTTTTTATATACCTCAAAAGAAGAATAGTATAATGTATGCAAACTATGTTACAAGGTAATTACAGATAAGGTCATACTTCTATATAAGATGAAATGAGGAATTGTTCTTTTTGCTCCAATACAGATGGGAATACTTCTATGAAACCACTTTCAGTCAAATGAGAAAACAAGGCAGAGAAAATATAGGCATTAAAACCATTCTAGGAAAGTCCACTCCAGTATGTACATAACTGGTCCTTTTCCAGAGTAGAAATCTGAGACCATAGCTACATAGTACTTGTGAGTACTGTACAGATATGCCCAAGCCAGGACTCAAAGAGAGTTTTGACACAGCTGAGTTTTTGCTGTATGCCCAGGCTAAATTACCAGGCTGAAAGGCAGACCATGCAGTCTAAATCCAGTGGGATGTGGATGACACCATACAACTCCTGGGATCAGATTACTGCATTTGCATATTGGTGTCCCAGAAGTGTTGTACTGTGGCTCCATGTTCAAAATAAAATAAAACAAAACAAATAAACAACACACCACCAAAAGAAAGAAAGAAACAAACAAAAAACCCAGAAAGCAAAGGCAGCAGACAATTTCAGTACTGAACTAGTGATCATTTGCACTGTTTAACTACTCTTGATGCCATGGCCTTAGTCACTGAGTATCACCACTTTGAGGTAATGTTCAGAGCTAGTTCAGAAGAGATCTCTGTCCACAGGTAATATAGCTATAAATCTGATGGTTGGTCTTGATTGTCTTAAAGGTATTTTGCAAACGTAACAATTCTATAAGGTTTTACCAGGCCTTAAACATTCTTCCAACAAAACAGGCTTTATGTCAACAGACATCCATCCTTGTCCCAAAGCAAAGCACATATCACTGTGATTTCACGTTATACAAGCAAAGAATTACAAAATCATTTAGGTTGGAAAAGATGTCTAAGACCATCAAGTCCAGCCTATGACCAATTATCACCTTGTCAACTAGATTAAAGCACTAAGTGCCATACCCAGTAATTTCTTGAACACCTCTAGGAGTGGTGATTTCACCACCTCCCTGGGCAGTCTACTCCAATGTTTAACAATCTTTTCTGTGAAGAAAATCCTCCGGATGTCCAGGTAACAAGAAGGAAGAGTATGGGACAAGCAGCAGCAGGTAGTCCCTATGTCCAAAGTTCCTGTTCTCACTACAGCTGTGATATCTCTCCAAATAGTTTTCTTAATAAAAACCCTGCTCCTAGGACCACCAGAGTAGAGGTCTGAGCTCAACCTTGAGGTTGAGCAGCTTGAGGCTACGTCCTCTCATCCTGTCACTAGTTGCCCTTGGAGAAGAGACCGACCCCCACCTTGCTACAGCGTCCTTTCAGATGGCTGCAGAGAATGATAAGGTCTCCCCTGACCCTCCTTTTCTGCAGGCTAAACACTCTCAACTCCCTCAGCCACTCCTCATAGGACTTACTCCCTAGACCCTTCACAAGCTTTGATGCCCTTCCCTTGACTCATTCCAGCACCTCAATGCCTTTCTTGTAGTGAGGGGCCCAGAACTGGACACAGGACTCAAGGTATGGCCTTGCCAGTACAAACGGACAATCATTTTCCTAGTCCTGCTGGCCATGCTATTTTTGATACGAACCAGAATGCCATTGACCTTCTTGACCAACTGGGCACACTGTTGGCTCATATTTAACCAGCTGCCAAACAATACCTCCAGGTTCTTTTCCACTGAGCACCGAATTTGTCCAGGGAGTCTTCTAGTAATATCTCTTACTAGGGCCCAAGGGAGACAGCAGACTTCTCTGTGAGATAGGTCCAGTTGTCATATGGGGACCTCAATTACCCTCATAAGGGAGTTGTCTACTACAATTACCCTTCATCCTTTCTTAACACCCATAGTTGTGATCCACCTTGTTTAATGACTTCTCTGGGCAACCCATAGGCCTTCATCTCCACTATCATTTGCCTGACCCTGAAGTTCCAAAGTGTCACACTTATTTTGTAAGAGCACTTGGAAAGGTGAGGGAGCTAAGAGTATGAGTGTTACATATAATGATACAACAACAACAAAGGTGCTGTTTAACTATTAATATATATCCAATGGCTTTAAAAGCAATTACTGCAGACAAATTAAATTTCACAGTCTAGAAAACTAGCTTTAACCTGGAATGTACACTACCCTTCCTGAAATAGCATGAGTTTAACGTTGTTCTAATAAATTCTTAAATGGACAATTTAGATTTAGTATTTCTATTAGAGGAAGAGAGAATAATATCCTAAAGGGAGATTTGTTTAGACCGACATGAACTTATAAGTTTCTACCATCATTCATAAGCTGTTCAAGAAAAGACATCTTCTAGAAACTTTACAGAAAATACTTTTGAGCTATAAAAACCCCAACAGAGAATAGGTATTATAGGATCCCCTCTCTACTGCTTCAAGGAGAATGGATTCTTAGAGTCCTCAGCTGCTAAGTCATGGATTTTCAGTTCAAGGTTTTAACACAGGAGGTCTCCAGTTTGATCCTTATGTGTCACCCCAGCCTAAGGCTGTCATGAAGGCACATTTGTAAAAGTGTGGAAAGCAATGCAGAGAAAAATGTAGTTTGAAGTAAAAACAAGTCAATCAATATCTTTTCAGAGAAAAAGATGACTGTAATAAGTCATGAAGAATTAAAATTAATTTACAACTCTGTGGAAACAAAACAGAGAAATCATGCCTGAGGCCATAACCCTCCAGTTGCACTGTTTATTTTCAAAGCTGTTTTCTTTCCTGAGCTCTGTCAAGATTTTAAAACATTTTTTATTTATTTTGGAAAAATATAATCTGCTTCTCATACAAGAGATATTTCTAGTCATTTTAGGAAAAATGATTGGCGTTTTTTATTTCTTGACTTCAGGTTCTGGACAATAGTGTTTTTTTCTGTTCCTCTCTACGATTTTGTAATGCTGATTCACCGAGAGTCCTCAGAGTGCAAGATAATTGTTTTTTTTCTTTGAAAAGATACACACACATGGGCAGAACAGTTTCCGCAAAGAGGATCATTTATATTTTATGTTTTGTGGTTCTTTGTGGATTTGATTTAGAGGTTCTTCTTGGCTATTTTTCCTCTCTTTGACAATTTCCTGTTGTGACAAGTAACTACGTCAGCGTATTGATTTGCAGAATACCTCTCCTATTTGGAGATGCATAGTTGTCATTTGCTGCTTGCACACATGATGATGACTGGGATTTTATCCCATCATCCGTTTGAAACTTAGATCTTCCTTGAAAACTAGGGGAAAAATATGTTATCATCGGAGCTGAATTTTTTCTGGTCAAATGAGTATTATTGAGATGTACAAGGCAGAACCCGATAGATCATCCAAAACCCATTTTCAACTGTAGAAACTAATTACACTGATCGTTCAAGTGAGCCTCAAGATTCCTAGAGAGAGTATATTTGGTTGTTTTTCACAGGAAAATTCTCTGTAAGAAATCCTAATACTTGATATTAAAGTAATGCTTCATAAGATCTGCTGTACTGGATAATAAATAACAGGAAAATTCTGGTGGTCCTAGGAGGAGGAATTTTATTAAGAAAACTATTTGGAAAGATATTGCAGCTGTAGTGAGAATTGGAACTTTGGACATAGTGACTAGCTGCTGCTGCTTGTCCCATACTCTTCCTTCTTGCTACCTGTTCCCCATTCTCTGAGTGTAATTCACTTTGGTTTTCTAGAGGAGGAGATCAGCTTAGTTAAATGGAGTTTATTACTCCAACTTCAAGACCAATTTTTCCTACATTTTAATTTTGTGAAACTTAAAAACATTTGGAAGAAAATTTTGCAAGCAATGTCTCTGAATATTTTTTTACTTACAGAAAAACACATAGCTTCATTTTCATTCAAAACCAGATTATAGGAGTTTATGGAAATCACTTTTTTTCCTCATTCTTTGTGATATAAAATTTGGTAAAAAAGGTGGATAACATTTACATTGAGGTTAATTTGCTCTATTTTTCTTCTGCAGTAAATAACCCTGGTACTCATTGCAATATCCATTCTGTACTTTATGTGAAACATAAATTCTATAGAAAAAACGAGTTATAAACAAATAATGAATATACACAAAAGACTTGCAAAATAAAGTTACACAACTTCAAATCTGTCATTTCTTATCTCAATAACTGTTTTTTTGCCATTTTTAATATGGTGTCATGGTTTCTGGGGAAACCTGCACATATTTTTAGTATGCACTTGATAGCTACAAAGATTTATATGATAGCTACAATGGGAAATTGGTATATTTCTCATTTCTTTTGAAACTGGTTATCACTTACCAAACCCTAGAGAAGGAAGTCATATCACCTAGTTTTCAACTTTCACACTTTAAACATTTCTATCTGAGCTGGTCACTACATGGTCCCTTTTGTAGTTGTTCCTCAACAGAGACAAAAAGTCACTTATGGATACATTTTATCTGCTTTAGATGCCTATTGTGACACATGAAATGACTTAGCCTCGGGAAATGTATATTTTTTCTCTATTAATTTTAAATGAAGTTTCAGATAACTAGCTCAGGCATAGAAGTCTGCAGTTTGGACAGCTACACTTGATACATAGTCCACAAAAGAAAACCACTAAAGGAAAATTCTGAACTGTCTTTGTACTTAATAATCTCATTGTATAGACCTGCCTTGGAACAAGGTCTGTCTTTGTTATTTACTTCTTGTGATTTAATCTAGAGTGATAGTTATTTATGCATCCAATTCTATTATTAGCTTCAATGTTTCTCCCTTTTTAATGTTTGCTCTGATTGTGGAAGGAGGTAGTAAGCATTAATTTACTAATTGTCTCTTATTAATAGCCAATCCTATTAGTGAAGGAAAACAAGCATTTCATTTCCTCAGTTTTTTCATTTTCATTTCCTCCTCATTAATGCATTGCCCTTGTCACTCAAGGAAAACGTCCAGACAGAGTTAAAACCAAAGAACTCCAAAGCTATTTTTCTTGTTATGTGTAAATCTCTTTACATTACCATATGCACTCATAGATGTAAAAGGTTTGTCATGGGTTAGATGTTTTGTTTTCTGGAGGCTCACCCTAAGAAAGCAGAGTCCAGAGTACACAGCAGCCACAAACTCTACTGTTCTCTTTCGGAACTGAGAGGGCTTAGCACTTCTGAAAGTTTTGGGGTCTATTATATTTCAAAATAGTTACACTCCTTTCTGCATACAGTAGTAAACTTTTATATTGCTTTAGGAGCTGTATCTTTTAGGTCTTGAAATCTGGTATGGAATCTGAGATGCATTACAGTAGAGGAGAAAACAATGTACTTTGAAACTGCAGTTCAATTTTTTTGAAATCATAAGATATTCTGATTTTAAATCTGGGGCTGTAGATGGATATGGGAAGATATATTACAAACGTAATAGTGACTTCAGCCCTCCATTTGAAATGTATGTATTTGAAATTAACCTAGAGAGCTATAATTGGGTCACTGATAACCGGTCATGGAGTAACACTTGTGCAGGTAGAGTTCCAGTCTGACAGGGGGGTTTCGCACCTGAGGAGGCACTGGCAACCACAGTCTTTTTGGAAAGGTCATTTGAAGCTTAAATGAGTCATATAACAAGTTCTTTTTTCATAGCAGTCACATTTTGCTGCACCCTCTTGAAGGTGGGTAGCAAAAATGCTGTTTCTCACATTTTACAGGACGCTGCTCCAATAGTGACACAATTCTTGCCTCAAGACAACATAATCTGTGCAAACAAAAGACGATTACTAAGAAGAGGAACTTAGAAGTTTCAGGAGCAGGGAGGAAAAAACAATTTTACATGATCAAATATTTTTCTGTAGAAAGTAAAGGACATATAGTGAAGTGCTGATCAGCTGCATTCACTTGCTAGATGGTCACTAAAGCTTGGTTCAGAAAATGGGTCAATAACATTAAAGGCCAAATACTTTCACTAGATACCTCTTGCCTTTGGGAAACATTTCAGTTTGAAAACAACAACTCTTGCAATGAAGGACATTTTATGTGCAGTGTTTAAATCTGTTCCACAATTTAGTGGTGTTTCAGTGGCAGGCCAATAAGTGTGCAAGTGATGACAAGCATGAAAGCCATGATGGATATTTTTTTGTAACTTTTTTTTTTTTAAATGATAGACATATTCATAGGTATTAAAGAGATTTTAGTATACATTTCAAGAACAGGCAGATTCCCCTGAGAGGAAAGGGACTAATCAGGTTAAAAGAGTTGATTTAAAGCTACATTATAAATCAATAAATTGAAGTCAAGAGATTCCCACAAATTATATTCCTGAAGATTTTTTTTTTCTGAGATTTTTAGATGCCAAAATCTCCTTCTGCATCTGCATCAACATAATTGGAATGGGGACTTATTTAGCACTGTTTTAATGGGATGATTATTATTTCCACATAAGACTTGTTCAGCACAGTAGGGAGGTCTAACATAGCATAAACTAAGACCATTAAAGTACCATGGCTAGGATACTCATTTTAGGTGTAATGCGATATTTTAATACATTATTTATCAGAATCTACAGTGAACGCAAAAAGTATTTGCCTGAGTTTATCTATTCTTTTTCATATTCTTTTAAAAATATAATAGAGACAGGAATAATTTGTTCATCTTTTTATTGTAATGAAAGTTAGTTAGAGGACTTTTATTGTTATTTTATGAGAACTGTCAAGTATGCATATTAATCTGTTATACAGGAAAACTGTTACAGCTACCTTCTTAATATATAGGCTCAGACCACAGGTGGTGAAACAAGAAACAGTAAAAATGTAAGTCCCCCTATTTCTTCTTAAACACATTGTGTTTCACAGAAACCTAATGGATTCTGATTTTGAGTGCACATTAACTCTTTCTCATTTCTTGCTCTGAGTTACAATCTGTGGGACTGAGCAGACAAATCTTCTTTTGTCCTCCCTCTACTGGAAATACATACTGAAGAACCAGAAGATGCTCCTTTGCCCTAGAAGAGACTCCAAGGACTTCCAGTGTTCTTAGGGCAACGAGACTGATTGCCTGACTCTAAGGGTTATAACATTTCACACTGTAACAAGGAACTTAAAGGGATTCATTCAGTGAGATGTCAAGTGATTTTAACTCTTTCTAAACTCAGTGGAAAAAGAAAGGAGTCAGCACGTATTTGGATTCAATCCCAAAATGAACTCTTTTGTGCTTCAGTTTCTCGTATGTATAGAAAGCCTGTAAATAAAATGCAGTGAAGTGAATTTAATCTAATAATAACAATACATAGCAATCAGAAATGTTCCCTAGTATGAACAGTGAGATTCTCCTGGAAATGGATTGAGAAATGTATCTCATTATAGTTATCCACACAGCTTCCATTAACCTCCATTAACAAAGCAGCAAGCACAGCACAAACACCATAAACATTGCAATAAGGTATAGATGCCCTTTTCTACTTCTGTGAACCTATTTCAACCTGCTATGTTGATTAAAAAAAAAAATTTGTACATAAACAGAGTACAAATTTGTCACTATACCTTCTGAAAAAATATCAGAGTAGAGCAATTTACCAATAAAACAACACACATCTTTTGTGTCCAGTGGAACATTCATTCTATTATTACTGAAACTTCCTCGAAAAAATTTTGCATCCATTGTCATCTCTGTACATGAGTTTCAGTGCAACACATAACATATTTCTTCAGTGAGTAGTTTTAGAAACCTTAACTTCATTGAGATATATGCATTATTGTACTCTTTTCCCCTTCCCTTCCCTTCCCTTCCCTTCCCTTCCCTTCCCTTCCCTTCC
>NW_020884872.1:63898263-64119872 GCF_003945725.1 Corapipo altera
TCCCTTCCCAAACCTTCCCAAACCTTCCCTTCCCAAACCTTCCCTTCTCTTCCCAAACCTTCTAAAACCTTTCCAAACCTTCCCTTCTCTCTCACAAGCCAACTCTATAAAACATAATTTGTCTTACCTATCTCTTATCAAAAAAAAACCCCAAAAACATTTGCAGTGTTTCACTGCAAAAAGATTCCCCATGTCAGGGCATTTGCTTTTGTAGTCTTTCTTTTTCTCATTCAAGATAGCCTCACTACATACATCCAAGGACTATGTGAAGGTAAATTTATGTGAGCAAAGTCAATCAGTCAATACTTTGTGACATTCTTGGATTTAATATGATTTTTTAGGTTTTAAAATATCTCTTGTACCTCATTTAAGTTTTATATTAATACACTGAAGAAAAACTATGGAGGTAGTCAGGTATAAACAAAGTTCATTAAGTGTTGTTACAACAATTTATCACAGGGACAGTGGGAAAAGGAAGGGAAGGTTTGGGAAGGTTTGGGAAGGTTTGGGAAATTTGGGAAGGTTTGGGAAGGGAAGGTTTGGGAAGGTTTGGGAAGGTTTGGAAAGTTTGGGAAGGGAAGGTTTGGGAAGGTTTGGGAAGGTTTGGGAAGGGAAGGTTTGGGAAGGTTTGGGGAGGTTTGGGAAGGGAAGGTTTGGGAAGGTTTGGGGAGGTTTGGGAAGGGAAGGTTTGGGAAGGTTTGTGAAGGTTTGGGAAGAATCCAATGCAAGAATCCCTTTTGAAAGACAGGGAGTTATTATTACTCCTCTTTTAGAAGTGATGCATGTCATGGAGAAATGACTTGAATTGCAAGAGGTCACACTACAGGCTGGTGGAGATGCAATCTTGTCTTTCTGACTGCTGTTAACACAAATAAAAATTACTTTAATAATGCAAGCTCACTTCCAGTATGTGTAAAGTTAGTTAATAATGAATTATAAAACCATAATTCAGTCAAGCATTGCTTGAAATCACTGTTAGTAGGTTTACAAGTTAGTACTTAGGGCCATTGTCAGAAACATTAGTTTTCCACTCTGTAGCAAAAAGAGATGACATACCACTGTTATTTTCACATTTAATCTCTAACAGATGATGGATATTAAAATGAAGGAAAATAGATAGAAATGAATATTAATATTTTAAATAAAAGCTGTTAGATCAATGTGTTTAACCTGATTTAACATCTAAGGACTGAAAATTAATTCTGAAAGTCAAACACCTTGAACGTTTCCTTTGATGTTCTATGTCAGTCTTTGCCAGTTTTGTAAGTCTAGTAAGCATTCAGCTATGTTTACATAAGAGGATGTTGTTAAAAACTGTTGTTTCTTTCCTGTTTATTTCTCATATGATAGTTGCTAAATACTTTTCTGAACTAAGATCTAAGAAGACTAACAAATTATCTGATTGTGAAAGAATAGAAATAAACAAGAATTTACCCAATAAATGATCTGTTGTAAACTATTTGCTTAACTATTCAATTTCTTCTAAGTGATATGTAGACATTCAAAACCACAACATATGAATTCCTGAGGGATGTTTGTGTGAGGCTTCTAACTTTTAAGCATGAGAGCAACTATGAATATCTTCATCTCTTAATAGTTCACAATTTAAGCATTAGAGTAATGAACTTTTTATTTAATGTCAAACCATTTAATAGTAAAAAGGAAAATTTGGAAGGATAGAGCCTTAAAAATGTCTTCTATGTTGAACTAGTTTTATAAACCCAAATACTTGGATTACTGAAGTTTAAAAGTGTTTTGAAAGTTATACATTATGCTGATTAAAATCTTTGCAAGAAGTAGTAAAATTTTCTTCAGATATCCTATCTTCCATGGGGATATTTTTTTTTAAACTTCTTTTTACATTCAAATTTGAAAACAAATGCCTTAAATGCATCTTATCTTTTTGCTCTATTTCACCATTCCTCTTAGATTTCAAAAAGATTCAAAAGATAGGTGGTAAAATATTACATAGCTACATAACCTTTCAGTGAAGCTCCTGTAATGTAAATTTGACCTCAGATTTATCTGGAATCCATGTAATGAAAACTAGAAGTTCCATGGAAGAGAATAATAAAAAAAGTAAAGAAAGTGAATATAATCCAGATACAGTTCATAATGTAATGGTACCAAGGCAAATGTCTTTCCACGAGGTGAGTTTAAAAACTCAAATCAAGTAAAAGTCACTTATAAGTTCTAGACGTTCCCTATAAAAATATTGCTCCTTCTATGAATGATTTAGTGAAACATATATAATTCTTTGATTTCTTCTTTTCTTCAATGATATTTTTATTTCTAGTTAAATACTACATGAAATATTCCCCATGTAATTTTTATTAAACTTATTTGACTTTTAGTTTCTTAACAAATTTGAAGACTATGAAAAATTTGTTTAAATGTATTCAGGAAAAAGCTATATCAAATAAATTTCTATTGTGTTTATATATTCCCTTTTACATCATTGTATTTTAAAAAAAACACCTAAATATGCTATTCATACTCTTTTCATACATTCCTGTACTCTCTGTAAATATGTATGTATATTTATGTGTGTGTATTTCTAAAAGCTTAGAAGTTTCGGGTTTTGGTAAGAAAACATCAATCCTCATATAAATGCAAGGTATATTAATATGACCTATATCTATTTATTAAAAAAGACCTATATTGAAGTGTTTCATAAAATACTCATTATTATCTATTAATATTATTACTTCCAGTGCAAAAGATACCCTTCAAAGAAGGAAAAAAATTATATGAAACTGATTCAGGTGGTATTTGCACAGGTCACATTGAGTTATAAGTGAAATTCTACTTATTTCATGAATAAACACAAATAGATGAGCAAGTTCTCAGTACACATTAACTGCAGAGGACTTTGAAATATGAGGAAATTGCTCGAAATGCAAAGTCTAATTTACAAAGAGATGGCACTTACGTTGTATTACTGCTTAAATGCAGCTATAGTCTATGTTATTACCCAATGGGACTACGCAATAGAAACAAAGTTTAATACTGAAGAAAGGCAGCTTGAGAGCAGGTAAGCTTATGTGTGTTGGTATATCAGATATACTAAAATTTGTGTCAAAACTGAAGAAACAAAAGAGACAGTACTAATGGACAGAGCTGAAGAATTTCAGTCCATAAAATTATGTCTGATATTTATAATTTCATTACAAAATAAGACAAGAATTTTGTTGTCAGTTTAATTACAAAGTTTGATCATAAATACCTATATTTTAATTCCATTGTTTGGGAATTTAAAAAAATTATTTATAACATATTATTTTCAGATTTTTGAAAATAAATTAACAATGACCAGGCTGGACGGGGCTTTGAGCAACCTGACCTAGAGGAAGGTGTTCCTGCCCATGGAATGGGCATTGGAACTAGATAATCTTTGAGGTCCCTTCCAAACCATATCATTTTCTGTGATTCTATGAAGATATTTAGTTCAATTTTTGAAAATTCTTTAAAGCCTGGAAAGCCTGGGTTGCATCAAAAACAGTGTGACCAGCAGGCTGAGGGAGGGGATTCTCCCGTTTTACTCTGCTCTTATATGAGACCCCACATGGAGCACTACTTCCAGGTCTGGGGCTCCCAGCAAAGAAGGATGTGGGAACAAGTTAAGCCAACAGCACCTGCATTCAGTTAATTAGGATTCAAAAGGAGTGTTTTGGCCCTGACTGGTGTTTTTGATAGAGTGTTGTGTTCTCAAAGAGGAACATCGCTTAATGGTCTGCACGGTCTGCATGTTTTTCCTGTGGCTGAAAACAGTCAAACAGGATATGAGTGTGAATGTATGGGATTAAAGCACTTTTTTAGGATGATCCTGGGAATTTCAGTTAACTAAAAGACAACACCAGGTACCATTTACAGAGGAACCCTAATAAATGGGGAACACTGGAAAGATCAGCGGACAAATCCTGAAATCGAACTATGTGGGGTGTGCAACCTCATTTCTTTCAGCGTCCATATTTACCATAAAAGGACATGGACCTCCTAGACCAAGCCCAGAGGAGGGCCATGAAGATGATCAAAGGACTGGAGACAAGGTGAGAGAGCTAGGGTTGTTCAGACTGAAGAAGAAAAGTTCCATGGAGACTTTATTGCAGCCTTCCAGTACCTAAAGAGGGCCTACAAGAGAGTTGGAGAGGGACTTCTTACAAGGTCATGTAATGACAGGCCAAGGGATAATGATTTTAGACTGAAAGGGTGTAGATTTAGATCAGATATTGGGAAGAGATTGTTTACTGTGAGGGTGGTGAGACAGTGGAACAGGTTTCTTAGAGAAGCTGTGAATGCCCCATCCCTGGAATTGATCAAGGTCATGTTGGATGGGATTCTAAACAACCTGTTCTAATGAAAGGTGTCCCTGCCTGTGGCAGGAAGTTGAAATCAAATGGTCTTTAAGGTCCCTTCCAGTCCAAACCATTTTTGTAATTCTGTGATTTTATGTTAAAATCTACTCACACTTGTCAGGATAATTAGCACAACTTTATTTTCAGTTAATATTTACTTTACCTGTGCAAGAGACTGAAATATTAAAGGTTAATGACTCAAACAATCAGCCATTTTTTTTCATCAGATGGGTGCTTTGTTGAGGTCGGGTTTGTACCCCTCAACTGAAGGGGAGGAGCACAGGTTTTTTGGGTTTTTTTGGCTGTGTGGTGATGAAACATCAATCAACAAACATTGAAATTACAACAAAGAAGTCTTGTTGCTGGATCTACGGGTCGTGATATCTTTCCACTATCTGCTCTTACCCTTTATTTCTCTTTCTTTTCCTTATATATTTTCTTGTGTTATTTTTATAGTTTTATGTTATTATATTTCTATAGAGAATAACCAAAATGACTATATTGTGTGAGACGTTGGAGTATTATATTAATTACCGGCTCAGACCAACTCGAGTGTTTGTATGGGGGGGAAGGGACAGGTCAAATTTCACAAAGGCGAAGTGGTGCCTCAGCTCCTTTGAGCCTCCTTGGGCAGCCCCAGAGCAACTGTCAGTCCCTGCACACCAGCAACGCTGCCCCACATCTTGCCCTGGAGCCCTAGTCCAGCCCCAGAGTGACCCATGGGCCAGAAGTCCCACCTGGAAGGGTGGCACAGGGGACCAGAGCAGGTAAAACCAACACCGTGCAGCTACTGCATGGTCGTTGCTCTACCATCTCATGGACTCTTGATATCTGGATCTGATATGGAACTGGGGTGGTAGCTGTAGTTATCTCTTTTTTTGTTTTTGTTTTTTTTTTTTCTTTCCTTTTTCTTTTCCCCCTAATCTCCTTTCTTGATATTTTGAGTTACTTAAAGCCAGATGGGATTTTACTAGGTTGTATGGGTTAGCATGTGCTAAGCCAATGCTTTGTGGAATGCTTTATTTTGGTTGAATGTTGCCCTTTAAACAGTTTCTGTACCAACTGTCACCTGAGAAAGTCTATTACTAGATTTTAAGTAAGCCTTTTTGTGATTGACTGGGTTTTGATATAAATTCTTTTGTGTATCTTTTTGATGGAAGGGAAGCTAAACTTGTTTTTAAACATGACAGCTGTCCCAAAAGAAATAAGAAACCCTAAGTACCTGAACCCTTGAAAATAATATGACCTGTGAAGACATATTTTTAGAAAAAATACAGATATTTGTCTTGTGAAATAGTTCAGTTTTTTAGACTAAAACAAGGTTAGCATGTATCTGAGATTTTATATAAATTTGGAAAAGTATTGATCCATATGCTTTCTAAGAAGAGACACTTTATTATAGCAAAGAAAAATGTGTTGATCTACACTACAGTGATTAAACCATTTATCAAATAGTGTTACTGTTTGTGATAACATTTACAGGTCACACAGACAAGTTTTCATTTCCCATTAGAATCAGGTATGTGAAATGGAATATATCCTCTTGAATTCAGGAGGCTGGTTTATATTGCTAAGTTTGTAAAATTATTTTAAATTTTTTCAATTTCTCTCCCTTTGTTCCACATTTCAAAATGCAATGTTATTGCCAAACAACAACAACAACAACAAAAATAGAATAATCATAGAATACCCTGAGTTGGAAGGGACCCACAAAGATTATCAAAGTCCAGCTCCTGACCCTACACAGAACCATCCCCAAGAGACACATCATGTGTCTGAGAGTATCATCCAAACACTTTTTGAACTCTCTCAGGCTTGGTGCTATGACCACTTCCCTTGGGAGCCTGTTCCAATGCCCAACCACCCTCTGGGTGAAGAATCTTTTTCTAATACCTGACCTAAACCTCCCCTGACACAACCTCAGGCTATTCCCTCAGGTCCTGTCACTGGTCATCACAGAGGAGAGATCAGTGCCTGGCTCTCTGCTTCCACTCAAGAAAACCATGAAGAAAGTTTGATTGTACGTCATGCATTTTTCAGGGCAACATGAAGGTTGCTCATGCTCTGTTCCTCCTTCACTAACTTTACTTTTAAAGTCAGGAGAAATATGAGCAGGTGTATCAGAAGCAGGAGCCACTTACCTAAAACACTGAATTAGCTGCATTGCACCCACCTTGAATCTCTATATCTACTTTCAGTAGAAGGAATTAGAAAGTCAGGGTGATGAATCTCAGTGCTTAACTTTTTGGCTCTGCAGTATCAAGTGTCACAAAACCTGAAATTCATTGTTGGATTTAAACCATGACCTTTAGAAAACCAAGTATTCTTACAGTCCCTGCTGCTGAGTGCATCAGTGTAAACTTTGATGAAAATGTTGTTGCCTGTAGTTGAGGGTAAAACTTGACCTCTAGCTTTAAAGAGACAAGCTTGATGCTCAGTTCCAAAATGGTCCTGTGAGACTACTGGATTGATTACCTTGTTAACTTTAACAGCAGGCAAATTGACAGCTTCAGAAAAATAAAAAACAGTCTTTTGTCTAATCTTCTAAAGAAGGAAAACACCAGATATTTTATAAGCATAAGAAATGTGACTTATATTGGAGCAAACAAAAACAAACCGTTCTATTAATATACAAAATACCTGCCTGATGAAAGTAATGAAAAGTTTTCAAACAATATTGGGCATGACAGAATGCAAAATACTGAAGCATTAAAATCTATTTTGAAGCTTGGTCTCCTATTTATTGTTATTCCTCCAAAAAATAGAAGTTGGTATATTCTTGATATGTGATACCTGTACTCCATATTACCTTAGTTTGATGACTGAATCTGTAACAGGTTTTGACTTTAGAAAATACCCAGCATGTTTGCTAATTATGAGGAGTATAAACACTAACATAGTAACATTTATCATTTTAGACAGCAGACAGTGCAAGACCATGCAAAACCTGTAAGGTACAAAGGTTTGAAGACTAAGAACAATCAGTGCACACTTAATTTCAGTGGTATATTTCTTATCTAGATGTAGATATTTCAGTGTGGGAATTTCTGCCTGATGTATATGCCTTTTGGGTTTTTTTTTAGTGCAATTCAACCATTGTGTTTTTAATGTCTGCTTTAAAACAATACATTTTATGCTCTAGAGATGCCTATTTTCTCCTATTAGTTGTAAAAGTAGCCTGAGATATTAGCTGAGATGTCAAAGTCTAGGATGATCAGTCGATTCCTAACAGCACTGATTTTAGGTAAGCAGATACATGGACTTATTTAAGCAAATATTTGTTTCCCTTTCCCTCCTCTCTCTCTTTTCCCCTCTGAAAGACCAGTGCCCAGAAATCCTAGATAGTTAGATATAGTGTATGCACAGAACAATTATTTAACATATTTAAAAACTCTGATAAATTATACTCAAACTGACATGGTGATCATTCTGTGTGTTCACAGTGATATCAATGTATCTGGGACATTCTATGATCAGTCTTTTCACAGTTTAATTGTCCTTGCACAGTAGGTCTTTCTGAAGTATCAAGCTTCTACAGCTTTTATAGATATGTAATGTGGTCAGTTCAGGTTTCATGAAAGAGATCTGTGGAATTTGGTCCCTCATAGACAAAAATCAATGTATTTTCTTTGCCTTTTGGAATTATGTTTTATAATATGCTTTACTCCAGAACACCCACATATGTATACTCTTCTTCCAAGTTTTTCTCAGTATGACTGAGAGTCTGATGATGACAACAATAAGAACAAGTCTGCAATGAAAAAAAGGTACACCAAGCAAAATTTATACTTTAATCAGCATCTCCTTCATCTGCTGTGATTCACACATTTTTTTTTTTGCAAAGTGCAAGGCAGAAAGAAAAGGACTGTTTTCACTAGTTAAAAAAAAAGTGGAGAAGCATTGCTGAAAAGTGTCTCTCACTTTCCCCAACTATTTTATGACACCACAGAAACAAAACAAAATAGAAGAAAAGGTAAAAGAAACACTTATAAACTTCCCATCATTCGTTTAGTTAACAGAAATTCTGTGCAGATCTCACTCTGCTCCATGAATGATTCTCCCTGTCCTGTACTGCTGTGCTATCTAAAACTGTAGTAGAAAATCAAGCCTTCTGTTTTACATATGAGTAAAAGCAAGAACAGAAGAATGAGATAATCTAGTTGTCCACATATTCAATAGTTGAAAAAATTATATGATATCAAATGAGATTAGGTATATTTGTTTGGGTAGAATTATTTTTCTTTTTTTCCCCCCCGGGATCTGCACAAAAGCAGAGTTTGCAACTGCTCCAAATTCACCATCTAAACAAAATATGGAGAAAAAGAAAACATTAAGACCATTTCTTATTATTTATGACATTATTCACAAATAACCAATAGGGTTAGAAATATTCTGCTTTCCTGTTTTCTACTGCTTGCATACAGGTACAATATTTTCTATAACAAATAATATCCTCTTAACACCAATACACTCAATCTAACTTAGTTTAGCAGGTCTGGATCCTTTGTAGAAAAAGGTTAAATTGAAAATACAAGGAATGAAGAAGTATAATCTATGTGAGAAGCTATACCTTTTCTTTTAACAACCTGAATACTGTTTTGAAAAAATTCAACTAGAAATTATGTTTTTCCAGATTGATTGAGGAAGATTGATAGTACAATGGATTAATATGCAGAAGATAATGAGGCTTTCTGCAATGCTATCTTAAGTGATAAAGTCCTGGCTTATTAACCCAGAATTGTAGGTGGGCTCACTCTTGCCTATAGAGTATTGCAGCTGAGGGAGGGAGGGAGGAGTCAATGAAGCTTAATAAGTATAAATTCTAAAAGGTGACAAGATAGTAAAATAATGATAGTATCTAACCGCAACAGTTAACAATAATGACACTAATAACAATCCTTTTATCTCTTAAAGTGAAAAAAACTGTGAGTAGCACAAAGCTTTTCTTTGTAATTTTCAGTTAAGAAGGTTAAGGCAGGTATTGAGCCAAGTCTTGTTTAATCTTTCTCATTTTCCCCCCAAATGGATAATTATACTGGAGAAATATATAGGCATTATGTTTGAGATTTAAAGAGGATTTTGGAGTCAGAATGCAAATGAATAAAATCTTTATTTTTAAAATCAAACCGTGGAATAATAGTCATTCTTATGACAATAACTGCCATGAGAATTCCTTGTTAATAAGAAAGATATTACCAAACAGTAGGTAATCAATTTGACCAAAGTGGGCTAAAGCTGAGTTATTGTCAAATTGGAATATAATTCCTTCACAGGGAGAAATCAGAGTATGCTATCTATAATGGGATAGTCAAACTACTTTTCTAAAATACTGGATTTCAGCTTTTATGTATATTTCATCCTTAGAAACGTGGAAAGCACCCTACTGTGGCACTGATCTCTCACAAAGCTAGTTGAGGTATTCAGCAATACTGGTGCATCCAAGGAGGGTAATATTCCATGCTATGCACAAGAAACTTTATTGGTTGGGGGGGGTGTGGGGTGTCAGAATTAATATAGAAGTGGTAAAGGGAAAAAGTGGTTCAAGTTCTCTTCAGACAGTTGATTTAAACCCTGAGGTAGGATACCAGATATTATCACTGACAAAATGAAAATCAGCTCAAAGAACTTTTGATAAGCTCTTAAAAGTTCACCTGAATCCCTTGTATTTTATCTGAATTGTAGCACCTTAAACAAATCATCTGGCAATACAAGCGCCTTCTAGTTTTCCTCAGCAACAGCATTTTTATAAAGGTCTCAAGCACAATTTTAAACTATCTTAACTACAGGTTTACCAAAGCACAGAAATATCAAGAAACTTCTGTTTCTTCTGTGTTATATGAACCCACAGGGGCCTAATTTACTTTTAATCAGCACCAGGGAAAGGAAAGGTAAGCTATTATTTCCCCTCTTTTTCTGAACATAGATGGTACATTTTGTGATACAGTGATCTGGAGAGGGTGGAAAAAGACACTTCAACACTTAGCTCAGTGATGAAGGATTTTCTCAGTAGGTGGTAGGTAGGAGACATATACAAAACGCTTCCTCACAGGCATAGAATGTCTTGGGATCCAAAATGTTATTGAGATTCAGTACAGCCTTATGATCCACAGAAAAAATCAGGAAAGGCATTTCAATGCTAATTGTCCTTTACAGCAGTTTGTTTTTGGTGGTCTCAAAGGTACCTTTGAGCTAATCAGCCCCTTCACACTTCTGCTACATCTGCTGGTTCATTCATGCCTTGTTAGAGGTGCAGCACTGAATTTCACGTTTAGGCTTACAAGGTCAACAGAGTTGTTATCATGCAGCCAGTTCATTAGACACTTGTAAAATCTGTTTCAGAATGTACTCCAAGTTAATTTTACTAAATACAAAAGATTGGGGATGGGGGATGGGATGGGGGGGTATATAGAGACAGAAAAAAAATATATAAAATAATAAAAAAATATAAAAATATTAAAATATAAAAAATAGTATGCTGTCATGCCGTGGGACAAAACTGTTTACAAGTGCATCTGACCATCAGCTATTGGTGATGGTCTCTAAAACTGGAGAGGTCAAATTAAGAATAAGAGCACATTTATATATATTCATTACTAGCTAAGAAATATATTGCAAATATTTTAAAATCTGATGCAGTTTCTTGAAGTCAGAAAAAGCAGATTATGATTTTCAGTATGTTTATCTATGTTTATCTCACCTGAAATGTTTTCTTGTATCACAAAACACATTTAAGTACAGCTGTGAAACATTTTCATACTCTTTTTTTCTGTTAAAAATCATTGTCATCCAAAATATCCATTCTTAATAATTACTTAACATTTATTAATTTTAGGAAGTTATAAAAAGTTAATTTTTTGGGGAACTTGAAATAAATCCACTCAAAATGAAATTTCAATCTAATATTAATAAACTGGGTGGAAAAAAAATCAATCCTTTTGAAAAGAGCACATTGCCCTTGTTAGAATTTGAACAGATTCCTGAATGGATTGAACTAAGACAAATGTCTCCTTTCAAAACCAAAACATTCAGTTGATTTGGTTTATTGAGAAGACTAACTTAGTTTCTCTCATGAAAATATTTTATCTTAAAATCTTGCCAAAGGACTATTAATTTTACATTCTCTAAGAAGTCTATTTATAACTGAGTACTGTTTTAAGAATATTTTTTTTGCTACTTACAGACTCAGAACAGCTTACTAGCATTGTCCAATCAAAAGCCCACAATTCCCTTTTGATAGGTAAGCATTAGTATTCTCATTTTACAGCTGTAGAGAGCGAGTACAAAAAGCTTTGCTTTTACCCAAAACCACTGATTCAGTCAAAGAATCAGAAGAATATTCAGAAGTTTCTGGTTTCTGACCATAAATTTTCATCATTCTAATAACATGATGACATAGTTGAAAAAAAAATAATTTTTTTTTTTAATAAAACCCATGAATTTGTTTTATTTTAATGGAGGTAGAAATAAGTTTAATTTCATAGACTGTTCATAGGAAGCTCATCACTTATAAGACTAAGGTACTCATTTCTTCACAGTTTTAAATTTCACTTTATTATGAGTCTTCTGTCTCTTCAATAGGGAGGAAAAGGTCAACTTTTAGTCACTGAGTACTTTGGAACAAAGAGATGAAATACTCTGAATTGTACATTACCGATAACCCGCTCAGTCTGTCACATATATTATTGTTCTCTGTGAGATTTATACGTCAACCTCCATACCTGAAATTCTGTATGGAATGGATGTCAGAAAAAAGAGAAAACACAAGAAACAGGAAGTAACCATGGCATACGCATCCTTCTAGGGTTTGCTACTATTTACACTTGAAAATAAGATGATGTGACAGATCATGAGAAAAGCAGTCCTGGCTCTATTCACAAACTTACCGGAAATGCAAAAATATTAGAAAGCTGGAAAGATATTCTTTTAACAGATTTTCCAGTTCCATTTTGAAGGTTGGATACCTTTGAGCAGCTTGAATACAACTAAAAAATTAAATCTTTTTTTTATGTTATTAATATACAGATCAAAGCCAAAATCTTTATTTCTAGGTGCTGTGTGGCAAGACAGACCTACACAATGTTGATCCTCTTTGACTTCCCTCTGGAAGCAAATATCCTATTCCAGGAAAGGAAAACTAAAAAGCTAAAGTAAGTGTGTCTCTGGATCAGGAGTTATCTTATACCTGCAGATGGCATTGTCGATCTTTCACAATTTTGCAAATTGCCTGAGTAACCCGATATGAAAATGCACATACACACACACACACAGAGGCAGCAGGGCAATGGTACCAACACACGGATTTAAAATAAAGACCTACAAAACCAGTGATAATGACTAGGAAAAAGAATGCACAAAAAATCTGATTGGCATGTTAGTTAATTAAAATTAACAAGACGGAAGAGCTTAAGGTCACATTAGGGATTACTTTCTGTGACAACTTTTCCAGAGTATTTCACTGTGGGAGGAGGTTTACACCCAATTTATTCACTGTATTTAATCTATTAATGACACGAGCTAATGAAGGACAGGGTGACACAGCAAACTGATGAACAGATTAATCAGGTACATACATGAGGTTCAAATTTAAAGGCATATAGGTCCTTTGTGACACTGTGTGCCTGCTTAGTGAGTACAGCAGTAAACAAACAGTTTCCTCACACCCACTAGTATTTTGACAAGGTCTAACCTTGATTACTCTGCTTTTAGAGGTCTATGCCGAGGAAGATGTTGGTTTGCATGAAGTTTATAACCTGGTATAATGAACATTCCACAGTAACATGTTTTACTTAATCTTAAAAATCCTGACTGGATCCAAATGTTCACTAATTTACAGCGTGGTTCACTATTTTACACTATACAGGGCAGTTAAAAACTACTAAGAAATCAGAACTGCAGTGTCTACATTGTTGTAAATGACTGCACAGCAGGAGAAAAGATGTGCTGTAAAATACCTCTCATGCTGAAAGCACCTCCTCCAGATTTTACAAAAAAACCCACAACTTCAAAGTTAGTAAATTGTATTTTTTTCTTTTTTATTATCATAATATCCCCAAATAGAAACATTACAGTTTTTTTCTTGTAGCAAATATTGAAAGAGAAATTACTTATTCTCCGAACTGACAGAACCCATGGAAGAAGTTTCTGATTTGGATCTGCTCTGAGAAGAGTTGGTATCTTATATTTCAGGATTTCCTTTTTTTCATTATTTTATTCTGAGGCAACTCCCACTACTTTCTAGAACAGAGAGACAATTTCATGGCACAAAGACATTTTTGCAGTGTATGTTTCAGTAACTGGTATTATACCGACACCGGTATTGAGAAAGAGGCCTTTAATCAGATAGAAGACTAAACCCAAAAATAAATAGAATTTTATTAGACAGTTCACTACATGAATACGATTCAGAACGTTTTGAACCTGCAATAGCTGAATTTGAAGTGCTAATTTTGCAGAGTGCTTTGAAGAGTAAATTTTGAAGGGATATCAGACATTTAAAGTCTTTGAAAGCCCTGTTATTCTTACAGCAGTTGGCATATACTACAGAACTTCTATATTTTACTCTTTAGGTAAACAGAAGAAAACAGCCACTATACAATATCTTCGACTGATAACTTAACTGAATTAAGTTATCAGTTGAAGATAACTTTTCTGATGTTCTAGTAATTTTCATAGATATGTAGATGCTGAAGATATGCTATTGAAATTTCCCTGCATTAGGTGCGTTCCTGAATATACAAATGGATTGCATAAAGGTGCCCTGCATTTTCAGAGAACTGTAGAGATACTTTCACCTCTCATTATCTTCAGCTCATTTTCTTCCTCCTCAGCAAGAATTCTTCATGAGAAGAAAGGTAGAGCTGCTGTGCTGGAAATGCCACTGATACACTGGGGTTTTTTTGCTAAAAGGGGTTTGAGAGAGCCTTATGGATAGAAATCACGGTAAAAGTATAATGAAGAAACTCACCAGATTGTCCAGGCTCTGCTAGTTGCCAGGTAATGATATTCACTTGTTGATTTATGTAGACCGTCACTTCTGAAAGGATGATTATGCACAATTTGTCTTCTAACTGCTCGTTATTCATACATGGTTATAGCATTAAAATAAATCAGGCTAACAAAGTCAATAATGTTTCAGGTACATTCTGAGAGTCTTTAGGCATTGAAATCAACACCTTTGCTGGCTCATAGGTGAAATCTTGGAGCACATGTTTTAATTGCAGGATGTAAACTGAAGAATACTGGTCTTGTATTCCCCATAGCATAATTTCTAGAAGATGACATTGAGAGAAAAGTTTAGGCATCCACATATGCTTTGAGACATAGTCTCTCTTAAAAGAATCTGGAAAAGCTTTAGCTGAACAACTTTATAGAATTTGAAGTGCACATTAAAAATTCAGTGCAGTACTTTGTAAATTCACTTCTGAGGTGTAGTGACAAAAAGGGAGAGAGTGAAGAAATTAGAGCAGTTTAGATCCTTTTATTTTGTCACTTCCGTTAAAACAACAGCACATCTGCGGTGACTTTGTACATGAAAAAAATGCCTAAGTTCTATGTTGTTCAACCATGTGGGGAAGAAGCAGAGCTCTCATTTGAGAAGTAGATACTGTAATTTAGGAATGCATGATGTCATTACAAAGGAAAGTAAGAAAAAACCTGCACAGTACAGAGGCTGCTGCTGGAGCGTATATTGCTAGAATGTTACTCTAAACTTAAGGTCCCTAAATAAGCAGATTTTCTAAATGTTTCTTCAGTGTAGATTTGGGGTTGTAATCTGTCATTTTTTATTTAAATTATATGAACACAAACATCATTTTTCAATTAACCATCTGAATAGAGCCTACTGATTATGTAGCTCAATGATTGTCACCCTGTACTGCCAAGAAATACTGATGTCCACTATAAGACTCACTTAAGAGACAAGTCCAAATAGGAAATTCCTGCTGTTCCACCTAATGCTGTGTCCCTTTAGTACTAACAGGACTTGTTTTTTCCTAAAAAACCTGTGAGTGTTAGATTGTCTTGCAAATAAGTAAAAGAACAGAGCAGGACTGGCAGTGATGAAATAGAAATCCAGTTTCAGAGCTATATGTAAGAAAGCTTCAGCAGTGTAATTTTGAATGCGTTATTATAAATTCACAGTTTACATTTCTGTATAAATCTTTCCAAGTGTCTCAGGTTTTCTGCAGTGCCTGTCCAAATAGTCTCAAAAAACACTGCTGTTTCTCAGGCATATAAACTCTTTATGGCTGATTTCAAATACTTTACTGAATGGATTAGGTATTTTGGAGAAAGCAGGTACAGAACTTGTTTTTCCGATGCCTTCACATTTGTGATAAATGACATTTAATAACCTGACTGTGGTTCATCCTATCAAATGTGCAGCAAACCATGACACAGCATCAAAACATAAAGGTGAAATTTTAAATATGTTCTTTTGTGGTTGCAAGCTGGACACAGGTATTGAATTCCAAACAGAGCTGACAGTACTACTTCTTTGTAGTCACTGCAGTAGTTTATAAATACTTTGGATTATTTAGGAAATTTAGATATGTTCTGTAGAACCGATATCTATTGTTTTGCAAGGCAACAGACAATAACAGTGTCAATATTTGTTAAGATTTCTTTTTAATATCCTGAATTATATGGAACTACTGAAACAGATTATGATTTCTAAAATTAAAATAATCTGTTGGCCAGTGCATATATGAAACAGTAGCAGCCCTATGTCAGTGCAATATTGTCAATTGCAATATTCCTTATTCTGAGTAAAATACAGCCAGGAAAATTAAAAACAAAACAAAACAAGCAAACAAACAACTGAAACCACACAAAGATCTCACCCAAAACGAACAAAAAAATCAATTGAAAAAAATTTACATAACTTTATGACCCAAGTAATTACTTAATGGAAAAGAATTGATTGGGTACATCCTCTTATCACTGTGGAACACTTATGCATATTCTAAACCTCACAAATGGCTGATTACTTTTTCTTAAATTATGAAACATAAGATATAAGCTACTGACACAAGAATTCAGAACTGAAAAACTACTGGTGTGGATTGCTAGAAAGATTCTTGTATTCAACACATTCTGAAGTTTTACATTCAGAATTGCAGTCCTACTTCCCCCTACTGCCTGGAGGAGAGAAAATGATCTTCTGAATTTCCTTTATACTTCTTTGGCCTCCTACTGTTTCTTAAATATTTTCTAGAGTGTTAGACTTTAATAAAATAGCTCAGAGTATTCTTTTTTACCTTGTGGTTATGATTTCATGAAACCTTTGCCACAGTTAAGTCAGGATACTTCAAAGAAATTATATATTAATTTAAATATCAGTACATCATAAATTTCATTTTCACATTAAAAAAATGCTGTTTGCAAAACTTCTTTTAAGTTCTACTTCCCATAAAGGAGCAGTTTATCTAGTCTAAATCATTCCTTCATATCATACAAATTCTCTAGTGATATCCCAGTTTTCTAGTGAAAGTGCATAATGATTTTGAAAATATTTATCCCATCTCTCCTCATGCCTGATATGAATATTCAGTTCTATTTTCTCCTATAATGAGCTTGGCATACGTTAGTTGTCAATATATTTACAAACTAGCTAGGACATTCTTTTCTCTGTTGTTCTCTCTTTTCAAGGTTAGAATCTCATTTAACTTGCACACTATTTCCTCGGTGCTGGCACCATATCCCAATGCTTATTTAATTTGCCATAAATTCACAGAAGTTAAAAAAAGAGAAGAGCTATTAGGTTATCTAGTCTGACTCACTATCCATTCAGGATTGACCCTTATTGTTAATTCACAAATATTTTGATCAGTTTAGAATCAGTTAGAATGTTCTGTGTACTGGAGTTTCTGGCATTTATTACTTTTGGGAGGGGTTTTTTTGTTTGTTTTGTGTTTTTGTTTGTTTTTTTTTTTCCTGCAGTCTGATAGATTTTTCTTTCAGGAAGTTTTATTAAATGTTCTTGGCTTCAAATTGGCATATTCCCTTTTACTGAAATGTGGTCTTATTTTTCTTTCTAGCTTTAGTAGAGCAAGTTAAATCAAGTCAAAGACTCTGAGTCACCTCATTTCCATTTAAACGCTCTGTTTCCTTTGAACACTTAATAGTCTGAATAGTCTTTGTAGTCTAGATCTACAGGTCTCATTTTTTATTTTGTAATAGAATACTCTCCTGTACTTTCTTGTATTGTCAGTTGCTCCGGTTATATTCTTTACAAATGTATTGTCCTTTATTTTCATTGATTTTACAACCATTTTATCTCATATACCCTCTGCAACAGTTTGAGTTACTCAGATTCACAACTCTCAACTGGACTTCAAGGGTAAGCACTTTTACAGTCAGTCTTAAAAGGAAAAAATGGAGTTCAAAATTCCAGAAGGCGTTAATGGGACTTTCCAAAGGTCTTCTGCTGAGCACTCTTCAAAGGCTCTAAGTAGTTAGCAAAGAAAGATGAAAAATCTGGAGAAATTTTAACAGCAGAATATAAGTGATATTTATCTTTTGAAAATTAGCCTCTAGTTAAATACCTAAAGATGTTTCAGATGTGATGTGCAGTTAAACTGCAAAACTTCCTTATCTTCCTCAGCTTAGTTTACGGTCCTTGAACTGGGTTTAAATTGACAGGGACAATACAGTTATTACTCAGGAAAAATAGAGTGACCTCTATAAACTTAAAGACCAGGACATAAGAAACCTCATACAGCTTGAAAAGAGATAGTGGGGGAAGTTTTGCACCATGCTTCAGAATAGGCTATGAATCAATCAGCTGAGCACTGATACTGCTGTTAGCATTCAGGGGTGGTTTTGGTGGATACCAGAACGAATATGAAAAGGCTGCTTTCATAGCAAACTCCACAAACCACGGTCTGCGTTACTTTAGTAGGGTCATGTCCAGCAGACCCAGAGAAGTTATGGTCCTTTAGTCAGTGGTAGTGAGGCTTCAACAGGAATAACGTACTCAGTAATAAGTCACCAGCTGAAGAGAAACAGAAACTGTAAAGAATCATGCAGAAGGATAGCAAGGTATTCAAGAATCTACAGTACATGTTTGATGGAGACAGGATGAGAGGAATGGTCTTGTTTAGTCTGACAGAGAGGTGAGAGGCTACAGCGTGATCTAACAGTTGCTTACATAATCACCTGACAAGTTGTTGCAGTGATGATGGAGTAAAACTTTTCTAAATAGTAGCAGGCAAGAGATAGTAACCAGAAATTATTGCTTGGAAGGTTCAATGTGGACATTAGGAAAATGCTCACCACTATAAGGATAATGAAGTAGAAATTGTCCTGACAGACTGGAGAGTCAGTCCCTGGAGTTTTTCAAGACTCATCTAAACAAAGTTGTAGCTGACATGGTCTATCATTGGCAATAAGTCTCTTTCAACTAAAAGAGAACTTCTCCATGTCATTTTCTGTCTAACATTTTTGTGATTCTGAGAAATTCATAATTTTGAAATTTTGAGAAATTTTGAGAAAACTAGAAACAAGTTGTTTCCTGAGCTTTTTGTCAGTAAGTGTTTTCAGTGTGTTGTCAGTACACTTCTGTCCTGACTTATGTCTGTCCTCCTCCTACCCTAAAGTAGTGCCCTGAAGCGTCTGTGTTGCTAGACTGATGGCCTATCATGAGCAGCAATGGATGTGAATTTATTTGTGCTTGTTTTGAGCACAGAATTTGACTTAACTCAGCAAAATGTTGCTGCCAATGTGGACCCTAAATTAACTGTAAAGATAACATTCCCATTCCTGGTGGCAATTTCAGCTTTCCACATAGCTGTACAGGAAACTCTTATATTAGTAGATCATAATAAATATTATTGGTCAAAAGCAAACAGATTTTAGAGTCTACTTTACTCACCAATACATTTAAAGAACAGTACTTTGTTCCCTCAGACTTATCAATTTCTACTATAGCCATTCAAGGTAATATTCCCATTAATTTCAATTGTTTAGGGTCAAGGTCTTGTAGAGATTCATCAAAAAGGAATAATAATAGAAGAAGAATGGGTCAGCTTCCTAATACAATATTTTGCCATTTAAATTGCTTATCCTCTGTTTCTTTTTTACCAATAAATGATATCGAATTTCCTAAACACAGCATAATCCCAGATGTCAGTTCTTCTTCAGGGAGAGAAATCTGCGTATTTTAAATCAGGGAGTAAAGTAAGGAAAGTATATATGCATTTCTCATTTGAAGTAGGTACGAACTTGCACTGAGCACTACAAAAATGATAGGAAAATAGTCTCACAGATCAGCAGAGAAATCATGTACCTGATTACAGACTGATGCATTTAGAACCCAAAGTCTGGAGAAGGTTCTGTACTGAGTCGCACACAGATGAGGCATATGGAAGTTGCAAATATCTGTTCAAGAACAGAAAAAAAGCTTCAAGTTTGATGGAGGATATTTTCTGTTTTGAGTTCACAGGTTTTTAATATCATTTGGAGAGATGAATAGGTTAGCTAAATTTGAAATTTCACTGGTTAGTGGAAATGTTATATTCCTACTTCACATCTCTAAATGTAAGTTACATGTCTGGGTATCATACTATATAATGATATGATGGATTTACCAGGTAACAAAAATATAGCATATTCTATTGCCTTAAAGTGTTCTATAGATGTTGGGTATCTAATACTCAGAAGAAATATTTAAGGTACCAGGAAAATATAAATCTACCAGGGCAGAGACTCTAAGTGACTTTCCAAAAGCTGTACAGAAGGTCATTTTAAGAGCCAAGATAATATTTAGAAAATTTGGCTTTTTACCCTGCACTCAGTGTGCAGCCTGCATTAGATTTGAAATTCAACTGATGTTTTTTTAAAAAATGTTACTTTCAAGGTTTACTGTAGTAACTCTTTGAAATTACATTGATTTAAAATATAACATAAAATATTTTAGTCCCTATCATATTTATTTTGAGAAAAGTTTTAATAACTATCACAAATATTTTAATGTTTTAAGACTTTATGTAGAGGATGGTAAAAAAACATACAGATTACAGGTAACATTTTAGATGATTTCTTTCCTTTCACTTGTTTCCTTCAAGATCTAAAACAATTCCTTCCTTCTAAGGAACTTTTTTTTTGGGTTACACTGAGACCCGTCACAAATTAGAAAAAGATGATCCTTGAGTTCTTTACATTTATTTGACGTGTTCTTTAACATGTAAAAAGATGTCCTGTTCAGAAACTATTTAAGCTAATATCTCTCTCAATGCTTGCTGTGAAAAAGATGTGGATGAGAAACCATATACTTGCAGAGTAGAAGCTGAGTAAGATTTATACAGAATTGAGGTACATAACTTTAAAATTATGACAAAAAGTATAAAAGTCCCTTACAGTTCATAGCATTTGAAATTGACTTTTGCATTCAGAAGACACATGTAAAGAAGTTCAGTATCTTTTCTGAACTGAGTGCCTCGCAAACAGCCTGAACAGCTTCTCTGTCTCAAAACCTGGCTATTGGACTCAGTGCCTGATGTTCTGTAGAAGATAGTTTATTGAATATTCAGAGAAAACCTAGCAAGTCTCATACAAATGTTAATTGAGTTACAGTTACTTTTAAGAATTATTTTATACAAATGATTGTTATGATCTGCCCCAGAAGGTGAGAGGTTCCTTCCAAACTCAATCACTCTGTGATTCTATAACAGAGCCATTTTTTGTGCCTCCCCAGGGGTGGGGAGTTTTACAATGGATGATGTCACAGGACAGGTAATGAGTCTATGACACCTAAGGCATTACAGCTACCTATTATGTCAGCATCAGTCGTTCTCTATTATAGTCCACCATCTGAGATGAACAGCCCAGGTTAGGTGTGAACATCACTGATGCTTCCTGGAGGGGTTTTCACAACAGAGTCATCATGTAAGGGAAGACATTGGCATGATAAGAAGGATTATCCTACCTTACAGGATTTGCCTCTTATTAGCCTCTTCCTTTACCTGGAAATCCAGTTTGTAGCTTCAGATACGCACACCCTTCTGCACCTGGGATAGTTGGACAATGACACTCACTTACCTGATCTGAAGGTCCTTTCACAGCAGGTGTATTCAGGGAGGGGTGGGTTTTGCTGGATGAGCAGCTGTTTTTTTTCAGTTTACTACAGTGGACAAAAGTATTTTGGTGATCTTAACTATGTTTAAGCCATTAACCATTTCAGTCTCTGACAATGATGGTGCATATTTTCTTTCCTATAGAAAAACCTATTAACCAGTGGGCACTGACCCAGATTCCTGGGGGCAGTAAAAGAGATATCTAAAGATTAGAGGTATCTAAAGAAATATAAGTCCATCAGTCAGTGGTGGAGAAATTTTGTATTATGGTTGGTGTTCTGGGAACAATTTATGATCAGCTTACATGCAATACCCATTAACAACATGTATGCACAGTTCCATTATAGTTTTGATGTTTTATATGCAATCTACATTTTCAAGCTTTTATGTACTATAGAAAGAATGGCTGTCAATTGTCCATTTGTAATGTAAATGGTATGAGGTCTGAGACTGCTTGAACATTGTAAAATATTTGCTTTCTGTTCCTAGGAGAATCAATACTTTAATCTGACCTAATTATAGTTTGCAACAATCTCAAAATGTTCTGAGCCATAAAATAGTGATCTGAGCACTCAGCCTACTCTGAAAGGATTTCCTGTGGAGTCTCATTGACATTTTAGTATCAATTTAACCAAATTCTTACTGTCAAGAAAAAGAAGTCCATACCACAGAAAAGAAATGTCTTAATTTTGAAGACTGAGATAGAGCAAGTATGCACTCTACTGACTGCAGGATTAAGACTCTCTTCATCTCTTCTTAGTTACATTTCATACAGGGCCTGAGATATGGGGAGGAGAATGGGGAATGGGGGCTGCCATCAGTTCATCACGTGATGTCTTTCCCTCTCCTTCCTCCTCACACTCTTCCCCTGCTCCAGCACAAGGTCCCTTCCACAGGAAATAGTCTCTCATGAACTTCTTCAGTTTGAGTCCTTCCCATGGGTTGCAGATATTCACAAAGTGCTCCAGTATGGTTCCTTTCCATGGACTTGTCACAAAACATGTCTGCACACAGTATGGGCCAACCGAGTCTAGGTGACCCTACTTGAGGAGGGAACTTGGAAGAGATGACTTCCAGAGGTTCCTTCCAACCTCAATCACTCTGTGATTCTATAACAGAGCCATTTGTTTATTTAAATCTTTAATAACATCAAAATCTTCAGCTTTTAGGGAGGGGGATGGGGTGGGATTATTTTGGGGAGTGATCTCTGATAATTCAGAAAGGAACATTACCATCTGTATTTTAAGATAGATTGCAATGCAGTGCTGAAGATAAAGAGCGTTTTTTTGGTAAATATTTATTATTTTTTAATAATTACATTATTTTATGAATGTATAAAGGAAGCAATGATTTGGGTTGGGTTTGTTTTGCAGGTGGAGTAGATGTGTAAAGTACATAATTTATGTATGTGTCGGGGGTGAGGGCTTCTAAGGATAAAGGTAGGTGATGAAGCTTACAGACAGAGAACATAAGAATTATTCAATTCTGGAATGAGTAATGCAGAGATCACAGATTTCTGTGAAAGAAGGCAGTCACTGATTTTGTTTTCTGACTGTCCTATGTCCTGGGAGAAGGGGTTATGAAACAGAAATCAATCCACATTCTTTGGTAGAAAATTCCAGTTAAAAAGAGTGCTATCAGAAAGTAACATTCATCTTTTCTTAGAACCATATAGTAGTAGATTTTCATTGCCACAGGATAAAAATTTACTTTAATAGTAAAAATTATTATTCAGGTTTTCAAAATTCACCTTTTCAAAGTGTGTCCATAAATCTGACATTTATATTTAAAAGTTTTGCCTTTCTTTGTGGCTTTCATTCCTAGTCAACTTATGTAATGTAAAATAAGCAAACATAATTTGTTCACCTGTGGTTACAGATAAAAGTTTATATTCCAAGATTTGAAATTATAATCATTCTTTCAGAGCAAATTGTCAGTGTGGAAGACTCATTATATATTAGGTTATGTTGTATTCTTCATGGGTTTTATATAAACAAAATATTTGTCTATCAACCACTTTTTTTTTTCTGTCACTGTGTTAGCCTCAATGTGAAACCAATGACAGTACTTAACACCACAGTTAGCACTTCTAATTATCTTGCTTTTTGTTAGATCATTTTTGAATTTTATCAGACCAATTTCTTTCTATATATCTGTTTACAAAGCTACCTGCTCCAAAATTCTGCAAGCTTTTCAAATGACAAAATTTTCCAGTTGTTTACTGTCACTTTGATTTTTATTTTATGAGCTTTTGAGGCTCTATTCCCAGCAAAAGTTACATGTTGTCTAAATGCCATCTGTAGTTTAGATTCTCAATGTGAAAAATACCTTCCACTAGCTTTTAAATCAAAATTACCACCAGAGTCAAATTCCTGGCAATCACAGCAATTCAATTATTTCCTGATAGCAGAATGACATATTCTCCTGACTATGTTTTTATTAAATACCTAAAAGCTATAAATCTCAGCAATTTGTCATTCTTCTGGGTAGTAATATACAGTGTGTCAGAAAGCTTTTAGTCTTTTGTTATAATAATAACTATATTTATTGTTCAGCACTTCATAGTTAATGATCTATATATAATACCCTCCAAAACAAAGATTGAAACTTACTACAGTGTAATTGTAGCTGCCATGTATTACTTAGGCACTTTAATAATTTATTGTAAATTTCTATTCTAAACATCTATATGTAATAATGTACCTCAAAGAATGCTTTGGTGAATTTTCCAGGTTGATGAGACCAGCAGCAAATACTTGTTGACAACTAAGTCTAAGATTTCTGATTTCCTGTATGGTGCATTTTCTTGCTAGGACTGAACTCAAAAAACAAACCATTGCCACTTACCTGTTTGGTCCTTTCACGCATGCACTTTGCAGATCTGTCATTATCCTCTCTCCATTTGCTTTTCTACTATGCAAAATGAAATATATTGACAAAATCCTGATTGTAGTCCATATTAGATACTTGAGAAAATATTAAAAATACTATTTTATTTGAGTATTAATTTTTTGTACCTCCAGGCATTTGACTCGACACATTTTTTTTTGGTTAAAGTGTTTTTTGAGGCTCAGGGCACATGCTTCCAAAAGTCAATAATGCTCTTATCCAATAGGCAACTCTTCTCCAGGAGATTTTCTCATTACATGTCTTATAATATTTATAAGCATACATTTTATTTAACAGTGAGTTATTGTCCATATTTTCTCCAGAGACTTGATCTTGGTAATTATGCAGGGAAATGTTGCTTTCTAAATTTCTTAGATTAATATTCAATAACAACCTACTTCTTTTTTATTATTAATTTCTAAAACATTCACAACTTGTACTTGATAGTGAAGTAGTCTTAATTTGTTAATTTGTTCTACTATTCCCACATTATTGTAATTCAGCTCTCATGGATTGTCAGCAGAAACCTATTTATCAGCTGCGTCTTGTTCAACATACCATCACAGGGTTCCTCAACAACAACAACAAAAAATCACATTACCTTCCATTCTATCAGACATTCATTGGTTCCCAGACTGCAACAAAATTGTTTTTATGGAGCTCTATGTGACTTTCTCTTCTCTCACTTTTACCACCATATGTTTTTTCTTGTTCGCTTTTAATCAACTTCACAGAACACTCTGAACAAGACAAATCCAAATTTTTATTCACTCTTTACAGACTATTAACTAAAGTCTCCCATGTACGTAGCTTTTTCTTGTAGCTTGGCTGTATGTATTATACTGTCTATTTACTTATGCAGTTAGATGATGCAGGAAAGGAGAAAAGAAGGGGAAGAAAAACTTCAGATGGAGAGAAAAACTTTAAGGAGGAAGCTGAAAGACAGGAAATATAACAAGGTATATACTCTTTATAAGACATCGCATAAGAGTCCTAATCACAGTAATATGATCTGTGCTACCATTACCTCTATCCCCAAAAAATCTTCAGTAAAGAAAGTTTCAAGCAACATCAAACAGAAGGATGATGTCAGGAAGAAAAAAAGTTATGATCAGCATATTTAATCAATGTTTCTGAGTGTATTTACATAGTGAGAGGACACTAACTGCTTACTATTTGGCACTGACAGTAAGAATACTTTATCCTAGCCGACTGCAGAGTCTGTGTGGCAAAAGGATTAAACTAACTGGGAGATTCAAAAGTAGCAAATCTCTAGGATCAGGTAGAACTCAATCCAAGTTATTTACAGGACAGTAGAACTAATGTCATTCACAATGGAGAGAAATCAAAAATCAAGGCTCTAAAGGCTAAGGATATGAAATAAGGGAGCAAAAGCAATATTATAACTTCCAGTCACTGAAATAGGAATCTGACATGCAGAAACCAGGACTGCATATGTATGCAATGCCTGAAAGGAAATTTTAAAAAGAAAGCAAACAAACATTCAGGTTCGAGCTCTGTTGATTTCCAAGTAATGCATTTACAAAAAAAAAAAATCACTTATTAATATAAGTCAGATGACATATGTTCTAGTGGAGACAATATCGGTATGCACATAATGACACTAAAACTCTCTGCATGAGACCTTCCATTCACAAAACCTAGGAACACCTGAAGTTTAGCCCTTAACATCTCTTTGATGTGGTGGATATTTCAAGCATCCTACAAGTATCGTGTAGGATCTAGATCTATTGTTTTTAGGTTTTCAATAGCATTTCACAGTAAGCCACATATGATGTATTATTGTTAAATTTCAAACTGTTTAATGGAATTATTCCTCAAGGACATCAGCTGCTGTTACTATGCATCACATTTTATTTCAAATTCATAAATCTGTATTGATTTTCTGTGGCATATAATATTTGGGTAATAGCTCAAACAAAACCCATCTGGCACAATCAGCTGGGGATGCTGAATTTAGTGAATCAAACTGAAAAGTTACAATATGCTGTGTCAGTAACAACATGTCAGCTGTTCAGGAGGTAATAATTAAAACCACAAACGGAAAGAGGAATAAAATAATAATTTGAATAGAAAAAGATGAAGTAACAAAGCAAAGTACTTACTCTAAGAGTTCATTCCACAAATGAATACACAATAAAGGTCTAGATTTGCTGAAGAAGAGCATTTAATAATTAATGAACATATAGCCTGCCCCTTGATTTACACAGCCAAAGAAGGCCTTTATTAACATTATATAAAACAGGGAGATATTGCTTGGATTTTCTAACCTGTGTTCTAAGTGGCAAAGGGAACGCTGTAGATATCTGATATTCATAAAGTTCCTGAACTGGAAGGAATATCACTACATTTGCTCATAATTTAATGTTTGGTTCAATACTAAAGGCAGTAAAACAAAAATACATCTAGGGTAGTTACAGAACCTTCTATTAGAACTCAGAAAAATACATTTGGAAAATACCATTCAGTATGAACCTCTCTGGCTTAATTTTGGGCATCAGTGGACATATAATGTTTAATTTCTAGGTAGTTTTTGGTAAAATGAAGTTCAACAAAATTCATCTGTTACAAAGTAATGAGTAAGGAAAACTAAAGTATTTTTTCCTCTTTCAAAGCAAGTGGCACTCACACAGTTAAACATAAAGTAAGACTGCTATTTCAAGATGATAGGAACGTTATGATTTTGGAAAGATGTAGTTAGAGGTATGAAACAACTGAAAATATTTGATGAGTCTTGAGCTAGACCAGAACATGTATGAAACAACTGCTGCTATATTTGTAGTGTGGCGTGAAGCTCCAGATAACAGCATTTTATGAGATTATAGAGAGGAAAAAAATACTGTATGTGAAATAACTTATAGTTTCTTTGGCCTCAGATGAGACCTACTCCGTCAGAAATGTGGTTGTAATACATTCATACATAACAAGTTTTGATTGCTTTTGTTGGGGGGTGTGTGTTTGTTTGTTTTGTTTTGTTTTATTTTCTCCAAATAGATAATGAAATTTAACAGTGAATTTACAGAGGATGGGACCTTTTCAAGAATAATCATTTGAGCTGTCTTAAACATTGAGTAGGAGATAAGATATCTGCATGAGGTATATGACAGTTCATTACAATGGGAATTTATTAATTTAAGGTAAAGAGATTTAAATTTGGGAAAAATCATTCATACTTCTGCAATCTACATCAGTACATATCTTGCCACACCTTCACTGAAGTTAGTAATTCCAAGATTAGGTAAAATGTTCAACTTAAAAAAGGATACAAGTAACTTGCAACAACAACTTCTAATCTTAACACAAGAGAGGTTGAGGTATTAGTAAATTAGGATTTCTACTGGCACAATGTTCTTATGTTTTCACCCTATCCATCTCTTTCTGTTAATATTTTAGATTGCTCATATGTTAAAAGATTTTTTTTTCAATTTGATAGCCCAATTAAATTTATTTCTGCTCTTTTTAACAGATATCCTCAAATTGGTATTAAAAAAAAATCTTTTATATGAAAAAAGTAAAAATAATTCTACTGCATTGCAACATTTAAATCAGAAAAACAGGTTTAATAGTATTATTTTCAGCATCATGGTTGGAGACTGGACCATCTGTCCTGTGTTCCATGAGGCTATCAAGAGCTTTTGAGAAAGCCTGAAAACAAGATGGAAATATTAAAGCACTTTTATTCCAAATAAATTTTGCAACAAAGGAGATATACTGTTTACAATTTCTAAAAAGTCAGTTGGGTTCATTATACGTGAATAACAAGTAACTGAACAGCAAGGTAACAGTGCATAAATCTTCTATTAAAGTCAAGAGAGAGATTTACTACTGACTGTAACAGAGCTAAGATTTAACTCAGTCAAAAGATGAAACCTTTCTCATACTGAAACTTACTGTGAGACCTTTTGATATCCTGATTTTTTACCATAAAGTAACTATACAAAATTCAAACCAGAGTCTCAACCCTGAAGCATGTATACCTGGGAAGAAAATTTTGTCAATTCAAAGATCTACTGCTTTCCTTTGCTGGAATGTTTAAATTGAAACAAAAGTCATATGGAAAAGTACAGAAAATATTTTATTTGATTTAAATTTAGGGCTGTAATCCTGAGTACACACACAGAGAAATTCACATAACTTATTAAAATCAGTCTGCCAGTTCTCAATTAATGCATTTTAAATATACATTTGCTTCAGAACATTACCGCACAACTGAATGTAAAATCAAGGGCTCATTTCCCCCACATACCTTAGTAGTATGTTTGAACTACATAAAATGTTTCTGAACAAGCTAATATATCCACATCAAATAGTAGTGAAATGGCAAAGATAATTAGCAATTCTGGAGCACTGCTGAAGTACCTACTTCCATATCTTACTCTGGTTTGCTTTAAACTTTTTAGTACTTCTTTATGGTGCTTCATTAGAAAAAACACTAAATACACTCTGAAAAGGTTGAATTTGGTGGATAGGGTGTATCAAACCTTTGTACTTTTTTAAAAAATAAATACTCTAAAGCTAGAGCTAACTGCATTGTTTGAACACATAATGAATTTGCAGACAAATCTTGGTTTTTTTCCCTTTGCAATTTGCATTTCCTTCATTTTAGGACACATCTTCATCTATAGAATTGGCACCAGAGTTATAGTATTAAAGATAAATGTCAAAAACTTTGTCTAATGTGCTTGCACATCATGTTTCCCTCTATTGAAGCCCTGACAGGTAAAGGTGATGGTATGTCTTTAGTATATCCACATGGTTGGGTCAGGATTTAACCTAAATATGGATCCAGTTACTGGGGTCGAGAAGCTTTTCTGGAGTCACTGCTGCCAGTTTGTCAGAGAGCTGTTGAACTAAGAGAGCAATGAAATCTCTGTAGTCTAACATTTAGAATGATCAACTGGGAAAAAGAATCTTAATTTTTGTTAACCTCTCCTGTTTAGCCACAGCTCTGACTTAAGTACCTGATTTTTTAGGGGAAAAGTTGTAACTGACATTTGCTGTATTAATGTATTTTAATATTATTTGCTGTTTTAATTTATCTATCTGTCTATCTGTCTATCTATTTTCTTATTAGTAGGAGTACTGTATTATTTCCTTTTGCTTTTCTGACTAAGTCAAAACTGTCTATTCTCCTGGTTTTCTGACTTTCTTTTTCTGGACTGTATGTAAAATTGCCTCAATATATTATAGAGAATGAAATCTGAGGCTGAAATAGGGAATTCATAACATTAACAAAAGGAAATAGAAATGTGAGGGAGAATAAAAAAATACCATGTACTAAGCAAAATATTAAAATAGTTACATAAAGAATTTGAAGCTAGGTTATTGCATTTTGGTACTTTTCCATGCATACAGACAAGGATTTTTTTCCGTTTTTTTTTTTCTTTTTTTAAATTTCTCCTGTTAGCTCACTTAAAATTTCCTTCAAGAGATGGGCAATGGGAAACTATCAAGTTGAACTATTAAATGTGTTCGAAAATACACTTTTGTATCAGAAACATATTATTCAATTCCACTTTTGTTGAACTCAGTGAGTTATAGGACATAGCAATAGAATAAGGTTGAAAATTCTACAGTTGTATATGGCCATTTTAGGTTTGAATCTAAGTAAGATTTTTGTAGATAATTATTATTTTAACAATTTTCTTGCTTCCTGTTTACTTCATCCTTATAGAATATGACTGTTTAGGGTTTTGTGACAGAGGAGGAGATTTCTCTGCCACCAGCTTCTCTCTGCAGACTACGCTAATTAAATAGAGTACCAATTTGAATGGCAATGAATCTGACTGTATTAAGACTCTGTGTCACTTTTGTCTCTCCTTCAATAAAACCAGGAGAGATTGAACCTAAAGACTTTTTAATTACCGTGCATGACATCAGAAAAATTTTTTCAGTCATACCCTATCAAACTGATTGCTTAAACGTCAAAATCTATATACCCTGTATTAACCAGTAGGAGCTAGTTTGTTAGCGGAAAAGACAAGTGACAGACTGTCACATAAAATTCACGTTATTTTTTGTTTTGGAATAGTATTGCAAGAGAGACTGATTTCCACTGCTGCAATATTCAGTAGCTTATGAAATCTATGATTAGATTTCAACCAAGAAAGTGATGAATCTAAACATGCTAAGGATTCTTATGATATAACAGTGTTCAATACATTCATGAATCAATATTTTTATAACTAGGGACTATTTATATACATTTTTCTTTTGGTACTCATTACAATCTTAGTGATGTCAACATTATGGCTGGAACAAAGTAATGAATACAATTCCATGTTCACTTTGCTCTTATGAACATGGTCCATGTGAACATGGTAGGTGCTCCTTAATGTGGGTTTTCTAAATATTTTAGTCCTTTAAAATCTAGATCTCCTATATCTGCAGAACTGAAGTCACAGTTACAATTCTGTGTCAGGTAAAGTTATCTTTAAAGTCTGTGAACCAGAGTGTTGAGGATTTTTTTTTTTAATTTTATCAAGTTGTACTCCATGTGCTTGAAATCTATAGTAGCAAGAAGGCTGCAATTATATTCTCACTGCTGAAATGATAATATTAACAGTTCTTAGTGTCTAAAGGATCCTCCCTAGATTTACAACTTTGTCCTCTATAGTAAGTGACCTGCAAGATAACCTAAGTCAGAGGTTAAAACAGGCTATAGAGAATAAACAATTATACTGTTCCTATGGGAGCTTTCTACGTGCAGTATGCTGTGGGACATAAGTTTCCACACCAACTACAGATTCAGTATGATAGTATAACCTGCCTACATTATGTAATATTACTTATGATTCCATAAACCTACCTAGTGTATTTGTATGGCCTCCTCACCTATTATGGTACTGAATATATTTTTCATTTCTCCTTGCTTTGCATTAAAACCATATTCCTAAGGAATCTCATAAACCACAACAGCTGTTGAAATTATTTAAGTGCCTGGTATGTACACATCAGATAAACCAACAAGTTGATGACTTTGGCAATTTGAGGAAATCATCTTACATAAGAATGAACTGAGTATGACTAATTTCTACAGGATGTTGTTTTATAAATAATGGTGAGAGGACCTGGAAAAGTTTACATTTTCTTTCCTTTGTTCTTATTTATTTTTACAGGCATAGGAAAATTTTATCGGTGATACTATGGAAATGGTTCATTCTGCTAATATATCCTCACCTATTTCTCCAGCATATGGGAGGGTAGCAACATATAAGCAATTTTAAAAGAGAGATTTCTGGAAATGTCATTATTTATATAATTAAAATTGTCAAGAATTTACTTTTCTAGTAGTATATAGTCCCAGAATCTGTATATATATATTTATAATATACCATTAATAAGACTAATTACTTTTTATTTTGCTACACTATCACCTAAATTCTTATCGTCAAAGCTGCTCTGACAAAGCTTAGCAGCTAAACTCTTAATCAGAGAGTTTTCATTATAAATAAATAAAAAACAGGGGAATAAATAGGTATGGTTATTCCTGAAGGACAGTTAAGTGAAGGAAATGAAAAGAAAGAAAATGGTTATGACCTGTCTTGCTCCAGTTAGCAAAACACCTAAGTATATGTGAACTTAAACAAAATCGATCTCAAAATACATTTCTTAAGATATGACCTTGAGTGTGAAGCTTACTTCAATTGCACACTTCATTTGATGCTCCTTCCATAATGTAAGTTCTTGTGTCAGGTTTGTGTGTACATTACATGGTTTGACTGTCGTACAAATCCTGATAGTCTATTAGAGATTGGTATTGAATGTCTTACTACCATCTGTGGCTCCTGTACCAGGGCTTTTCTTCACAGCTTCATTTGTGGAGGACAAACAGAGAAATAAGCCACAGTTGTCTGAAAAGCTAAAAGGATGACTGGCAAAAAAAATTAAAATAGAATCTAGGATTCATACCTCATAATCTTTCTCTTAAACATATTTGCTTAGAAATCTAACTAGTAGGCAATGGGGAGATTTCTTTGCAAAATTATCACGGAATCACAGAAACACAGAATATGCCGAGTTGGAAGGGACTCACAAGGATTATCAAGTTCAACTCAGCTCTTCAAAGGACCACCCCCAAGAGTCACACCATGTACCTGAGAGCATTGTCTGAACACCTGAACTCTGTCAGATTCTGTGACCACTTTCCTGGGGAATCTGGCAAATTAAATAACTATACATATTATACAAAGCAGATCCTTGCTTTGGATATATTTATTTTCTTCCTGAAAATACATTGTGTTCTAGTTGCGTTTCATCACATGATTTTCCTCCAAATCCTAAACGTTGATTAGACATCATTGAAAACCATTAGAGGCACTATTTATTATTAAATCCCGTACAAAAACTAATAAAGTCCCATTTGTAGATGAGACTGAATGGAGTCCCTCACTAAATGAGTCCACCATTACAATTCAATATATGTTTTTTCTTTAAAGCCACTTTTCAATACATATTCAAGCTTGCAAGTACATTTGTGTATACATATTAATTCAGAGAACTGCTTCTCATTTTCCAAAATGTTGGAGTATCTTTTTGTTTGGTTGGTTTGAGTTTGTGTGGGGTTTCTTTTGGTTTTGTTTGTTGGTTTTTTTAGGAAGGAAGGGAGGAAGGAGAAGAAGAAAGGAAAGAGAGAGAAAGAGAGAGAGAAAGAAAGAAAGAAAAAGAAAGAAAGCAACAGAAAAAAGATTCATTTAATAATTGACTCCTAATTTTTCAGCAATATCATAAAAATTTACAATTGAATTATGCGTGAAAACTGGTGACCATTTTATTCTACATGTTATAGAAATGAAAGTTTCAGGAGTTAAAAGATAAAAATAGATCTTAATATAGCTAAATAAAACTCCTGTTACAGGCTTCCTGTAAGACTTGTAAAACCCCCTCTACAGCTCTTGTTCCATGATCTCCAGTTCTGTTCTCTGACTTTTCTCACATTCTTTCTTCATTTTTCCAATAAAAAGTGTCATTTCTTTGTGGTAAAGTTTACTTTTTCCTGCTTTATTCATATTCAGCTAATTTGACCTATGTGAGTTGATGTAATAAGTTTTCCCCACTACAAAATTGCTAAGGTAACAGTAGAAAAAAAATATGAAAATAATAATTAATTAAAAAAATAAAAAATGAAAACAAAAGAAAAGGAAAAGGAATAAAGTTGGGAAAGGATGAGAAAATCTGAAAGAGGTCACAGACTTGAAATGACCATGAAGACACAAATTATGCAGACACTATTTTGAAGAAATGCAATGACAGGTAAAATGCAATATAGCTCATAAAATATTACTATAAAGCAATATAAGACAAAAGATATATGAGAAAAGCAACAGAAGAGTTTGTCAATTGGTACAACAAAAATTCACCTTAGAAAAATTAGAATATATTTAGAAAAAAAATGAACTTTTTTAAAAACTCTTTTAGAAAAGCACAATTGATCAAAAGAAGAAATGTTTCTGTAATTCATGTATGAATACTTTGTCATTTTTTCCTCCATACTACAGATGAAAATAGCCCAGTTTGTGAGAACAAAACAAAGATGGAATAAATATTTTTTGTAGAAAGAAGTGTAGGGATAAGATATGTTTAAGCCTCAGTGTATAGAGGCATCACATTGAACTGAGAAATTAAATGGAAAAACCAAGAGAATAAATCTTCCAAACCCCATGCACATGATTGAAATACTGAACATACTTGTCTCTTGTCTTAAGAAAAAATATAAGCAATTTTTTACAAATAATCCAGTTAGTCTAGATCTAGACTTGCTGAATTGTTGAAACTACTGCAGATGTGCTGCAGCAATCATCCTCATAGATTTTAATAGAATATTTAACTCTTGGGGTCAATTTTATTAAATTTGGGGCAAAAAAGTGAGTTTCAGATGAGACTAAAATATAAACAAAGATGTAAATCATATACACAAGCTAGGTACTCTTTCAAGACAGAAATATTTTCATTAGGTTATATTTGTGGTTTTTTTCCTATGTAGTATTTATAATATGTTTTATTATAGTCTATATATTTTTTTCATTGAGTAATAATGAAAATAAAAATAAGTTTTCCTATTAACAGGTCTCTGAACCTTCTCTCCTTGAGATATTTTATTTACAAAACTGACTTATGGACATTTCCCAGAAAAATATGACGAATGATAAATTTTGTCTATGATTAGTCACATTTTTAGCTCTTATTTGCAGATGAATTTAGGTGTCTTTTCATCCATCTTTTATTAAAATCTGTTCTTTTAGAACCTGTAAACATTCAAGTAAAAAAGTGATTTTTTTTTTAATTCCTTCTATTTTGACAAGCCTGAGTGAAACTTAAAAGCTGATGCCCTATTTCTAAAGATATAAAGAACTGCAGATTACCAGTGATGCATAGATCGACTCTGAAAAAATAAAGTTTTAGGTAATATGCCTGCATAATGCTTATTGCTTGATACAGTATTTAAACAAAATTTTCTTTTGTAATCAAATTTGAGTAGCAGATATGCTTTTTGCGTATATCAAGGGGACGATCAGCTGGGGATGCACATCCACTTTTGTACAGTTCTGTATGTAGTACAAAGTCTGAGCCAGACAGTGTGCAGTGCATATATTCTGGCTAAGATAAGCCAAATGAAACAAAACTTCTATTTTCCCAAAGTCTTTTAGAACCATTAAAGATTTAATCAGCTCATATTGATTATATGACACTGTGTCCTGCTTCTTAATGACTAAGTCTGGTAGATTTTCACTTTATTTCACTGTATTTCACTTATTAGTCAAGACAAGGAAGGGTAACATTAAAAAATAAAGAGACAATTTGTTTTGTTTTTCTTTACATGGATTTTGTGTTTTGAAAATACTTTAAAGACTATTACTTTGGAGTTAGAAGAGAAGAAAAATCAGTTAAATTTATGATATCCATTAAGAATCAAGTTAAAACTAGTATCACTATAAGGTAACATATAGAACTCCAAATGTATTGAAAAATTCTAACAGTTACTGAACATTTAGCTTCTGCCTACAGTTTCATTTATTTCACTGGGAACAATAGTTACTGAACAGGCAACTAAAACTTGCTAGGATTTATCTAATAAGATCAATTTATTCACTTTTAACAAATTAGCAGGAATATAGGCACTGTCATTGCTGAAAGGATTTTAGACAATAGTCTCCTATGGCAGAACTGGATTGCAAACTTTAATTATCTGTTCCGAAATGCTATACTATCAACACATATAATAACTGTGGAGAGTAAATCAGTAAGTTTTCTTAGTCAGAGTTATTTTTCCCCTGCTTCTGGGACTACTAGCATATTGTTCCATGTCCAGACAAAATTGAAATTCAGTCAGTAATGCACAACACTTTTTGTATTTGACTTCTACGTATCTCAAATTATTTAGCTATAAATAGTAATTGCTCTCTCAGATGGACTTGGAATCTCAAATGAAATCTATGCTGCTGGTGTCCATGAGACTTGATATTTGTATTTTAGATTTGCATTTTCCTCTGAAAAATTATATTTTACCCCTTGATTTTCACACCCAGTTCCCTCCACATTGATTAATTTTAGAGGTCAGCCTTGAATTAAGCATTTCAAACTCTTCAGATGAAATAGAGAAATTCTTGAGAGGGCTTCTTTACACATTTCAGAATAATTTACTCTGTTCAAAGGGATGTCCAAAGGTCTTTTCTGTGGAATAAGTCGCAGTGGGGAAAATCCTAAGGAAGAGTAAAGACAGCTGAACTCAATTCCACCCCATGTATCCATAATATCTTATGGAGCAGAAATGCAGTGTTTTCCAGAAATCTCCGTCTTGCCATTGCTGTGGAGTCTTCCATATCCTACTGACATATATCAGAAAACTTTCAAAGATCATTAAAGAATTTCCTCTTTCCCTATTCAATCTGTTCTCTATATTATGTTCACCTTACTATCTGTTTCTCTTTCTGCAGGAATATTTTTAAAATAATAAAATACACTCTACAGTTAATGTTCTTTCATACTCCCATTGATCATTGTTTTTCCAAGTATATTTAATATGTTAATCAAAAAGATGTCTAGCAACAAATACGCCTAGCACCTAAGTTGTATAATGAATATCCTCTCACATAGTTTTTGTGCCAATAAGACACTGTGGATATACCTTGTCCTTATTTAACAGTTTTTCTCCAAGAAAACTAGTAAAATTCCAGGTCACTTTTGAAAAAGAAAACTAGGGACATATCTAAAGTTTATCATGGCATTTCATCCCTGTAAAAGGGAATGGAATATACTTAAGCAGTTCCAGTGAGGGCATATTTAGTGGAAAGTTTGCAGGATTATAGGGGACAGAGTACACAGGACAGAGTGGGGCAGGGGGAAGAAAAGCTGTGCACTTCTGTGCAGTAGTGAATGGAAACAAATAAGAACAGTGAAGTTGATATATGCATATGCATTAAGAAATTCAGACAAATGAAAGGAAACCAGCTGCTGCTGCATCATCCCTGAAGTATTTCTTTGGAAAGAAGCCTCCCTCTATCCATGTACTAAATTCTCAGTGCTTCCCAGTGGTCTTTACATTTCTGGCCTTTTAATGAATTTTATAGTAGAAATCTGCTCAGTAGTTTGTAAGTACTTGTTGCTTGAAACATGTATTCTCTTTCATTTGTTCATGTCACATTTGTTTAATGGGATTTATTTTGGATTAAGATATTGTTTAAGTAGACTATGAACTGCAAAACTATCCATGTAGCAACAGCTGTTCTTGACAAGGACCAAATACATTTTAACACAACTCCACTGAAGACCAAAAAATTTCAAGAGTGGTATATTGGGCACTTTACAGGAAGTCGACAAAGGACTCATGAAAGACTTAAAAAAAAAGTTCTTTTTTTTTTAAATGTTCCCCTATTTTTTGCATGTGACTGTAGTAATTCAATTGTTATTATTGATAATTTTACAATAATAAGGATTGAGACATCACCGTTTTTTTATTCTGTGCTGATATGCAAGTTCTCTAGAGATTTTTTTTTAAGAGAACATATAAAGAAAAGAAATTTAAAAAAAATTACTGTAACTAGATATGAAAAGGGGTTGGTGTCTATATATGGTTGTAATAAAAATGGAGGAATTCTATTCTCTCAAACCCTGAGTGGCCAAATTTTGACAGTATCAAGCAGCTTGATGCCTATGTTGAGGAGCGTTCTCTTTCTTGATGTGTAGAGATTTGACGATCTCTGTATCCAATGCTCTCTGTAGAATAGTGAAACTGTCTTGAATTCAACAAATGAAAGATTCAAGTATTCAGTCTGAAACTGAAAGGAGCCCTCTGGATAAAAGGAAAAATGAATCTGTGTCTTCAAGGTGGAAGATCTAGCCAGCACTGAAAACAACAAAATTCTCTCAATCTATTATACCTGAGTGGTAATTAAGGAGTCTCTGGACCTAACAATGAGACTATATAGGGGTTGTCACATATACTTTAGATAGAAACATTTCTATTTCCATGTTTAGTCAATGTCTAGATATCTATTACTGGGAAATCACTGTCAGAAAATCATTTTAACCACAACATTTCAGAATGCCTCTTCTACAAATCAAGAATAAATAATTGTTCTGTGTAAATTAATAAAACTATAATTATTGTAATTATGTCTCACACAGTTGGCATTAATTATTGGCGGAAGCTCTCTTTCCAGCTGCACATATTGTGTGTACTGAATGATAGAAGATCCCATTGATCAGCAGAACCACATGTTAAGGAGTCCAATTGTTTGACCAAAAGAAAGACATATGTGTCCTGAGGGGCTTAAGTTTAATCCTTTCAGTAGCATTGCATCAGAAGAGAAATCTGAGAAATCCAAACAAATTGCTAAAGGTTAATGGAAAATAAATATTTTTCTGATGTTTAATGATGTGTTAGTGAGTGAAAAAGAGAGGAGACTCTAAAATATTCTGAAGATATTAAAAAAAAAGGCATATAACATTATTTCTGAGGCCTAGTCAGGTAGGGTAGCTCACAGAACAACGTTCCGGTGAAAGAAAGTGTCAAGAAAAACAGCCCTACAATAGGGAATGTGTTACTGGACCTGCTGGTCACCTTTGCAAGTGAGCTAATCAGTGATGAACAGAGCTGTCAGACCTTTAAGAATGATTCCCATAGAGGACAAGAGTGCTCAATCCTCAAGTGTAAGAAATCAAGAATGGAAGGAAAGATACTGTCATGGACAAGACCTGCTGCTCAAATTAAAGGACAAGAAGGGAACCCACAGGCAGTGGAGGTAGGGTCAGGTGTCCTTGGAAGGGTATAGGGTTGCTGCGCAGTTGTACAGGGATGGAGTGAGGAAGGCCAAGGCACAGCTGGAGTTGAACTTGGCAAGACACAAAAAGGATAATGAGAAGGGTTTCTATATGTATGTCAATCAGAAAAGGAAGGTCAAATGAAGTGTTTAACCCCACAATGAACATGATTGGTAAACTGGAAACAATAAATGAGGAGAAGTCTGAGGCACTCAACAACTGTTTTGCCTCAGTCTTCAATGGCAACCTCTCTTCCCATACCTCTTCAGTGAATGGACCTCAAGGCAGGGGCTGGAGGAGCAAAGTCACTCCCACTGTAAGAGAAGATAGTACTCATGACCCTGAATGTTCATAACTCTACGGGCTTATAAGAAAGCTGGAGACACGCTTTTTAGTAGGGCCTGTTGCAATAGGACAATGAGTAATGGTTTTAAACTGAAGGAAGATAGAGTCAGACTAGAAACAAGGAAGAAATTTTTCGTAATCAGGTTTGTGAAACACTGGAACAGGTTGCCCAGAGAGGTGGTAGATGTCTCATCCCTGGAACCATTCAAATTCAAATTGGACAGGACCTTAGCAACCTGATCTAGTTGAAGATGTCCCTGCTCATTGCAAGGGGATTGGACTAGGTGACCTTTAAAGTTTATTCCAACCCAAACCACTCTATGTTTTTATTGTTCTATGATTCCACGACTGTATGATTCTATGATACTGTTAAAAGCAGAACTGGAAGAACAGAATTAAAACCTGCAGGGTGATCAATGCATTCAAAAGCATTGCGAACTGTTCTGGTTTGGCAGTGGATTTGAGCTGTCTGAATACAATTAGTCATTCAATTTCTTGAAGAACATTCATGCTTTTTTCTTAATCTGTTCCTTTCTCTCTTTATCTCACTTCCTTCATCTCTCCCCCTCTTTCCTTCATTGTTCTCCTTCTTTCTGCCTCTTAATCTTTTCCTTCCTCCCTCTTCCTTTCTCTCTCTCTTTTCTTCTTCTCCCTCTTCTTTATATATATAATTTCCAACAGACAGAAACACTTCTTTCTCCTGGTCCATATATTTTGACAACCACCTTCAGAAGTAAATTCCTCCAGGCTTTCAAAAAATGTAGGTTTTGTTATTTGTGATGGGTTTAGGCTTTTTAACCCCTACTTGGCACACTGAGAGCTCACGGCTATCCTGAATCTTTATCTCAATACTATTATTTCCCTCAATGGTAAAGTACTTTTTTATACTGTGCAATTTCCTTTAGTTGTGAGAATAAAATGTAAATCTTCAGGCTCTGGCTTTTAGACAAATCAAAACTAATGGATTTATTCTAAACACCATAATTACATCACGCTAAAAAGAATAAATTTTTAAAATTTCTAGAAGTCACTGTCTGCCAGCTTGGCCTCAATTCTTTCTAAAAATTGTGGGGTGTAGAGATAACTACAAATTTTTCTAAATAGATGAGATTGACATGACTTGTCAGAGAAGTTCCTCAAAGTTTTCCCTGATGAAATGTCAGTATCTATGGGAGGGTGTTTGGGGTTTTTTTGTGTGCTGTGTCAAAAAACTCACACAAATTAATAGAATTAAAAATTCAAGAATCTGCTGTTTATTATCCTCATCTACCAAAATGTACTATAGATAGCATCATAAGAAGAAACAAATGATTGCCAGAAAATGAAGGATTCTTTGTGGCAAATTTAGGATCATATCCTCAAATTTAAACCTTACTTAGTTCTGATTGAATTTAAAGGACATCCTTCCATTGATTCTAATGCATGTTGCCTCAAGAAATTAAGCATCATCTTAAGAGTCTGATGAAGGAGTCAATAGAGATGACAGTAACTTGAACAGGATTTGATGATTCTGTCATCTCGTGTTAAAGAAATTAAATGTCAATCAGTTATGGTATTAAACTGTTAAATTCTGTGTAGCATATTGGTTTCACAGGAAGTGATTAATGACTTAGAGTCTGAAGCAATCTGTTAAGTAAGCACATTCTTGGACATAAACTCACTGTGTTAGGAGAAGGCTACCAATAAAAACTGAGGTAACATTTGTTTTTTTGTATCCTGCCTATATTCTGATGGTTGCTTCTGGAAATAACTAACAAGAAGATAAATCTGGTAGAAATTGAACCAGCTATTTTTTTCAACAGAATTCCTCCATACCAATTCTGAAATGGCAAGTTACTAAATATTTAAACATAATGATATAGATTTAGTAAATCAAGTACACCCATATTCATGCTCTGGTGCTGATGGACATATCAAAACATTTTTCCATGTACTAGTACCTTCCCATACATGATGACAGAAGAGCATCCATTATGAGTCCTTATTCTATTTGGAATTTTCTAGATATTAATTTAGCAGAAAATGTTATTTCAGCTATAAATGCCATTAAAATACATGCAGCTATGTAATATATGTATATCACTATGCATGCAATATTACTTGTCTTCATCAGTGTAACATGCAATGAAAACAATAAATTGTTTTAAGATAAAAAATCCAAAAAAACAAGTAATACAATGGAGATGAAAGTAGACAACTAAACTGTAAATTTCAGAAAGACATAACACTTGTTCAAAAGTGTCTTAAAATGGGAAAGCAATTAATAAACATACACCCACAGGAAATACAAATATATTACTTTATTTTTTTATATTGTACTTAACCAGTATTTTTGGAAAATATCTAAAATACAAATTAAAAAATAAAAAGAGCCCTTTAATTCTATTACTTTATGAAATTTAATTTGAAACATTAAAGACAATTTTACAAAAGAATCTCAGCAAACTAAAAGGTAATCATGTAAACACTACATAAGATAATCAGCCATACAGGCAAGCTGAAATAGAAGACAAGGGTGAAACATTCATTACCCTTCATAGTCATGCACAAATGAGGCTGACACAGCAAAAGGATTATAAATGCTCTCAATTTCAAGACAGGAACAATATCAAAAGGTGTAGTGTGATTGTTAGGAATCAAAGATAAGGCAGCAATCAGTCATAAATGATGGAGTCCCATAATTGATCCATTTTAAGGAATGAGGGAAGATGACAAAGAATACAAGGTAAATATTACAATTCAATGTTAAAATTCTCTGCCTAGATTAAGGTGCAAAGGAGATCAAATGCCTATTTAACAACAATGACGTTTTTTTTAGGAGGATAAAAGAGCTGAGAGCAGAGATTGTGCAAGCAGAAGACAGTCACCACTGGATCCTACAGCATCCCATAGGTCCTTCAGTGCCCTGGGCTGCTGCTTGGTGATGGGGTCCCACCGAGTCCACTCCCTGAGTCATGTTGATACCATCCCTCATTAGAATGGGAGGTGAGGGTAGGTGGGGTTTCATTATTGTGCATGTTTGGATCTTAATACAGTGGTTGTTGGGGGTCTACTCTGGGGGTCATACAAGCAAGCAGCCCCAAAATCAAGTGTCCTATTTGTGACCCCACTTTGTGCATGGTGCAGTTATGCACTTTTTCTGTAAGGCACCACAAGGGAATGTTGCTGTGAAAAGTATCAGTTTAAGTCCTGCCTCAGCAAGGTGAGCAATGAAACTTTTGTTTCTTTTGGAACCTTGTGCATAGGCACCCAGTGTTTTCTGCAACAAATTTCACCACCAAGCACCTATTTAGGGTATATGCTGCAAATGTTGTTAACTCTTGACTTACTATAAGGTGCATACTTTATGAGAATTCTTTTGAGAAGTTAGTCACACTATAGTATTTCAGCATTTAAGGGTAACAACAGTAACTCTGTTATTGGACAATGCACAAATTTCACTAACAGAAAAAAAAAAAAAAAAAACAAACCAGAATTCCAGAATTTAATGTTGTATTGGCCCAGTCATTCAAGACAACACATACATCTCAGTTATCACAACTTTTGTTATCTGTGACAACAGAAAAGATAATAAGAAAAAGCTATTTCACATGATAATTTCTGTAAACTCAAGAGGAGATTGTGGGATCAACAAAATGATCATTAAACTATTGATAAGAGTGCAGTAGCAAAACCTAAGCTTTACTGAGGGACAACACTCATATTTAATAATGTGTCAGGAGAGTTTCAGGAGAGGACCCCTCTGACTCATAAGTCCTCTAGTCCAGATATCCTGTAAGTATTTCTCCAAATTTTTTGAGTCCCTTCACTTAGATAGGTATGCATGTCATGCACACGTGGTCTTGAACATCCAAATGTCCATGCTTATACACTGGGAAGGTGGAATACAGAGACTAGTCAGTTTTTTCCTTGGAGTACAGGGTCATTCATACAAATAGTATAAAGAATATTTGTATTCTCTCTCTGGATAAGTTTCCTATTTCATCACCTAGACAGTTGTTTGTGGCAAACAAGGTTTCTACCTCAGTGAAGTAACTTCGTTTTTCTTTAAATGTTTGAGAACTTTAAAAATCTCAAATTTCTGATCAGACGATCTTTCTGATCACTAAATCTTCCTTGTAACAAGTAAAGAGGGCCATCGAGCAGAGACTTCCCACACCTCTATTGGTTATACATTTCTCACTGACTGAAGGTCAGTAGCCAAACTGCAGAAGAAAGGTTATACATCTCTTGTAAATCACAGGAAACATTCAGCAACACTTCAGTGAAAGCAAGACACACAATTTAAGCTTGCTTTTTTTTTTTTTTTTTGGTGTTACTAGTTTCATTTTGTATTAGGCTGAAGTGACGAACATAGAGTGCGAAGATAAAATACGAGAAAAAGCTTTTCTACGCTTGACTGTTTCACCATTGTAACCAGTACTCATTTGTGCTTTCCTTGGGAAGCCTGGGTCTCAAATACTAATAAGAAGTAGGACTTGCACACTGCAGTCTGCTAACTGACAGAGGAAGAGCCAGAAAGACATTCAAGATGAAAAAAAATAAAAGTCCCTGGTGTGAGGAGCTTGGGCACAGGGGTCAGCTGCAGCCATAAATTTAGCAGAGGCTTGCTAAAAACTATAAAGACAAAAAACATTCAGGGGATGAACTCATCCTATTTCAAGCCTTTGCAGATGGTTGATTCTCTAGGTATATCACTTTTATGACCACCAGCTGAAGTACTGTCACTCACCTTGAAACAACCAGCCAAGTTTGTTCCACTGAAGGCCTTGATGATGCCCTTTTATGGTTTTTTTCAGCTTCTCTCACGTTTTTTTTCCTTTTCTCACATACACAGGTGGGCATTGAATAAATTATTTGAAAGTATTGTTGAGAAAGAATTTCAGATGATTGGGAACTAAGAAAAAAACTTCCCCCCAGGATGTATCCTGTCTGACTTCTTCTATTTTAATTTGATTTTAGGTTCAATGTCACATCAAATAATAATTCAAAACTGCTACTAACAAATTTCACTTCTATTGTTTTTCTCTGGACAGCTGTTACAGTGTTGCATGAGGTGCATTATGTATAATGTTTTCTGTTCTTTTTGAAAAATAAAAAAGGTCATGAATTTGATCTTCTTTTTGTCCTTTGCAGAAGCTAAACAGATAAAGAAAATGAGTGTAAAACTCCCATCCTACCAAATGTATTACATAATTTCTGTTGAGAAATGATACAGATTTCGTTGTTAATATTTTTACAGACATCAGAGATGACTATAATTGCAACATACCATTTGTGTATTTATTTGATTTTTCTTATTATTGTCACTTTTTTCTTTCTGCCTTGGAATGGTAGAACACGTACAATACCTATGATTAGTTCCCCTATGTTATCTATTACTTTTGCTATTTCTTTTACTGTTGCTTTTACTGTTGCTTTAATGTCACACTGTTTTTTTTAATAGCTTCTAAACTTTTGGAAGGAGTTACCGTGATAGAATCAGATCAGTTGGTTACATTTAGAAAAGTTATTAAACAGCATGTCTACATTACAAAATGGTTGAAAGGAAGGATGGCAGACAGGTATACAGAAAAGACAGAACCCGTGTGCTATTCAAACACATAGGTAGTTGCAAAAAGTTGAACAGTTGCCTTTTCAAGAAGATGAGAAAGGGAGTAAAAGAAAAAAAATAATAATAATAAATCTACTGAACAACCATAAGAGTTTGGGGAAATATTTTTAAATAATGGGAGGGGAAAAGAAGTAAATTACCATTGAAAAGGGAAAGGATCAAACAAAAAGAAAAATCTATGCTTTTCATTCCAAGTAAAAAGCTTATTCCAGCATTATCTGTTGTGTGTTACTTTTAACAATCCTTTATTTGGCAACTTCTCACAAGCATTCTTACTGCAAGGTATTGTTGCCCCAGAGTTTTTTTATTTTTTAATTTTTATAGACTTTAGAAGTAGTTATGTAGTGAATGTAGATTTCAAAATAGCTGTATTATATCCCTCACCCTTTAGCACAGTAGTTTACACATTTTCCCAACACTGTTACCCCCTTCCCATATCAATCCCTACAAAAGTCTGTTAGTTGTTTAATCTTCTTTTCAATGTAGAATTACAGAAAGCAACTTAACACCTGCCCCAAAGAATGTAAATATGGGTACAACGACCTTCAAACCCAAGACTTTGGAGGGCCTCCAAGGCCTGCACTTGCTGATGAAGAGGAAGATGATGAAAGAGGGGTCCCAAACTCTCCCAGACTCAATTCCTGAAGGGGTGTGCCAAGGGGTGGAATGGGGCAGAACCGAGGAGTGGACAAGTGGAGATTGGATGGACATCATTATAAAATTGTAACACCCAGGTCAAAAGCGTGCGCGCAACGGTTGTATTCCTGGAGCCTGGTGGTTCATTAAAGCTTTCTGCTTTCTTATCTTATCTCCTACCTAACTGGGCCTGGAGTTTTTTTCCCTTGGTCTTTTGGGAAATGGTATGCACCTGAGAATGCTGAGCTTGTAAAGCAGAACAGAATTGGTTGAAATTAAGAGTCTTAGAGTAGCAATGTTTTCAAATATGGAAGTTTGGTTTTTTTAAATCCTCTTTTCGTATTATTGTATTATTAGACAACATGGTAAAGTGATTCTTTAACTCATCATAACTATCTTCACCTGAAAAAGATTATCCATCAGCAGTTGTTGGAGAGGTCTGAATGTTATTAATGATACATTACTAGTACTTCTCCCACCACTTTTCTAATACCTGCAAGACATTTACATTCATGATACAGCTACAGTTCCTGATCAGACCTAGAACAAAACTTGTCTCAGACAGGTAGAGGTAATAATCAAGTATGCAGAGAGCAACACACTCATCAGTCACCTCCCATTAGCAAATACATATTCTTCTGATTTATTTTCCAGGTTCATCCCCCAACACATCTAAGCAATCTCACTCTTATTTCATTTCTACCTAGCAGCCAATGATAGTCTGCAAGATGATATGGCAAAGCTATTTGTAACTCTGCTAACATGAACATTGAACATGATTCTTTTTTAACTCTCTACAAAAGGACATGTCTAATCTTTCTGACCTTACAGAATCCTAAAGTGACCATCAACCTCACTTTAACAATGTGGTCCCTCTGAATAAAACAAATTTTCACATCCATAAAATCCAATAGGACTTTTTCCACTAATTAATTAATATATAATTAATGTTTGGACTGATAATTTTGCCAGTGAACCAGACAGAGTGGTTTGGTGCAGCATCTGGTGCTTTTCACCAGGCTCTCCCCAGACTCCTCAAACACAGAAGTTCCCTAAGTTGTTCCCAGCTGCAGCAGCAATCTTCACTATGATAACCATTGTTTCACAGCAGCTCTGGTGATTGTGCTGAGGGACTTTTAGTAAGCCCAAACATGTTCTAGATGGAAGGATTTCAAATGTCATGCCTATTCACCCAGGAATTCATCTACATAACAACTTCTTCTGCAGGCGCATGTCCTAAGGGCTGTTATGCCATGAAACTGCCAGCATAACTAGAAGACAAAGTCCTTTCATGAGTCCAGCTGAACATTTGAAAATCTTGGAAGCTTGGTCCTGTAGGCTGGTATCCCCTGGTATTTTAACTTGCACACCATAGATTTAAAACCAAACCCCACAACATTAAACCAAACCAAACCAAGCAGGGGGAAAGAAAGAAGGAAAGAAAGAAGGAAAGAAGGAAAGAAGGAAAGAAGGAACGAAGGAAAGAAGGAAAGAAGGAAAGAAGAAAGAAGGAAAGAGTTCTGTAGGGCTTGGAATATAGTTTTTGAAGAGAGATTCCAAACTGGCTCATTGTCCCAGTGCAGCTACATGAAGTCATTGAATAGCAATGAGGGATTTCATGTTTCCTAGAAGAATAATTTCACTAGATAAATTGATGCACTGTTGCTTCCTGTAACAGTGACATATATCAGCTTGTTATTTTCCTGGAGGTATGGAAAAAATAGTTGATAATCTTTTGTTGCACTGATGTTTTTACCTGTTAGTAGTTTACAACACCATTGCCAGAGATCTGGAAGCCAAGACTGCTCTTCTTTTTTAGTTAGAGGTTATTTCACATTAGAATAGCTCTTTACACCTCTGCTGTATAAACATTAATGCTTGCTTCACCTCTAGTCTTTGTTGCAGACGGCTGATGAGTTCACTGATAGCTCAGAAGTCTGTTGGTCTAATTCTCTTTCAGTGTCTATCCAGAACCAAACTTCTGAATAGAACTGGTCTCTCTGTGTTGTATGAGTTGAAGTATATTTCCTGATTCACTTAGCTTTCACAAAAATAGATAAAACTGCTGTATTTGAAATCAACTGTATAGGTAAAAGACAAAGACAATATGTTTTACCATCTTAGTCCATCCTCTGAGCAGATATGACCCTGTACAATATTGAGGATGCTACCAGTAACACAGGATGGGGTCATTTGGATATCATTAAGGATGAAAAGCCATGAACTAGGACAAAGGTAGGACTGCAGTTCAGGGAGCTTTAGGGGCAGCAGTGAGGGCAGAATGATGGCTGCTAGCTTCACCCACCCTCAAAAGAACTCACAGTCCCTTTCCTTTTTAACCAGTCAAATAAGATGGGAAGAGTTCAGTCCTTCTAGGTAACACCTAGGAATGTGTGGCAAATGCATGCTGAAAAAGAAAAGGTAATAAAAGTATTCATTGTATCATCTGACAAAGCCATGTGCTAACCCAGAAATGTGCCAAAATAGGTTTTGATCTTCTCCTGTTGCCTTGGTACACACACTGCAAAGGTGTATGGCTCGGTTGTCTAAATTAACCTGGCAGACAGTGCTTTCCAACGTCTTTCCCTGTGCTTTTGGGTTGGTTTGTTTGGTTTTTTTTCAATTCTCTTTGACCGATGTAAGCAATCCCTGAAGCAGCAGAATAACACATGCATACAAGTTTCTTTCTTCCTCCAATACTATGAGTTCTTTTTCAAGTGGCTTTTTATCTCTTCCTGTTTTTTCTACAACATAGGAATTCCTCTCTAACAGCAAATATGCATGTGTTTCAGCAAGTGAACCAGTGCTGTCTGGCATATGAATAGTGGTTGTGTTTACAGAATTCCACTTCCCATTCTGACTGTAAAACGGGATGGAGGCATGAATGGTGTGCAATTTCCTGAAAACTAGGAAATTTTGCTTCTGCTTCTATAGAGCACTCATAACAAAGACAGTACAGCTTATGGACACTTGAGAATTTCAGCAACTATGTTAGTTGCTAGAATTTGAATGCAGTAGTACACAAAGTTGCCTAAGTGTGCAAAACAGGGTAAGAGCATGTAAATATAAATGTTTAGATGAAACACTTTGGTATGTCTTAGTAGGAATGTGGGATGTATAGGTGCACATCCAAGATGTGTTATCTTGAAAATACAAATCCCCCATCCCAAGTTCTGGGCACCTGAATGTCATCTAAAATATTTCAAATTCCACTATTACTACTGTGAAGTTGATAATCACTGTATTTATACTCTCTGTTTCACTCCTTACCTAGGAGTTTCCACTTGTAAATGCTAAGGATGAATATTTCTTTTGTTGTTGTTCATTGTGTGGTAATTATGAAAACATACTCTTTGCAAGAGGTGGTTAAAATGCCCACAATGACCCTTCTATTTATTGAAAGAAAATGTGGTTACATATCAACAAAGTCTGTTAATGGAATCAGAAAGCAAGTTCTATTTGCTAGTAGGCTTTATGTTTACACTAAATACTCAAATGATTAAACCATCTTTTATAAGTGCAAATCCATTCTTTTTGTCCCATTGTAAAGACAGTGATATTAATATATTGAAACATGAGAAGATAACTTATGTTTGTTGACTACTAATTCAGCAGTATAGCTTCTGGAAATTTTTGTCATTTATTGCTGCTCAAGAATTTATAACCTGGAGAAGTTGGTGATAATGGGCTTTAAGCCTTACAAACTCCCCAGACCACTGGATTAAAGAATATCCTGTATTCTGTGTAGTCCCTGAAGCACACTTTAATGGTTCTGCTGAAAGGGTATCAATCATACAGAAACCATTCCACAAAGTTACAGTGAGGTACTCCAAGATGGTTAAATGTTTGCATTTTCTGTAATGTAACACAGTTGTAAAACTGTATCTAGGAAGACTAACAGTTAGAATCTTGGCAGCAAAAATTATGCAATCCATGTTTTGCTTTCTTTCTAATTTCTGTAAATTTGGACTATTAAGCTTTATGGAGTTCTCTTTTTTTTTTTTTTTCCCCCAGATGTTTGTATTTCAGCACTTCTTTTCTTATGCCTTTCTATTCATAGGTGAGAATTGGAAAACAGGTATGATTTTCTTGTCATTTATCGGTGTGAGATTTTCTGAGTTTCTTTACCCCAGACACAATCATTCATGCTGGTTATCCCTGTATACTTTCAATCTGGAAATTTGCTTTTGGTTACCCATGAGAAAATTTGTATGTTTTTGTAGAAAATACAGTTAGGTATTTTCTTCAAGGAACTTACTTGACTGAGAAAGTTTGTATTTTCTACATTTCATTACGAATAATAAAGCAGTTTAGTACAATTGCAATTAAAAAAAGGAATGCTATTTATTCTTTCAGCCCCTCCAGAAGCCTTTTCTGCAGTTCAATTCATAGGTTACTCAATTCAAAATTGCCTAACTGATGACAGTGAACTGATATCTCAATCATGACAGTGAGATTATAATCAGCTATAATCTGTGACGGAAATAAATCAACTCTAAATATTTAAAGCTACATATTTTAGGAAAAAAGTTGAAGGGTGCTTATTTTTCTTCTCAAAGGCTTTACACAATGTATTTGAATAATAGGAGCAGAAATAATAGTGTCATTAGTAAAACTCAGAATTGGGATTCCAAGTTGCAATCACTAATAAGGTGTTTTCAAACAGGTTAGCCTTCTAGTTTATTCTACAGTCCTGAGAGGGTTTATCCTTTAAGTTCTAAATTCTGTAGATTTTTTTAAACATGCAGCTATCTGCTACCAGTTCTCTCTACTCAACTCATATTTCAAAAAATAAAAAAAAAATAATAAATACTCGCCACTGTAATTTTATAAATTGACATTATGCTGTCAGAGAAACTCTAATCCATAAGGCTATTACACCAAACCGTCTGTTGTTTCTGAGGCCACGAGGTAAATGAAAAAGAACCATGTTCTTTTTTTCTACACAGGGAAAATTATAAGTGTTGGCAATAATAATTGAGACTAATATTTCTTGAAAATATTTTACTTTATCCAAATTGTGGTGACAAGATTCTATCATTAAAATAAAAACACTGTCCTATGAAATAATCTACTAATATTTTTCTATGAATTTAGTTGCTTGAAGCTGTTTAGTTCTTCTCAGTCCAGATACATCACCTTGAAGACATCACAAAGTTTAGGTAAAAAAGTTTTACAGTAGGACTGGAAAACTAGTCACTATCACAAAGAGTCCACATACACTCCCTACAGGCTTTTTTGGGGTTGAATGTGGTTTTGTTTGTTTGGTTTGAGTTGTTTGAGTTTGTTTTTTTTTTTCTCTAATGACAATTTATTTACCTTGTTTCTCTGTTACAATAAATTCAGGCTTTAGAGTGTAAATCTGAGATAGCTGTAATGTTGTGCAAAATGGGCATAATTTCAATAATTATTATTTTTTATTTTATTATTATTAATTCATTACAATTTTTCTGAATATTTGGTCTCTGCATCTTTCTTCATTTCTACAACACAATAAAAATATTAATTTAGCACTATATAGAGATTCTTAAATAATTTTATAGGAATTTACTTGTGCATACTTGAAATTACTGTTTTCAGGTTTCATATTTTGAAAGTGAATCAGAGTTAATGTATTTTTCTAAGATAAAAAGTGTCTTCACCATCTTAGATATCTTAGCTATAACATTTCTCTCTCTCTCTCTTTTTGATTTGTTTTCTTCCTGAGGCTTCAATACGATCATGTCAGGAAGTGGGAAAATGAGGCAGATATTTTTCAACTTTTTCAGTTTTAAGACCAAGGAAAATTTCTATTATCCAGTATTCTTAAAACACACTTTGGAATACAAAAAATTACTAAGTTTTTTTTTTTTCTAAATGTATTTTTATGAATATTTCCTTCAGATTTTTTTAAATTATGCATTTTTTAACAGTTTAAAAAACTATTTACAATTACTTGTACAATTCCCAGTATTTAAAATATAACCTTGAAAACAATAAAGATGAACTTAATTGATTTCAATTGTAGCTGAGAATTGTGTGTGCCAAATGCTGGGGAAATGTCATGATCATTTATAGATAAGATGCTAACCTTCTTTCCTGCCCACCTGTGTGCCTAACATGGTGTCTTTGCTTATCAAAGCTGCAATAGCTTTGGACTTATGGGCTACAGGTACAAATCTCAGCCATTTTTTGGTTCCATGTTAGAATAGGACTTGATTTTAACAGTCACTCTCTGTTCCCTTATCTGCATTGAAAGAAAACAAATACATGTGTTGCAGGTGATTATGTGCATGCAGTGCTCCAACACGTACTTCTTGGAGACATAGAGGGAACCAGGAGCCCAGAGCATGCAGTCACTGACATCCAGTAAGTACAACATAAGAATCCAAAACCTAGACATAGCAGACTCCTTCCAAAAAGAAATCTGTAGAAGTAATGCAGAGGTAATTAGGAAGAATCCACCTCCAAATGGAAACCCCACATTAACCCTCAAAAAAAAGTTTCTTCATTTATTTAACACTGTAAACAAAAAAATTTAAAAAAAAATCTACAAACATAGGAGATTAAGACTATGCATTTTTTTCTCATGTTAAGGGCAGTAATTTTACTTGTATTCACTTCCCTTATCTGACAGTTGAGAATGAGGAGTAAACTATTTTATATCTGACTGAGAAGGAGGTATATTGGGAAGGCTTAAGTTGTGTCTATTCAGTTCATAACTATATTCACAATTTCACCATAATTAGCAATCTAATTACCTATATTAAGGATCTGAATCTGCAAATACTTATGCATATGAACACCACTCCAGTTAATACCCGGAGTAAAATTGCTTCCTTATTTACATGTGTTGTGAGGTATCTGTCTGATCTTCAGCTGCTTTTGCATTGTTGTGTATAAATGTTTCCACTTCAGTAGACTTCTGCAAGTTTGTAGTTTTCCTTGGTTTGAAGTATGAAGTATATTAAAGAAGATAATGCATTTTTTAATCTCCAAAATGTTCCTTAAAAGAAACAAAATTAAACAAAAACCCCCAAACTTCCTCACGTTTTATTTTGTATTATCAACAACAGAAAAAAAGACGTCCCAGAGCACAGTAATATTAAACATAGCCTGTTGCATAGTTACCAGCAATTACTATGAGATAGTATTAACCTGGAAGCTACCTATTTAGCTGTTTGACCTTTTACCGTGTTGAAAAAGAACTATACTCCCTGTAATCCTTGTCTTATCTCAACTTTTTTTTTTAAAATCAACCACCAGTATTACCTCTTACCATATAGTTATTAAGAGTCCTTAGAGAAAACACTTCCTAAGGACTTCTTGAAGTCTGAATACAATATTTTTGCTGATTTTCTCCTAATACAGGGTTATGTAGGTCTATTCACACACTTCAAGTGGACCAGAAATGTGGTTTTATGGGCTTTTTTGTTCTCTATTCTCATTCTGCTCTTTTATCTGCCTAACTTTATATTGCTTCAATCAGCTTCATAAATATTTATTAGGGACCATTGGTTTGTAATTCCCTGAATCATCTCAAGTAGCTTGGTAATAAAATAGCTACATTGTTTGAACCTACAGTTTCTTTGTCTACTGTCATAACTGTGTGACTGATTGCACATCTTTGTTAGTAACTAAGCCATTTCGTTTCAAGTACCCTCAAAAAACTCTCAGGTGAGAACCATCTGCTTCTTCTAATGTTTGCTCCTTAATATATCACTTTGAGCTCCATCTGACTTCTCATTATCTGTCAACCACTCATCTTCATTACCTGAAGAGAGCAGTCCCAAATCACATATCTTCTCAACCTCCCCATGCTGGAAGTTGACACAAATCAATCATTTAACATCCTTGCAAGATGTTTCTCCTTAATTTTCCCCTTTACTCTTTGTTAATCCAAATTATTCAGAGATGAGTTTTCTTCCCAAAACTGATGCAGTCAAATTAGTTTAAATTTATTTTTTGTAATAATATTCAGCTTCCCTTAGTGCTCTCTTTATTCCTTCTTTATATTCCAATATTTAAAGCTGTGTCCATTTTTGGTTAATATCAATTTTGAGTCAATATGCATGACCAAGCACCCAGAGACTGAACTTCAAATAGAAGAGAAATATCTACTCTCAGATGGCTATATTTTACTTCCTACAAAAATCCCACTGAGGAGCTTTGGCAGAGTATCTCTCCAAAGCAATTACAAATCTTTATGTGCTACATATAATATGGTGACAGATCTCTATTAATAAAGAGAAAAAGGAATAATTTTACTTCTTTGTCCTTTGGGGTCCAGAAACAACACCATAAACAACAAAATTGAACTAGCAAACTGTAAAGGTTTTTTTCAACATCCATAACTACGTAATGGAAAATCAAGCTTGCCACACATCTCACTTTTTGCCACATTTCTCACTTAAAACAAATACTCTTTTTGTTAACACATATCTAACAAAATTTACACCTCTGGCTAAAGCCCCTGATCCATTATATATTTTTATTGTTTTAGTCACAAATAACAATGTCAACCTTTTAAATGAAGAAAATATTGTCCTATATAATAAATTCCATCTGTTTGGATCTCAAAATTCCATAACCTTTAGCATGCTGAACTACTTTAGCAGGTGTCCTGAGCATAAATATGACAAGAACATGTGCTAGAAATTTCTTGAGTTGAAATTGTTTGCATTTGGTAGAAAGAACAGGATGTTGGACATAGTCTGAAAGGAAACGGTCTTTTTAAATGTGGAGTTCTTTTTAATTAGATTTCTGCCTTCATAGATTCTTTTCAATGGTTTCAAATAATGCAATGACTGTTACGGTTTGTGTGTTTCTATGTTTATTCCAGACTTTACACTCTACATTGTGACTCCTAAATTATTCCAGCTGCCTATTTGTAATTCCTAGGTTTTTTCCATCTCTGTGACCTTTCTCATGTCCAAAGTTTTATTTCTCGAATTGTCTATATCAGGAACATGAAGACCTATTCCTAATTGTATGGAACACTATTTTAATGTTGCAAGACAAATGCATTGTGACTTTTTTTTCCCATTAACTAATGATACATATTTTTTCACAAGAACATGGGCAATGTTTGGTTTGGGTTGGTTGGTTGGTTTTATATTTTGCACCTCCTCTCTCTCTCCCCCTTCTTCCCCCCAAGGTCCACTGTTTAGTTTTCAGTCCTGGGTGATAAATCATTCAGAAGACTTCTAGTCACTAGGGAGAGTCTTTTGGGTTGGCTATTACCTCTAAGAAGGACATTTTGGATAAAAATGAAAGCAAGTCAGTGCAAACCATTTTCCCAAAATCAGCCATCTTTTCTAAGCAGTCTTCTCTGTATTACTATTACGAAACTTTTGGAATACTGTTTAGCTAAATATTGAGGAATTGCACAGCTATTTGAAGGACAAAAAGAGTAGTATAGGACTTGCAAGATGTAAAGGCAATTAGCAGATGTTTAAGTGACAGAGGAAAGCTGTAAGGGAATGAAGAATGGGAACTATGTCTGCGAAGGCTTGAAAAAGCCATCTTACACTCACCACTGTATAGTGACACAGGTAAGTGTTTTCCATATTCTGAATCTTAATACTATCTCTTAATCGATGCATTATGAACTATTGAAGACTGTAGCACTAAATCTGCATTAAGAAAGAGTGAGATGTGACAGAACACGATTCAGGATGGAGAAAAGCATGCAGCGATTGGCAGGACTTTCATATGGATATTGCTGTTATTGTGTGGTTTCATTGTATTCATGCTGTGCAGTGCACAACTGCACATGCCCAGGCCTGCCATGAGATTGCCTGCTCCCTGCTTCCCCCACTCCTCCCCCTTTTGCCTGTACCCTGTTCTGATTTGCTCCCCTGTTTATCTGTCTGATAGCCCACCCTATGTTCTGCCCCTTTTTTCCTGGTGGGATGGTTAAGAATCGGGGGTACACCTGAATAAACAAGTCTGCTTGCACACTTCCTGGTGTCCTGTCCCCCCTTCAGACCACGACAGAAGACTAGGTTTGCTTGCTTATGCAAATTAAATTTTAATCACTCAGATTTGCTGTGTTCTGAATATCCTGATCTAAAGCATCCCTGATTTAAGTGGGAAGAGAGTAATATCGGTTATCTTCACAAGTATGTTCCAAATTTAATTACTTTATGGCTTTATGACCTTTTACCAAGACTTTTAAAGTCCAATATAAAATCTGAAAATGTTAATAATATCTAAAATTGTTAAATTGTCTTAAATACTTCACTACTAATGACGTCTACTCTTTTTCACTAAGTTTCTTTTTGTCACCAGTTCAAAAATCAAAGCAAAATCAGTACATTGTGCCTCTTCAGATAAGAATGATAAAAACATTGTACTGTGTTGGTGATAAATACATTTTCTATGTTAAAAAAGACAATACACAGAGTCCTTCTGTTGCTATGGATTCAGAGCCTCAACTGCAGATGTCCAGAGCCATTCAGGATTTCTGATGAAAGAGAACCCAGGTCTGAGAAATCCACATATAGCTGGGGGAAATGACAAAATTCTTACGTGAGATATGTATCTTTCTGGGGGCCAGAACAAGATTTCCTAAAACATGTCAAATGACAAGAGACATTTACAGTTAGGTGACTGTATGATGTCCATGTTACATAACAAATGTTCATGATCAAGATTTTACTCATTGTTTAAGAGAAGAGGCTGAAAATACGCACATATCTAGCTAAGAAAACTAGCAAGTAACTTAGCTAATAGGGCCAAAAGTTATTTCCTACAAAAGAGATTTACTTCTGAAGGCAACCAACTAACAAGTACATAAGAATTCAACAAAGTAGTAAATCAAGTAGAACACATACAGGTCTATATCCAGACAAGAATACCTTATAAAGTATTTTTTAAAAACAAATAAATAAATAAAAACAGAAATGCTAAGATACAGTATTTCCAAGTGTCATAATGAAAACACTAGAAAGGAAAGGTGTGCCTGATAAGTGCTTCAAGTCCCTTCATGAGCACATGATGAATCACTTTTCAGTAATTGTCTTAAACCAGGTGGACTTTATGTGATCAAAATAGTTAATTTTGCAGGTGTGATACTCTCAGCTGTACTTTTGGTCAATTTGATGTGTAGCTGGGCGTATATAACTCTCTCCTTTTCACTTTCAGATAATAGATTTATTCTGTAAAAGCTGTAAAGTTGATGTAATGTATTCTGTAGAGAAATAACACTTTTGGGAGGGGAATAATTATTATGCTATGTTCTCCTTCAGTAGCCTATGTATGTGACAAAATAGAGCATATGAGTTCTTACACAAGCTACTATGAACATCTCTCCGTAAGGGATTCTGTGTTGCATTTATATCTTCTAGACTCCTATGCAAATAGATGGTTTTTCTCCTTTCTTCCATTCCTCACTGTGCCATATCTGATAGTTCTTCAGTCTCCAGTAACTACAGTTCCTTCACACTTCAGTGACTGAAAAAGTAGTTCTAGGTCTTACCCTGCAGAGCTTGCATCACTTCAACAGTTCTGCTCTGGTGTGTTATGAGCATAATTTTGCAGCACTTTCTCCTCATTGCCTTAGCTGATTTCTAGCTGCCTGAACCAAAATCAAAATGTGAGCTGAACATTGGGCTAAATACATTCTTTTCACACATACATTGTGCTGAAATCATGTATGGTTGCTCTCGTACTAACAGTATTGTTCCAATGAGTTTCAGTATACTTACAGTTCAGTATTTTCTCAATTTCTAAGCAAAAGTAATTAAGTACTGTCTCAAAGTTAGTAAAGATAACATACTTTCAGTAAAAAACAAGGTACTGACTACATAAAATCAGATTTTCACACTATTATATGATATCCTTCAGTCAAAGCCAAAAAAGACTATCTACTAAACAACGTTGAACAGTAGAGAATTATGCTCATATATTTCCTTTCTCATTTCTCTATTGTCTTAGAAATCTCTGCAAAGAAAGTGTTAAGTATAAAATTCAAAAGGATGTAGAAATTTTTTGTGACTGATTATTAACTAGCAATAGGACAAGAGGACATAGTCTTAAGCTGCACCGGGGAGGTTTAGGTTGGACTTCAGGAAGAATTCTTCCACAGAAAGGGGGAGTAGATATTGGAATGGGCTTTCCAGGGAGGTGGTGGAGTCACAGTTCCTGGAGTTGTTTAAGGATGGACTGGACTTAGTGTCATGGTCTAGCTAACATGGTGGTGTACAGTCATAGGTTGGACCTGATGACCTCAGAGGTCATCAACCGGGTTGATTCTGTAATTCTGTAAATCATTTTAATATCCTTGATTCTCGTCAACATATATTGCACAAGAAAAGAATTTAGATGTAAGAAATTCAGAAGTTATAATTCAACGAAGTCATTGTTCTAATAAATATAAAAAAAATATATGCTACTATTGTTACTATAAAATTACAGATGCAGAGTCAACATAACAAAATAGTATATACCAAAAAACTTTTTTTTCCTCCTTTTTTCTTTGCAGAATATCAGACTAATATGATAACCTTGTGGCTTCCCTATTCCCTCCTAGCCAAAATATACTTCATGTCTAGCTCTCTGTCCATCTAAATCTCTTTCTTCCTCCTTATAATCTTTGAAATCTTCCATTGCACTCAAATGCCGCTTTCGTCTGCATAAGGACAACAGAAAGAACTAGTAATGACATGTGTACCCAGAAGCAATCAAGTATACAGTTTATTAACCGAGTCATGCCAAAATGTCAAGTCTACTTTATCTCTTTCTAACATAAAAGGCTCTTCAATTAATTTGCTTGTTACAGACATTCGGAATTGGTATTGCTATTCTTTGATGTGAATCAGGAGGCAGTCAAATCTCATCTGCACATTTGAGTGATACTTAGCTAAAATCTCTAGTTATTGTAAGCTTTTAAACCGTGCATTTTTCTTTCAAAATTTTGCTTCAAAGCAATGGCTTAATTCAGAAGTGGGCATAGGTAGTATTTCAGTCTGGGGCTAAGTCTAAGACATGGACTTGATCAGATCATAAAACTTCAACTTCACTTGCTACCTAAACTGGTAAATATCTAAATTGCCAGAGCTTCTGTTTCCCTTGTGGTTTTGTTAGAGTTTTTTTCCCCTAATATGCTATATTTCTGCTTCTGGACAAGCTAATGATCCACTAAGCAGTTTCCAAACACAGTAAGACTTAGAAACTCACTATTCTTATTCTGAGTCAGTCTATAATACATGCCCAAAGTAAGTTTCCAATGTCTAACTCACGTAAAGGACAAAGACAAGACAACACTCCTCTGAATAGTCTAGTAAGTAGATGATGACATCAGGTATATATGAAAAAATAAATTAGAATTTATGTGCTCTAGCTATATGCATCCAGTACTTACCAGGAGCTAGTCACTGGAAGATTAGCTCCATTTATAACCAGTAGAGTTCTCTTCATTTTTAGAAAGCAATTAATCTGATTCAGTTTACATGATCTTCTTTGAATTAATGAAAATTGCTCCTTTGGAATGATTATGAGAGGATGATGTGTACTAAAGCCCACTGTCTAATGACCCTGTAAACAGCAGTCCAAAGTGAGATCCTTTTAAGTTCTCAGTTCCCAGAAGATATGGGGGTTGTCTCAAGCGTGGATAACCAGATGGCTGCAAAGTCAACCAAGGACTGTTAGTAATAACATACAAGAATTGTTGGTAGAAACCAAAGACTATTTTATTACCACACTGTGAGAAAGAACAAGTTTTGGCTGGAGAAGGACTGATAGGTGGAAATAGGGCAGCACTTTTCAATGAGAAAGAACCATAACACAGAACAGTGTAAGCACAGGAATGTTTGGCAGGAAGTGGACATAGACTATAAGGTGGGATTGGGACCAGCAAAGACTCCCAAACCTCTGACCCATTTCCAGAAAGACATAAAAGAAAGGACTGCACACAATAACCAGTTAACATAGAAAGCAGGAAACCTGTCCATAAAAAAGGTAACCCCCTAGGCCCTGGTGGTGTCCACAAACCCTGGACATCTCATCAGCCAGACCAACACAGCTGGGTTGCTGTTTATCAGCTGGATTGACATAGCAAGATCAGCATCCCCTCATCTGGGTTGGCACTGAAACCAGGATTGGCATCCCATTAGCTGGATTGATGCTGAAGCAGGGGTTGGTGATTCCCTTTTTCCTCTCTCTTTATCTCTCTCTTTTCCTCTCTCTTTTCCTTTCTTTAATTCACCTCTCCCTTTTCAATTAACCTCTTTAATTTCTCTTTTCCCTTCCACCCTACCTTTTGTCCAAAGCCCGCTGCCATGTGTTTAATTTCTCTTTTCAATTTCACCCTACCCCTTTATCCAAAACCCACTGCCATGTGCCTATATAGTAGGTTAGGGAGTAACAATTTTCATGCCAAGTGTGTAAGTTACTACTAAAACTCTCATTGTTTGCAGACCCTCTGACTGTTCTTTTAGACTAATGATCATTTTCAAATCTTAAGTGTTTCTTTCCCCTTAAGGGAGAGTCATCACACACTGATTTCTAAAGAGAGGTGTAGAGGTCTAGCTTGGTATTCGAAATAAAAGAGTATAACAAGGGCCAACATATTTAACCCATAGGTTTTTTTGTTCTCTGCCTTATTTGGAACAACTGAGAAAGAACATCTAACCAATTTTGCAGATGATCTATTCAGCATTAGTCTCTAAGGTACTCTGAGCTAAAAGTCTTCTAATTAAGTTGTAAAACACTTCTCTAAAGAAAGAAACACAAACTGGGTAAAGTTGGAGTGGTCTTGCTAAATTAGATAAAAAGATAAATAAGATAATAAAATAAAAAGATAAAGTATGAGTGGTCCTATATCTGATAATTTAGATAACAACCAGTGGATGATCTGGACTAATTTCCTTGCTTTGCTGTTCTGCATATATTCTAGTGGAACAGTTTCAAGAGAAGCCATAGTTTCAAAAATATTTTATTAGGATCTCTGTTCCAAACATGACAATCAAAATATATGCTTTTATTTCTGCTGTTCCACATGACTAATTTTTGTTCTAATCAATAGGTTAAGCCTCAACTGTAGCATTAAACCTGCATTATATGGGAAAACTGTGGTTTAAACATGTCTTAAAATGGCTTTTGGTAGTCCTCTTTGCAAACACATGCTTCTTCTTCCCAGTACCCCCTGTGTTATCCATGTAGGAATGTCCTGGGAAGGTGTCCTGAGGTGTTTTCCATTGGCCTTTGTTAACTCCTTCCTGTGATTGGGCGTTCCTGTAAGCGCCTTGAGACTTCTAATTGGTTACTCTGTGAATCCTCCTAAACCCTATAAATGTAACATCCCCCACAATAAACGCTCTCTTGCCTCCTCTCCACGCTCGGTGTCCTGTGACCCGTCTCCCTGCCGGCCATGGGGCCACGTGCGGGGGGGTAGGGGGGAGCACCTCTCCCCTCCAGGTTCAGGGCCTGAAAAAACCCCTGAGAAACCCCTGGAGTTTCCCTTTCCCCATCCCTCAAAGCGTCGCAATGGTTCTTCAGATGGAAATGGAACTAGAACTGGGCCGCCCCACGCCGAGGGTGGGGAAAGGGATCCAGACTCAACCTTTTGCTTTCAGGAGTCTGGGAAAGTCCAGCTCAAGAATACAATCAGAGAAATCCCCACTCCTGCTGATAATTAGAAGCCTACTGCTGTAAGGAAGTAGAGAATAAGTCCTTCCCTTCCCTTTGGCAACTTATTGCCTCCAACTTCCCATTGTTTAACTTAATAATTCCTGTGAAATTGACAGGAAAGTTTGCTTGGGTATGAATTGGCACCATGCAGAAGCATTGAGTACCTCCTTGGAGTCCTGCATTAAGTCCTGAAGAGACATGGAACTTATTTGGGTTTTTCCACCACACTGAGTTATCAGTGTACACAAGAAGTGTTAGGAGCTTAATTTCTCCTTGTTTAGATGAGCATTGATCCTTGGCAGCTAACTACTTGAGGAGTGTACAACTTGGGTAGTAGAATTCATAAAGTCAAAATATGCCCAAGAATTAGGTACTGACATGTCTAAAACCTTTTATGGAATTAAATCAAGTAATTTGAAACCACTTTGATAAGTTGTATCTATGAAGAGAAACACCTTGCAGCTTAATGAGGTATCAGGGGAGAGGGGAAGATTAATTTATTTTTTTCGAAAAACTACAAAGTACAATTAAGAAAAGGGTGAGAGGTCTTTCAACCATATTTTATTTATGGCTTTCGTCAAAAAACAACTCTATATATCAAAGGGTCATGCCTCAAAGCACAAGTAAAAATTTCGTTAACGAGCTTACTGTAATGTCTATTAAGATCTACATCATACAGAAGAGAAGAAAATAGAAAAGGTTCAAACTGAGGCTCAAAAACAGACTTTGCTTTGACTAGGACTAAACAAAGATACTACTTTAAGTTACCTTTTTGAGACTTGATTTGATAAATTTGATTTAAGCAAATACATCCACAAAGTCTGAACAGTTTATTTTATGACTACTCAAATAAAACATTATAATATAACAGCCTGTCCTTGCAAGTTTCAAGGTTACCTACAACAGATTACAGCTGTCAAGTCTCATGATGCTTATTATACAGTGTTTCTCTTAAGGTTTCCTATGAAACCCTCAGCCTTTTCCTTTGACATTTCCTGTTCTGCATGGCTGAATGTACTTATAAACCATATATTGCTTTGAAGGCAGTCTAAGTAGTGTTCAGGTTAAATTACTTGCTAACAAGTTACGCTTATTGGATTGTCTTTGTTTACACCAAAAAAGAATATTGTTATCCTTAGTGGTTTCAACAGTTTTCTTTCAAGTAACTCATGTATAAGCATATTAATTATTTTCTTCTTAATAAGAACATTCAGAAATTGTTTTCTGGATGCTAATAATGTTGTTAATTAATTAGCTTTTACACATTAGTGAAGTATGTAATAAAATTAGTTTAATTTTCTTTTCATTGAATAGGGAAACAATATTTCAAGGCACATTTTCCCTAAATGTGTAAGAAGATATCTATAGGGATAATAATAAATTTCTATTCAGAATTTTGCAGAGAATGGAATAAAGTAAACAATCAGAAAAAGAAATGGGGAAAAAACAGCTAAACATAAGCAAAACTATAAGACCATTAATACATATTGCAGATGTATAGAATTTTATCCACTATTATTTTTAAAACCATATTTAGAGTTGTCTCACTTTACTCTTGGCTGAATATTTTTGTGACTTTTCCCTCTTACATCTAATGAAATCTTTAAACCAGTAGAATTGTGTAACTTATGTACTAATTATTTTTAAAAATAAAAAAAATTACCTAAGAATTTTCCATAGAATACTGTAACTGGAACACTTGAACAGCTACGTAAACGAAATAAATCAATAGAATTTATGCCCCTAAGGTAGACAGAGTATCCCAGTGCATATCCTCAACTGCTGTAAACTTAACTTCTGTATTTGATAGTTGGATGGCAATTTGCTTGAATTGGGCATCAGACCCCTCCTTGGTTAATTTTCCTGTTACAGAAGCATGTGATCTGACTTACAGTATAATGAAAATATGGAGATATTTCTGTTAAGCATTAACATTAGTTGTTCTCAGTGGCAACTCTGTACTAAATGGGTTGTTAATGTAGCAAATGAAAAACAACGTATTTGTTGATTTCATAAAGCTTTATACTATATGCAATACATTTGTATCACTTTTATAACCCTCCACATCTTTGCAAGAGGCCAGTTGGCTGACGTTAAAAGAATGCATAAGTTTTCTACATTACTTCCCCTAGAGTGTGTGGCAAGAGTTCAATATTTGCAGCTGACTCTATTTAGTAGACAATAATTCAGAATGGAAAAATACACAATACATACAGGTTGGCACAGTACAACATAATTGACAGTTTGCTGAGGAAGATCCCAGATGAATTAGCTTGCACAGGGAATAGCTGTCTATCTGAAGGTTAGACTAAGGGCACCTATAAAACCTTGATATGCAAAGGTACAGCAACTTTGTAGAGAGATTACCTCTCTCCTGACCTCATTACAATAAATAGAGAGCCTCCTATATTCATTTTCTGGGCACTTAAGTAATATAAAAATACAAACAAAAAAATATAAATGCTCCTTTTATTGGGATATAAAACTATCCTGTGACATATTAAAGCACTCATAACACATTTATAATGTTTCTAAAAATGCTAAAGTATTATTCAGAATTTGACAGCTAGATAGTGCAACAACAGCAACAAGTGAATCACACATAACACCTCTTGTTCTACGTTTATCTTAAGAATATATGTCCCCTGTTCATATATGAACCTTACTGCAGTAATATTTTTGTGTCTTTTGAGAGTGTATAAAAATGATGAAAAGAAACATAAAAATCTGAGAAACATAGCAAGTGTTATAGTTTTGAAATATGTTGCTGTATTTCATCTAAGGAGAGTAGAGAGGAACCTTGGACCAAGGTTTAACAGCAGTTTACAGAGAAACCAGCTGTTATAATGAATATGTCAGGTATTATTCAGACTACACATTTACAGAAATACTTAGCCTGGGATATGTGATAAATACATAAACATTAGATCTGGATGAATGAAAAGCTAAATCTTTTTGATGCTGTTTTAATTTTTTTGACAATATTCCTAATTTCAGAATGTTCAGTATGGAATTCCAAATATTTATTTTCAGAAAAAAAAATCACTAGAAGGTTTCAGCTATGAGCTGAATAAAGCCCCTTATTAGAAGTCTTTTTATTTAAAAGAGAGAAATCTACTCAGAGTCTGTCTTTTCCAAATACAACAGTAGTTCAAGAGGGGTAAAAGACATTATTGAAAAAGTCTTAGTTAATATTGGTTGCTTACTTTGAAATTCACAGTTGTTTGACATGTTTGAACATAACTTGTCTAAATACAGACAAATTAAATAAATCTCCCTGATAAAGACAAAGGGAGTGAGAACAAATTCAGGGAAAATTAAGTAACTGCTCATAACTTTGTATAATTAAATACTTCAGTTGTTTTAAAAGATTTAGTATTCTTTTTTTTTCCGTCATTTGTTTATATATCATGTAATGTCAGGGATCAGATCCATAATTAAAATTCTTAACCAGAAATAAAACACGGTGCTTAAATGGAAGATGGAAATTCCCCAAAAAAAGATAAAAAGAAACATTTTAGAGGTAAATCCGTGTCTTCTTTATGAGTTCAAACTAAATTAAGTGTTCAGTCTTCTGAAGTCAATGGCACAACTTGCAAAGATATCAGTAAGACAAGAACTTCCCTGGCTGACTTGTACTAAATAGTCAGTTTGGCAGTACTTAAAGTTTTGATGCAATTACCAGAATGTGTCAGTGCAACCGGCACATTAAAAAAAAGTCTTTGTACTTTCACTATACCAAAATATTTAAATCAGTTCTCATAAATACTTTTCCAGATGGATTATCGTAAAGTAGCAACACAGGCTTCCCTGCTACATTAATTGAAACTTATTTAATAACTCAAAATCTATTTTCTAATAGGAAAATTATTTTCTAATGGACAAAAAAAGGATACGTGTAATCACTGCCACAAGAAAACCTGCAAAAACTCAAAAAAAATTATGAATAGAAATATTTATATGTATATGTCAGTGTCGTCTTTCTAGTGCAGAAGAGAGAAATAGTAAAACATGTTTTAAATATATGACAACGTGTTATGTAGGAAGTTTTGCTTGAACTAACTTAAAATACTGAATTTCAGAGATATAAATTTCCAGTACATGGGACCAGCAAATCATTTAGGAAGTGCTTTTTTGAGTTTGCGTGTGTGTACAGGGAAATTCAGAGGGATCTTATTTCAAAATTATTTCAGAAATTAAAAAAAAAAAAAGGGGAGAATTGAGAGCTACATATCATCCAAAGAACTCTTCTAATCTAAATTATTTTTAAAATCTTTGATTCTATGAAAATAATTGCCATGTAAAATAAATATTTAATAGCTCCTATACTACTCAGTTTCATGAAGTCTTAATGTCTGGTTTTGGAAACATTTGTTTATGTGAGTCATTCCTTCTTAGTTATTAGTTATCATACCAGGAGCTATCCTGGAGCAAAACCCTTATGAACTATTAGGACAAAATCAATAGCTGAGGACATTTTCTGCATTGTAAGATTACCCAAAGATGTCTTAAGAGATCTAAGGACTAATTCATTCACCCTCTGCTGTGGGAATATAATCAGTTACTCATAATTGCTGTTCTTATGAAATTTTCCTCTCATATGGAATTCCTGACTCAGCTGTAGTATTTATTCAACAGAAGGATAAGTAGTAAGTTAATCAGCTCTCTCCAGAATTCTCTAAAGCAATTACATAATTATTTGACATAGTTGATATCTCATGCAAACAGAGGTGCTCAGTTCCAGACAATCAAGGCAAACTTTGAAATTTCTACCTGTTATAGGTGCTTTCACCACACCACATATTTCTAGTTGAAGGCTTGAAGAGAACAATCAGGAATACCTACAGGAAGAATTAAGAAAAAATCCAGATCGATCAAATGCATCTGAATAACTGTAGGGACATCGATTAAAGTAGCTGTGCTTAGCTAAAACTGACTTTTCTTTCTGAGATTTGAAGTAGTTCTGAAGCTGTGGTGCGGGTTGTGGTTTTTTTGTTATTTCTTGGATTTTGTTTTTTGGGGTGTTTTTTGCAGGTATTCTTGTCGTTAGTGGTGCTCCAATAACTCTGGAAGGAGCATACCGGAGCTGATGAGAATGTGCCTGCCTTACCACATGTTTCAGAACTCAAGGGCCTCTGGCTTAAAGAAATAGTCTGCTTCATATTATGACATATTACTCTTTTTATATTTACAAGTTTGAGAGGAAGTTTTTATTTTCTTTTTCAAAGTTACTTGCCTGTGGCAGTAAGCTTAGAAAACATAGTTGTATCAAACAGGAAAATAGCTGCAGACCACAAGAGATTTCAAAGTCAGCTGTGTAAACCATAAACCAGAGCACTCTCTGCTTTTAAATACCAGTCTCATAGCAGAATCTATAATTTACCTTATTTTCTTTAATTATCTTCCTGTAGCTACCTTATTCCCATTTTAATTTAAATGTCCAGACTCCTAATAATCATTTAAAAAACTCAGCTAAAAACCTCTAGGAAAAACATGATAATTTAATGTACATATAGACATTGAAATCTCCCTTCTAGGCAATGTGGCTGAATGGCAATTATCTCTGCTCAAACTGGGACACCACTCAGAGCTGCACTTCGGGGCAGAGAGATCTTTTACCAATGGCAGATCTTTGGATGAGCCCAATTTCTGAATGGATCTTCGAATGAATAATTCCTGAATTGCTGCTGGATTGCACAACAAGGTAACTATCTCCTTGAGCAAGGAGACCTCTAAATGTTAGTTTCCTTAACTGAGACTAAGAAATCCTTAGCAAAGACCCCTTGCTTGCAACAGATCTTCAGGAAGTGAATGATAGCATGCTGAATTAATACTAATGAAATTAATACCCAGTATTAATTATTATAAACTTTATATAGATAATTCCATTAAATATAAACTATTGTTCAAATCTGAGACTAAGATTGGGACCCAAGATTAGCTGCACCTTAGCTCCATTGGTTTAGAAAGCAAAGACTTCTACTCTGAACCTCATTGATTCAGCACTGAGGATAAGATTGGAACTAAGCTCTATCAGGAGTTTAGAAAGCAGTGGAGTCCGCTCTGAAGCTCATAACAACAGAAGTGTATCTTTTACCCTTTTTCATCTCCAGTATCTGTGCTAATCAATCTAGTTCAATTCTAATCCAATTTTCCTCTGTATGTTTCTTCCATATAGTAATATGTTTCTTCATGTAGTAAGTCACAAAGCGAACTTTTGTCAAATTGCACTTTGGTATCATATTAAGACTACTTTTGCTAGTACCTTCAATGGTGCTCTTTTAAGAAATCTAAATCACTCATTGCTGACAAACTGGTATTGTCAGTAAGATCCTAAATTAGGATTCATGACAAGAACTAGAAGAACTAGAGCTATCACAGGTATATAAATCTGAATTTTGAGGTATTTCCTTTGCATACAATTCATCTTCCTTTAAAACTCAGTCAGAACCCATTACCTACCTCTCTGTACTTCTGCAGTCCACCATAACCCTCCACGTTTCCACAGCAGGGCTATGCAATTGCCTTTCATTCACCAACTTTTTTTATTTAGTGGAAATATTTTAACTGAATGTCATTGTGTACGACTTAGGGTCAGCATGCTCTCACCTGCCAAAATAATCTGTATTTGACAAGTACAGACTCACAAATCAAATTATCACTAGAAGTTAAAAAAAAAAAAAAGTAGGCAAGAAAAGCTAAAGACGTAGATGATATCCTTACTTTCTTTCAATGAAGAACCTCAGTGCATAGATCCTGAAAAAGATGTAGCTAGCACTGAACAAAATGAGTTCAGTGTCTAACTTCAACCTTAGGTCTGTTGTGTGTGAGGTTTATTAGTATACTGTAGTTATACAGGTACTTGGAAAAAAGAAATCTTTTGATACTCATTGAAGTGGCCTAAGGCCACAGGTATGTAATAGATGGAGTTGATGCATTATTAACTGAACAGAAGGTGAAAATAAATCAGAAGTCCAGCACAAGTGCACTTTGGAATTTTTATTACACAGTAATACACATGCTATAGCAAAAATGACAGCTTAAACTTCACAGTGGTGGTTTTATTTGTTGCTAGTTTGAGGATTTTTTCACTTTTGTTCTGTTAATGCCAGGTTATTACACCTGAAAACTAATATGAGTGGAATGTCTTCCAAATGTATGTATAGGTAGAACTAAAAATGGAAAACATATAAGGCAGATTTTACATAGCACTAAAACAACACCAGTGACGTTGCTATTGATATTGCTTCAAGATTTACTTACTAAGTAGCTGAGTATGAAGAAAACAAGGAAGACTTCATATATAATTATCAATTAAATACCTAAGAGCTTTTTCTTTTTGTCTTAATGTATTTTCAATTTTAAAATTCTCTTCTGATGCGAAGCTTTCCATATTTACATAAAAGTTGGATTAATAATTGCTATTGTATCACCTGATAATTAATTTACCATTTTCTGAGGTTTACAATTAATCAGCTCTTAATTCATGTAATGTACTATGTCATTGTGTCATGACTGACATTACAATACTGGGAGAAAGACCAAAAGTACAAAAAAAATTACAGTTAAAGCAAAAGCAGTTATTGAAATTAATCTCAAAGTTTAACCAACCTCTGATGTAGAAAATGAAATACAAAAAGAAACCTTAGACAAAAATTACTTCAGATTCTCTTTTTCAATCAGTACAAGCTCATGTGCACTCAGAAGTTTAAGGTCATTTAGGCACCTCAATATGTCTGACAATTCAGACGTCAGTATTTGAATATAGCATCTTATCCAGTAAGTCACCACTCAGAGCTTTCAAAAGCACTCATGGGTTGAATATATACGTGGATGTTTACATTTCCTGAAAATCTCTACCTCGTGAGACAAAAATGGAGCTTTGTGCTTTTGCCAGGGGAAGGATGACCGGTGATGGGATGTAGGGAATTTTATCCTGAGTGTACCTTTAATTTGAAATATGTGGGAGGTAAGCAGGACATTTTTATGGTCAGAAACAGACTCTGAAGAACAAAAAAGGTAGGAAGGCAGCAAAAGAGCTTCCTAGAATGAGGCAAGTTTATGTCTTCTCAATCATTCAAACTTAAACTAGATATCATTCTTCCTTGGAGAAAAATCCTGATTTGAGGGGAAAATTTACTATTGACTTCAGGCTTAAGCAGATGATTTCGGATTAATTACAGCATTCTTTGCCTAATTTGTGAAATACCTCTACTGAAGAAGTTTAGATTTTTGTCTCTGAGTTACTAAAAATAAAAGATAGATTAGGAAAGTGCAAAAAACCCTGAATGACTTGATTCCCAAAAGAACTTAAAACCTCTTAGGTCAGAGCTAGCACCTGATTTTCTACAGACTGCCTCAGAACTTGACAAAGAATATTATTTGAAGGAGAAAAAAACATCTGAGACAAACCACTGACCTAGTCCATAAAAAATATTAAATTCACTGAACATTTGCATTAGCAGTGCTCAACTGGAATTGGATTTTAAGTCTCCATCTTTTCATATGAGTGTAATGGTCATTGGCCTTTAGTCCTTTGCTGGCACTTCACTCATTAAACACTTAAATCCAGAAAGAATGTTTTACATCTGTATTCAACTTTCTATAAGTTAGGGGCCTAAACTATGCAGACACTCATGATAGTTGAGAAACACACATCTTTAAGAACAGAAAAAAGTGCTACAAGTTGTTGAAGAACCAGTAAAGTCACTAATTCCAAAATATATCTAGAGAGAGAGACAGATTTTTAAACAATATCCTCTTTTGGAGTTTCATACTGTCAGCTGTCTAAATATTCTAAATATTCTATTGTTTCATTTGTGTTGGTTGGGTTTGGGTGGTCTCTTTTTTTCCTTTTTGTCTCTACAACCCACCATTACTACTCTTCAATGTCAAACTGGAATTTTTTGGTAGTGATGTAAAAAAATTGCAAACCAGTGTTTTTTTATTTTGTAGGACAATCTAAGGATTTGCTGTCTTACATGTGTCTTATATAGTACTTTACATGTTTGATTGAGCCTGAGGATGGTTACCTCTAGCTGGTAATTGGGCAATGTCCAGGGATGAATTTTTTAAAAGAACTTTCCCACTCTCCAGTCAGAACCTCTTAGCTAGGAATTGCACTCAGTACAGGTACTACATCAAAGGTAATGCTCATTTTGTGTTCTTCAGTTGTCAGAAAATATATGCCACATGGATACATTGTGAGCAGTAACCACTATTGTTTGACTACAAAATTATTATATAATCTAAATTCTTCAGCTTAGATATAGTAGTTTTAATTCTAAGCTATTGAATAATTTCACGGCATCCATTCAACCCAATTTGAATCTCACCATTAACAAACATAAAAGTCACTACATTTACATATTTGTATATCATAAAGAACAGTGCTCCACAAGTAATTGTTTTCTCCCTTAAGTAACAGCACTACAACATTCAGATTTTTCAGTCTGGTGAGATTTTTATTAGCTGTGTGTTTTAAATAGGCTGCATATTGTGTATGCCATTTTCAGTGAAATTTTACAGAATTAAATGGTTATATTCATTGCAGTAAAGTTACCACTGACTCATAAATTAATGGATAAAAGATTCTCACAGTAAAATAGCAGAAACATAATTAAACTATGGAACTTTTCCCAGTTTTGCATGACGTTTTGAGAAATTAAAAGTGTAATTGCTTCAACTATTTGAATAAGGCTGGCACCAGGTTGAAGCCTACTACAACCTAGTTGTAGTGATTATTCACAATGCTCTCTGAGGTTCTATTCACTTATACTCTTATATTGTGCATTTAAAAGAAATCACTATGAAATATTATATAGCATATAGAACAGAATTTTGGAAAAGTCTTCAGGGAGTTGGTAAATAGTAAGCTGCAAAACCTCCTGCTGTAATCTGTCAGGATTCTGTTCTGTAAAGGGTAAAGTCGATCTCAGTGTCTATATCATTGATGAAGCTGTTGAAAAGCAGCAGTCCTGAGACAGAGCCCTGAACACCATTCATCACTGGCCTCCAATGGCTGTGTCCGTCCAGCCAATCCCTTATCCACCAAATAGTCCACCCTTCAAACCTGTGTCTTTCCAATTTGGAGAGAAGGATGCCCTGTGGGATTGTGTCAAAAGCCTTGCACAAATCTAGGTAAGTCAGACAGTCTTCCCTTGCCAACCATGCAGTATCCTGGAGTGTGAATTTCCAGGGTCCCACAAAGGTATTTATACCATTTACACAGAAACATGCAAACACAATTAGTTCACGGGGAAATGCGATATCTTGAACTTAATAGATCTTCAGTCTGTTACAGTTTGCCATTTTCAGGAATATAAAAAAGAATGTGAAATTTTAAGCTCTCAGTGGTTTCCTGTGGTTCAGATGACTGTGCAGGCAGTTTCCTGAGAGAAAGATATTTAAAATCTTTGCAGACATCCAGTATCTCTAGTACTCTTTAGTTGTCTTGATAGAAAGACAAAAAAAGTCAAAACAAAATGCAATATTAATATAAATCAACGTTAATATAAATAATTAAATAATAATTAATATTAATGGTATTGTAATAATTAATATTAATATAAATCAACTCCAAAATAATGGTTAAATAGGAGAACTTTCTCTTACACTGAAACACAAACATCTGTTGCATAAGAAGTGGGAGGAGAAATAGTATTTTGAACCTCTTACTGTTGTTGAACATGTTCTGACTCACTGACTCTGTACTTTCTCTGCCATGTATTAAATTGTTAATCACTCCTTCAGACAGAGATCTCAATTGAATTTGTCAGGAAATCGTTCTCCAGGTAAAGAGACAAATACATAGCAGAGAGTTATCTCCAAAGTTTTCCAAGATCGTAGCAGAAAAAAGAAAATGTTTATAGATTGGGGAAAAAGAAAAGAAGCTTAGGTCTTGGTGAAAGGGAAGAGTATATCCAGGCTGAATGGTACTTGAGCATGGCTTATATTTTGCTACAGGAGACCTGTTAACTCCTTAGATGAAATCAAATTCAGCAATGACTTTCCTAAACAATGTATTTTCGAAGGAGAATATAGTGGCTGTTGCTTCATTTGTCTTCTGACTGCAACCTTATGCCTCATCCTAAAAACATATTCATAGAATTGGATATAAAGCAGTATAATGTTTCTTCCACTGTTGTGAAACATTGCATGAAAACAATGCCAGGCTGTGCTAAGGATGGAAAGACATCTTCAGTTTGGAAATGGTTTACTTTTTTTCAGGATAAGTTACTCTCTTTAAATTTTAATATAGACTTTGTATTTAATTATGTAAAACCTTTGTAGAGTATGGTGCTTTCCTCTATGTTTCAGGAAAAGCATATCTTTATTTTATATTATTTGTAGTCAAATGATGAAAATGCTCACCATACAGATTTGGATAATTTTTTCTTAAACTGGTAATTGATTCTTCAATTTTTGTATCAAGCATCATCAGATAACTTCCACGAGTAACACATTTCCTTTCAGAATTTAATGAAATAAGTGTATGAACTGAATTGAATAGGAGAATTCACCTTCATATTATAGTGTAATTTTCCACAATATTCATTAACATAACTGAAAGTAGATTTCAATTACAATAGTACCTTTGATACAGCTTGAAAAAATGATATTTGTATCACTAGCAGAGATATGCATTCAAGTCTCATTTACCTTAACCTGTTCTGGCCTTTTCACAGTTTTTTGTGCTTTTTCTTTTGACAAAATAACTCTTCTACTGCTACACTACATTGCGAGGTGGAGTGGGGAACCCCACAATCTATTGTCATTACAGAAAATAATCAAGTTGGTCTATGAATTCATGATGATATACTCTGAACCTCTCCTCTCCGAACCTCTCCGAACTTCTCCTCTCTTTGCCCCTTGCATTGCCTTACCTTGCCTTGCCTTGCCTTGCCTTGCCTTGCCTCCCTTCCCCCCCACCTCTTGTCTCCATTCCTACGGTAAACAGAAATTTGGGAGACTAGTTACAGATGTAAGGAGAGAGACTGCAAAAAAGACTTGACTGAGATCTTGTGGTGAAAACACTGAGACCTTATATTCAATTTACACTAAGATTATATCAGTTATACTGCACATATGAATTTTATACAGCACATCAGTCTTTCCTTCTAGGTACCAGAGGTTATAGATTAGATTTTGCTAGTATCTTGTCCATTCATTTTTTACTATGATTAGAGAACTGCTCATTTATCTTCTAGTGACTTTCAGTGAAAAAGGATTGCCTGTCCCATATTTTTTGTGGGTTTTGGAATGTCTCTTGTACCTAATTTTAGGTTTTGTATTAAATTACTCTAGAAAACATATAGATATACTAATGCATAAACAAAACTCTTTAAGTGTCCTTCCTAGATGTTTTATGGAACTCAAAGCAGTTTACACCATTACCTAAAATAATTAACACAAAAAATATATTAAAAAAAATCGTCTCTGTAAGAATCCATTATTCTACCTACAGATCAAGCATTTCTTTAACATAACTGAAATGTTATTTGAATTAATGTTTTCCTTTGTTTTCTTTCCACTTTATTGTGGCTAAACCCCAGCTGGCAACTAGGCACCTTATGGCCACTCACTGCCTCCCTTATGGAAGGACTGGGGAGAGAATCAGAAGAGTAAAGAAGAAAACTGTCCTTTGAGATAAAGAGCATTTAAAGTCGGACCTAAAATAAAAATATTATATTGCAGTGAAAATAAAAATAATATATTGTAGTGAAAAATGAAAATAAAACAGAGAGAGAAATAAAATGCAAAAGAGGCAAGTGATGTAAGTGAAAACAAGTGCTCACCACCGACTGAATGATGACCAGGAGTCAGCAAGTAGTGGACCCCCATGCCAACATTCTCCCTAGTTTTACTGCTGAGTGTGATGTCACATGATATGGAATATCCCTTTGGTCAGTCGGGGTCAGCTGTCCCATCTGTGACCCCCTCAGTTTCTTGTGCATCCCCAGCCTCCTCACTGGTTGAGTGGGGTGGGCTGAGAGGCAGAAAAGGTCTTGACTATGTTTAAGTGCTTCTCAACAGTAGCTAGAACATCCCTGTGCTTATCAACAGTTTTTAACATAAATCTGAAACACCGTGAATAAAATTAACTTTATCCCACACAAAACCAACACATCCTTCTCTTTCTTTTTCTGTTATGATCTCTTGGCGTGTATGTACTATTTTCGATGACATAGGATCAGGCAGAAAATGAGATAAACAATGTGACTGAGTTCTAAAACTTTTCTTCAAAATGATGCATTTCTAATGTATGAAACATTGCTCACTTGCCAAATATGCTGATTTGATGATCATGAATCATGATGTGGAAGGTGGTTTATGTATGCAAGTAGGAGTTATCATTCTGACCTTGCCAGTGATTCCCTGGTTATTGTTCACTGAGAGTTACTGGCTTTTATAGAGAAGTAGCTAGAAACAAGAAAGACAGAATAGTTTTGCAAAATGCAAATCCTGATCTGACTATGCAGACTATAATCTTTGTATTTGTACAGACATTTTTAACTCATGCAAATCTCCAAAGAGGAACTCACTTTCTGGGAATATAGATATCCTTGTGTGAACAGCTGTATTTATTCTGGAAATGTCCACCCTATTGTCCTAGGTGTGCCACAGATCTGTGGAATTTAAGAGGCAGGCAGAAAAGAGGAGTGTGTTTTAAATTCATTGACTTTCTTGGATATGAATAAGTACACAATCATTTTTCCAGAATTGGAAGAACAGAAACAAAAACTAATAGGAACACTAAAAGAAGCAAAGAAGTCTTATGGCAATATCTAACTTTTGGCATTTAAAGTGTGTTCAACTACGTGGTATGTGGAAAGACAATGTCTGGATAAATATGTTTTACATTTCAGGTGGTTCTAAGCAATGCAAAGCAGTTTTCCCAATAACTACGTCCAAAGCACTGCAAGACATGAGTTTAAATTTAGAGGAACTCACTGTCATCTTTATAACTAGGACAATACAAATGAATTTGGTTTTTATTTCTCTCCTGGTATGTTTTCTTTTGTGCTGTTCTTTTTTTTGTTTTTTTCTCTTTAACATCACAAGGAACATTTACCTTGTTTATTTTTCCCTTTGTCAAGATGCAAATCTATCAGCATGAAATATTTCATAGATCTCATTCCCCATACAGTAGAATAGGGAATCAGCTGCTCTCGGGGACTTACACTGCGGGTATGTTCACTGTACCTTCCAGAGGAAGGAAATGAGGGACAGCCATAAATTCATATGTCAATTTAACATGTGTCAAAATTCCAACATGTGTCAAAAAGTCAGTTTTGCCTACTTCGACTTGATTCATCAAAAAAAGTAAGGGTTAAGTAGTTCATCAAAAAAAGTAAGGGTTAAGTAGTTCAACAAAAAAAGGAGATCTTGTGGAATATCTTGTGTACATGTAGGAATAAAACAATTAAAAAATGTTAATATATATATATGTTAATCAACAAACATCTTTACTAGTGTCTGTGAAGAATGCTAAAATTACTAAAATTGTATTGATAATATTAGTTTTTATGGACTATACTCTTTTCTCTGAATTTCCTCTTTACAAGAGAATAATATTGAGTTCATTTCACCTTTTATCTCCAGAAGAACCTATTTGATTCTGGTAATTATAAAACTGTCAAGGCTTCTGATTATTCAAGTATTTATAACTTCAATGGTGGTGTTGCGCAATTTGTAATAATTAAGTCTTACAGCTTTCTTTGAAGAAGGTATTAGTAACTTCGTTCTGATGAGGTGCTGAAGACTTTAGATGGCAAAAAAGTAAATACTGAAAGTCTGAAGATAAACAGGTTGACAGATTCTGGGTAGGACAAATACATACAGCAACATGTTCTGTTGTTACTCAAGAAGATGAACAAAATCCCATAAAACAAACAACTAAAACCCAACAAAACAAAATAAAACAAAAAACCCCACACGATTTTTTTTTTTCTGGATTAATTATGTTTTTCTTTCTGAAACTTTCACAATGTCTTGTAACATCATTAACTCTTCCAGTCCTCACAAAGTTTAATTATTTATGATGGAATGTTACTGGAAAACAATCAAAACTTCCACGAGAGACAAGAAAATACATTGAAAAATTATTATCTCGCTCACAGATGTTGCATTTAGTTGGTTGGAGGTTTGTTTTCTTGTTTTTTTCTTTTTTTTTTTTGTTATTGCTGTAGTTGTTTTTGATAAGTGTATACAGAATATGAATCAATTACTGTTACAATATGTTCACAGGAGCAGAGGTCATGTCAATCAGGATGCATTGAACAGTTAATGACCACACAAGAAACCTATTATAAACCCAATGAATTTACCTTTCCTATTTCATAATCCCCACTTCTCCCTTCACTCTGATCTTCCTGTAGTGCTAAGATCCTAGCCCTAGATTTCACCCCTTCATTGCTGCTCTGTCTCTGGAGCCCATCAAAGATGGTTGTAACATTTAACTTCCCAAAACAGGGGATTGCCATGACCCCCTACCTCGAAGTCTTCCATATCAGGTCCCTCTCCCAGGCAACTGTACTTGAGCTACCTATGTGTGGCCTGAGAAAGCCCACTGACAGTCCATGGAAACTACCTGAATTCACAGCAGACCCCCTGTGAGATCAGATCTCTCTAAATTGTGAGCACACTGCACTGGGAAAAAAAGACCTGGAGAGCAGTAAAGGGCCTTACTGCCCCTGTGATAAGACCCTCCGTGGCTACCCCATACCTGCCCATGGCCAAGGCCCCATTTCAGCTCCACGGGGCCATCATCCTCTTAACAAGTGATGCCGCAGAAGGAGCATTCTCCAGTTCACCCAACCCTCCCAAACCTGAAAATGGGCAGGTATCTTTCTAGACTATTTTGTGGGATTTTTTTCCTAAAAATGTTGTTATTTTATAGTAAGAAGCAAAAGCAGAATACACACAAATAGTCTTCACAGAAGGTGAAAGAGACTTTGTCCTAGTTGAAAACCTATAGGATTTAAAAAGAGATAAGAACAACCTTTTCCCTTATTATTTATGAAAAATAGTTTATTTCATATTATTTTTGTGAAAACATCAGTCTAATAGTTGTAATGTGAGAATGACCTGTCATTCACAATGAGAAAAATGAATATTGTGATTTCTGTTCCCCACCTAAGTTGAATGAGATGTCCAGCTACTCACCTCCATCAAATGTAAGATGATTCTATTCATGTAGAGAAGTGTTTTTTAATATTTGAGTAATTTGAAAAAAAAAAGAGAAAAAGCAATTCTTCTTAAGATAACTGCAGAATTTATGTATTTCCATTACTAGTAGAGAATACAAGTCTTTAAAACTTGTGTTTTGGACTTAAATTCCTATTTAAGTTTCTGTGACTGAGTTGTGTTCTGAACTTTACTCAAGCATTAAACTTAGGGTTTAGTACAAATTCTTCTCCCACCAGCTATTGTATCCTAAGACATTGTAGTTGGAATACTGAAGAAGACCTTAATACTAAAAACAGATATATGTATATAAAACTGATAAAAGTCACTTTAAAATAGTAAGTCCTGATCTCTAATAAAACATTATTTTAATTTTTAGAAACCAGAATTATTCTAAATTTATTCTACATTTTATTATTAATTGTGAAATTTTAGTATGAATATTAAGTATGAACGTTTAGTGTGTCCATACATATATTTAGTATTAAACGTATGCCTGCATGTATTTAGTATCAATAACTAAAGTTATTTAGTACTTTGGAAGAGTATTGTAAATTTTGCAGCAACTTTTACTTATTCAGACAATCTCAGTAGTCTATCTTATAATAGTAAGGTCTAGTGTATTTCTGATAATATCTTCTTTTTTTCTATTGAAAGGGAGTTTTCCTCTCTTTCTGAAATGTGCCTGGTTATCCCTTATTTGCAAGTTACTGGAATCTTCTTATACAACTTTATTTTTCCTTTTTATTATTATCATCTTTTATTGTGTTTCACTGCTGTGCTCAGGTTAGCATTGCATCAGCAGTTTCTGTGACCACAAGAGCACTGTTTGTTTTACATATTATCAAATGGCTTTGTGATGCTACTGCAGGTGGTCTTTACAAAAGTTTTTCAGATTAATAGTCATCTTATTTTCCTGTTCATTGTGGCTTTGTTAATTTACTATGAAGTGCTGGATTTTTGGAGGCTGTTCAAAGGAATACAACCATAATATTTACATCTTTCCCTTTTTTTACAACTTTTCAAATATTCCTATTACTGATTCTTTGTTTTGGTCAATAGTGACTTCAAATTATGAGTATATAACTGCATTTACATTTTCTTTGTGTACATCTCTGAAACACACAGTACAAAAGAGAAACCAGGTCTGAACCTTCAGTGTCAAGGAATTGAGGGTAGAAAAGGGCCTCAATAGCCTGACCCATGGGACCCATGAGGAGTCCCATGTCATCCCCCCTATGGCCATATGACCCTGTCCCAGTCATGCCACAGCATGGCCGGTCTCCAGCTCCCCATAGCCCTGCTCTGCCTGACCATGGGCCTTGGTGCCTGACACCCACCCACAGGCCTACACCCCAGCCCAGCCTCAGGCCATTTCAGTCCCAACAGAGATGTCTGATGCCTAGTGCTGGGACTACCCTGATAGTCTCTGTCTGGGGCGGTGGGACGGGCCCTGGGTGCCAGCTCTCTATCCTTCAGTGAACTGTCTGTTTGCACAGGACACTGTTTGTAACCGTGACACTAAGTTGCCTCCTGTTCACATCTTACCAGAAATGTGAAGTGCCTGGAAAGCCACTGACCTTTCACCAGTCAGCATGAAGAAACAGTTGTATGTTGGATCTACAGATGCATTTGCATGGTCTAGCTTTATGATTGTCTGTTCCATACAGTTACTATCCTGATTTATTTATTTTTTTAATTCTTGATGCCTTTCCATCTACCCAAGGGGAAAAAAATTCTTGATATCTGCAGAAAGAAACTTTCATTTCATCAGTTAACAAGGGTGTGCTTCTTTGGAGAAGAAGCAAAAAAAAAATAAAAAACCTCTTTAAATATTGCAAACACAAAGGTAATTTATTGATAGCAGGTAGCTGAAGCTGAGTCTCCCTGTGATTATGCAAAATAGAGTCAGAATCAACACCTTATTGATTAGATGGAAAAAAGAAAGCTGGTAAAACAAAATACAGATTTCCCTGCAATAATTTAAAAAGTAATTCAAAGTAATCCTCAGATTTCCATTCCTTCACTTTGGGGACTTTCACAGAGTTGCCTAATTGCCCATCCCCTCGTATTGACTATACATTTTCTACCCTACATAACTCAGTCAGCAGGCTGTCAAAGTTCCTATAGCATCGAGTATGCAAATATGCCACCTTTTCCCCTCTAATTTATAATTCTATATGCTGAAGTAGTCGTCCCAGTCTTACCTTACGATCAATAAAAAGAGAAAAAGTACTTCTGGGGAACAATTAGTGTATCCTTTTTCAGGCAGTTACTTTAGGATTAATAGAATCACTCCCTAAATGTATCCATACCTATCCCTTGACAGTAACAGTTAAGTGACTATAATGATAGCCTGCGGTCCCTAACTCAGATGTATGTGTGCATTCTAAGCATCTGGAATTAAGAGGTGGATTCCCATTTAAATTCCTAGAGAGTTTGCTGAGAGTTAACACATGATCTATGAAATGAAAAAACCCAACATCTAACATGGCTGATTTCATTCAGTTTGGAAGTGAAGTTGCCTCATATCTGGTTAGTATTCATACAGTGATTTGGCTGGTTTTGAGCCAATGATTTATCATAGAATCGTGGAATGGTTTGGGTGGGAAGGTACCTTTAGAGGTCACCTGGTCCAAACCCCCTGTAATGAGCAGGGAAATCTTCAACTAGAAATGTGAATTTCTTCAGCAATAATTCTAGTTTAAGTAGTCTGTGGTAGGCTGTAATTGCTATAGTTCATCTGAAAAGAGATGTATGGGTCATTGAAAGTGCAGATAAGTACTGAGCTATATACCTGAAAGTACAGCAATTTATTACCCCCAATTCTCACCCCCATCCACTCCTTCCTGGTCTTTTTTTTTTTTAATTTTATTTTATCTTATGTCATTCTGGCACAAATTAAATGAAAGGAAACAAACTTTTACAGAACATATTCAAGTCATATAACTTTCATAACAATTTCATTTCATTGTTAGCAATTATCAAAATTAAGCCATTCATCAGAAACCTATGTGCTCAAATTCAAGTGCTTTTTCAACTGTATTAAAAGGATAATGTTATGGATATATTTGAAAGGGTCTGGATGTTTTTCCTCATTAAAATACATTTTAAAGTAAATTCATTGTTATCTCAAGACATTGAAGGATGAGTATAAATTGTACATGTTTATTTTTATTTCATAGACTTTAGTCAGCATTGATGTTTAAATATAAAGAGAATTAATAATATAGTTTATTTTTCTCCTCATTCTTTTTATGCATCTTATAATTGTCTTACAATTGTTTCTCTTAAAAATGAAAGAAAACTGCATACAAATTGAATTCACTAACATTAGAAATGAACTTCAATTATGTCTGAATCCCTAAGGATTATGTTTTCATTACATGCTAAAAGATCAAATTAAACTCTGTACTAGCACACAGATCTCTTATGAGTGCACAATCTTTATTATATGACAATTAAAACAAATGGATACATGCATTAACTTTAAATACCACCTGTATTGCAAGTCTTTATATACTAAAAAGGGACGTAGGCATATGTCCTATCTGATATAATGTAGTTGGTTCTGTATTTGCAATAGCTATGCCATTTCAAGTAAATTATTTTTCATTTCTTCAGTGTTTTCTATGATCATGTATGTACAATGTCACCTTGGAAATTCCACAGATGGATGACAATCACAGTAGTATGCAGGATATAAAGGTCAAAAATAACATAGCTTTTGGTGGTCTTCATTCAGCCTTTGTCAAAGGTCTCATACAGCACAATAAAACAATGATCAGAAATATTTTCCTCGTATGAGAAGTTTAGTTGTTGACACAAATTAATGGGCTTTTGGTCAAAGAAAAATAGTGCATTGTGTTATCTATCCTCGGTAGTAACTTAAGAAGCAGAAAATATGACCAGGAACATAGAAGTAGACATAAAAAGTACATCTGTCAATATCATTAGAGACTTTGCTACTATCTGATCTCTGTAAATGAAAAAAAGTTTTTCATCCCTGTAAGAGACATTGGAGTTTGATTTTAGTTTTTGTTTTATCATGAGTCAAGGGTCTGAAGGACCCTTGTTATATCTCTTCTCAATTTATAGGGAAGTCAATCCAGTGTCATGTTACAATGCATGAGACAGATTATAAACCGTGGTAGCCTTCAACCTGTTGGGATATTAGAAACATCTACTAATTTCTTATCATATTTTTACTTCAATTCCTTCATTCATTGCCTAATCTCAAAATAAGAGTTAGAGATGGAGTGTAGTCTGGAGAATAGGAAAAGTACTGTAAAATTTATCTGCTTAATTATATCCCCTTACATAGAGAGTTAGACAAGAAGAGTTGGCTAATACTCTAGTTACAGGTTCTCTCTCATTGTTTACTCCTTGATGTCTTGCTGTAGTGTTGGACTTTGGGAATATGTGAAGTAGAAGAATGACTCTTTGAGCATACTTTTATTCTACGCTGCAATTAACTCGAAAACATATGAAATCCTTATTTCTTCTGATATTTCTCGCTCTTCACAACCTGACCACAATGATTTCTAGCAGTATCAAGATTTATTTTAATTAGATGAAAGAAAATTATTCTCTATCACCACCAAACTCCCCCCCCCCCTCTTCCCTCACAAAACTTCCCACCCCCACTATCATTTTAATACTTATCTAGTTTATCCTTTAAATAGAAAGGTAGGTTGATATTCAGGTCTATGTTGGTTGTACATTAAACAACTTTAGTTTCTATCTTTTGCTGTAAAAAAATCCCAAACCACAACTGTGAAGGCTTTTCACAGTGAGAGCCAGAGACCTGGTCAGCCGTTATCTCCACGTAAGTGCTACCCAAGATTTTTTGTGCTTTCTGACATTTCTTCTCTCTTTTCTCCTTCCAGTCTTTTCCACCGCTGTAGACCTGCAAAATCCCTCTCTAGATGATGGCAGAAACTGATAGCTTTTGGTCAAGATGATCCCACAATCATCTAATGCAGACATCTTTATTTTTTCACCCACCAGTATAAGAAAGAAGAGTGCAAGTGTATGTGGAAGACAGACCTGACAAAACTCTTACATGAAGACTGACCCATCCTTAAGGACATGCATGCAACCTACCACTCTGAAAAGAGATGTGAATTGAGGATTATTCAACAGTCAACAATGAAAGGAAAAGCTTTTTTTCTCCTTTCTTTTGGTTGTAGTTTTCTGGTTTATATATTTGACAAGATTACTTCTTTAAAAAAAACCCAATATTTTTAGCTTTTGGAGTATATCTATGCTACAATAAAAATACTGCTTTATTTTCTCTTTTAAATTACTATTGTAAGAGATGGAGAAGGAGTTGACTGGTTTGAAACAAGCAGGTGGGAAGTGGTGGGTAAACAGAGTGAGCTCTGTGTAGATGGGATGGTGCACTGCTCAGCCCACCCCCTTGAGCCTGGGTAGCACACAAGCGTCTGAAAAGTCAACTGCTGGCCTGCACTTTAGTGGGGGTGTCAACCCCATGGGGCCACTAGGAACATTCTATTTCTCTGTAAAACACAGACATGAGACTTTGGTGCTGAAATTAGCATAAGCTAGCCTGGAGGGCCCCAGGGGACCGGAACAGATAAGGGCATGGTGAAATGTGCCCTTCATGGCACACTCCAGTACCCTGGGTTTAAAAGCTGCTGAGACCACGCTGAATCCTAGGGCAGTAACTGTCTACCTTTCTCTCTTCTTTCTCTCTCTCTTTCTTCTCCTATCTTGTTCTCTTCAAAATATATATTGTAAGCTGGACCAAGGAAAATTCCAGTCAATGACTTGTTAAGTGCCTTGTTGTATCTGGATATGCTAAAGTTTGCTAAGTTAAACTTTACCAATTGCCTTATTCCATGAGAATGTTCTAAAATTTGTAAGTAAAAGTTGGTTTGGAAACTCCTGAGAATTTTGTTTATTCTCTCAAGCACTGCCCAGAGTAAATCCAAATACCCTCCCTTCAACACACTGAGCAGACCGAGGCATTGTAACTGTCAGGAAAATCCTCTCTAATTATATTCATATTGGTCCAAAGATAATATTTTTTTCCTTTATTTAAATACTATGATAGTAAATAAATAGAAACACCATTTTTTTCAGAATAATTACACTAATCTATTCAAATCTAAACAAATACACTACACTGTACTAGTATCTAAAAGGGAAAAAAAATAGGCTTTGACACTTAAGCACTGATGCATTATCTATACTATTAAATTGCTGCACACTGCTATGTTTTGGTGTGGCAACAAATTCCCGGGTAACACACACAGGTGAAACTGTTTGTTTGACTGTACTTGTACTTGTGCTCAGATGTTACTGTCTTTGGGCTCACACTGTGATAATCTCCAGCAAACTTAAACAGTCATTTGAGTATAGTTAACAACTTAAGCGCCTGGTCATCATTGTATTTGATAGAAATAAATTTGAAACAGCAATTTCATTTTTACAAAAATGCGTATGAACGTGAATGAAATAGTCTAAAAGAATTAGCTCCACCTAGCAGTTAAAAACCAACATATATGGTCAGTCCTGAGGTGGAGATAATACAGATAAAACAAAAGTGCTAAAATGAGTAGTGTGGTACATAGTACTTTTCAGAAACTAGGCCAATTTCCCTCTGATAGACTTTGACACAACTATAAGCAATAATTTAGTTTCTGGAGTTGAAAATGTTTTTTTCTTAATACTGAAAAAGGGAGTACTTAGATTCCTGATCTAAATTAAAAAAACCCAAAACTTTATTGAAGTAAGGGGGGAGTTGAGATTTATATAACTGCTAAACATTTACCTCCATGAATACAACACATTTGTCTGCTTGTTACCAGTGACTGCCAATCATGCATTTTAACTTCATTTTAGTCTGGATTGGAGGAAACACATTGACTAACAGATAATGAAAATGTCACCTCAAATTCTTCACGTGTGTTCATTTCTCTGCAATGCCATTAATTTGTAGTGAGATGTTATTTCTTGAGATTCATTATCGGTTTATTTCTGCTATCAAAATCAGGATTGTTCAAGTATAATGTCTGAAAATGTTTGATTTGAAATTATAATTGTTATCTAATCTTAATAATCCTAATGAATGTATGGCAAGGCTGTAGTGGTAATGTGGCAGACATGATAATGTATAATTCAACTGGGGAAACAAATTATTCCTTAGACAACATAATGATGCATGAACTTCTGTTAATTGATGAAGTAATCCTAAGGGAAGCTCCCCAGGTATGAAAAAAAATATTTCTGAGTTAGTGCAATCAAGGGGATGCATCCTCCTCACAATCTTTCTTACAGTTATGTAGTTGTATTTATTGTGACAGATAAGAAAGTGTTAAACAAAATAACAGGTATTGTCTTAATGTCTTAAAATGGTTATTCTTCCACAGTAAAAACCTGTTGCAGGTTATGAAAGAGTAATACTAGATTAAAGCTGGTTTCGTAAAAAAAGATAGCCTAGTTTTATTATGCTTTTAGGGTATGCATTTTTAAAACTGTTGTTTCTGATTTTCAAATTATTTTCTGTTTTAATGTTTACTATTCAACTACTAACTGGCTTCACTGCTGCAGCAGAAAATCAAGAACATTGCATATGAATTAAAAAATTAATGAATAACTCACAAATAAAAGAAAACATAAATTGAATATAAACTGTAATATGATTTTGGGTCTGTTAATGTACTACATCTAGTCCAACACTAAATACCAGATGTTTCGGATGAAGGAGGATTTCTGATATGAGGGATTGCTTGCATCAGAAATAGCATGACCATCAGGACTAAGGCAGTGGTCGTCCCCCTGTACTTGACACTGTTGAGGCTGCACCTCAGATCCTGTTTTCAGTTTTGGACCCTCAGTACAAGAAAGACATTGAAGTGCCGAAGTATGTCCAGAGAAGGGCAACAAAGATGGTGAAGGGTCTAGAACATAAGTCCTAATAGGAGTGGCTCAGAGAGATGGGGTTGTTTAGCCTGAAGAAAAGGAGGCTCAGAGGAACCTTATTGTTCTCTAAAAGGAAGGTATAGTGAGATGAGGGTTGGTATCTTTGCCCAAGCAGGAAGCTGTAAGACAAGAGGAAATGGCTTCAAGCTGTACCAGGGGAGGTTTAGATTAGATATTAGGAAAACTTTCTTCACCAAAAGGCTTGCCAAGCATTAGAACACGTTGTCCGTGCAAGTGGTGGAGTCCCCAACACAGGAGACGGCTAAAAGGTGTAGATGTGGTGCTTAGTTTAGTGGTGGACTTGGCAATACTTTGCCATTGGAACCAACATTAGGGGGCTTGTCCAACCTAAATGGTTCTGTGATTCTGTTCTACGATTTATGTGAGGTGGATGCAAGAACAGAACCGCATCAATCAGTGACAAGCAGTTTAAAATTTGATTAATATGCAGGATGTGTGTAGTTGGTGGACAGTGATTCCAAACCCCAGATTTCTGTTCTGCAAGACATGCACTTCACACATACCAGTCAGGGTTGCAGTTCCTCCAAATCCAGTTCAGACCAGAAGCATGGATCCAAGCAAGCAGGATGCTCATTGACTGGAAAACCTGTCAATTCCTGGCAATGATCCATCAGAGTGGGTCTGCATTGGGCTTACGCCTCTGCATGGCATTGGGCAACCATGGATGTGGTCCCTTCCACTTCTAATGTGATGTTTTTTTAACTACTTACTTCCACATGTTGAATTGTCAACAAAAGCCATTACAAATGTACAGATGCCCTCAGAGATCTTCTATGCCTATTGGATTCATGTACTGTATTTATATCTTGGTAATTTGATATGTATTATATTACTGGTGCACTAATAACTTTTGGAAGATTGAGTATATTCTTGCTACTCACTACAAAAAGGTAATCCAAAAAAAATATTTCTGAAAAGCAATAAACCTAAAATGTGAAATCCTAAAAACAAATGGAAAAGTTATAAATATTTGTAAACACCTCACATGTAATGAGACCGATTCTGTACAGGAAACTCCCCGTAAAATCAATATTGTCAGTTGAATTTATACCTGTTGTATCATAATATCCGGATACATGGCTTTTGAATATATACTTATTGTATTCCTAATAAGCAAACTGAAGCAAGGTTGCTGTTAGCAAACCGCTGTAATCTTTTATGTCATATGTATACTATATTATTCATGATGAGTCTCTGAAGAATTAAGAAAACACTTCAGATGTTCTTTTTTTCTGGGAAACAGTGGAAGGATGTAGTCAAATCCATCTGAATTCTCCAGACAGCAGAAACATCAAAGGAATGAAATAAAATTCTGATAGCCATGACCCTGATTTTAGCGGTGTATATATTTCAGTCAGAACTTGAAGCACTGGGGTCAGATAGCAAATACCCTGTAGGTTTTCTGCTGTGGATGAAATTGTAAACATCATTATCTTTTCAAAGGAGTTCAAATATGACAATCATTAACTTTCCACACTCAGTACTGCATGATAATTTGAAAGGATCAATATGTTGCATCAAATTTGTAGTACTTTTACGACTTATTTTAAGGAAAAAAAACCCTCATAAATATAGTACACTTCTAGAATCTACAATTAATAAATTTCATTAAACTTAACAGCAAATATTTCCAACATCTTAGGAATTTAATACAGAAATATAATTAATTGTATAGCCATTATGCAATAATCATAGCTAGAATTGGTGGAAATGGAAATAAATGGATAACTTAAAGAGATTTGACTAGGTACACCATATAATGATGTGATAAAATTCTCTGACATTTAAATTCTTAAGTCCTTGCATGGTGTACAGTTCTCTTCCAGTAGAATCTCAACACAAATTTCATGATAGTACAGGTAAGTTTACAAGCTATGCAGAGACTTAGTAAGTTCCTCAAGGACTTCAGAATGCCTTGTAATCTTTTATTCATGCATGTAAAGGAAGGAAGAAAATGTATGTCTGAGGTGTATATGTAATAAGTTTGAAAACTTATTATTGTTGAAAATTAATCTATTTCTAAAAAAAATATACATTTTGGTAGGTTATTCAAATTCCATACATTTTACTAAAATACTATAAGTGTATTATATTTGTCCTGAATTCTTTATCAAAATTCCATCATAAAAATGTGGGTTTTTTTATCAAAAACAAGGACTTTTTCAGAAAATTAAAAGAAGTGTTACCGTAAATTAGTACAGAAAATGTTGAGAGAAATTTATGTAATTCTAAGTAGAAAAAAATGCTGAAGATTGCAAGATCATTTTGCTATTCCTGGTAGCTTTGCTGATAATTTATCTTTGTATTTCCATTCATGAATAGCTTGATGTTCAGTCTCATTAGACCTGAATTAGTCCTCTCCTGCTTTGTTTTTCACACATCACTATTTATCCGAAGATCAATAAATTCCATTTACCGAGACTCTCAGTATCAAGGTTATAAAAGATATATTTTGAAATTGCAACTCATATTTCTTCTCATCTAACCTTATTCACATATGCAGAGTTAATACCTGATCTACTACTGACCTTGAGACAGATATGATTTATACTTGTAAAAACAGTTCTCCTACACAAACAGTACAAATTAGACAAAGACATATACTTTTCTTTTTCTTTTTCAGTTAAAAACATGGACAAAATTACATAAGAAGGAAACTGATTCTTACTGTTTTCTAGACATGTTACTGCCAGAGTAACATCAACAGATGTTCATGTCCATGTCCTTCCTGGGCTGAGGACTCAAGAACTGGATGCAACATTCCAATTGGTGTCTCTCCAGATCAGAGTAGAAGGGCAGAACCACCTCCCTTATCCTGCTGTCTACTCTTCTTTTGATGCATCCCAGGATACAGTTGGTTCTCTGGGTTGTGAGCCCACAGTGCTGGTCATGTCCAATTTTTCACCCACCAGCACTCTCAAGTCTTTCTTTACCAGGCTACTCTCAACTGGAGTCTGACTGACTAGTATGACTACTGGAGTCGGTATCGATATTACGTGTTGCCCTGACCCAGGCACAGGACCTTACATGCGGTCTTGTTGAGTCCCAAGAGGCTCCCATGGGCCTACTTCTCAACCTTCTCCAGGTCCCTCTGGATAGCATTCTGTTCCTCAGCTGCACCATTCAGCAGGGTGCTGAGCTCACCCAAAATCCCATCCATGTCACTGATGAAGGTATTAAATAGAACTTGTCCCAGTACATACCCCTGAGGAAAACCACTCATCACTGATCTCTATTTGGACATTGAGCTGTAGACTACTACCCTCTGGATGAGACCATCCTACTAATTCCTTAATGACCAAACAGTCCATCCATCAAATCCTTATATCTCCAAATCAGAGAGAAGATGTTGTGGGAAACTATATCTAAGGCATTACAAAAGTCTAGAGAAATGACATCCATAGCTCTTCCCTTGTCCACTGATGTAGTTTCTTCATGATAGAAGATTGCTAACTTGGTCAGGCAAGAGTTACCTTGTGTCCTAGTACCAAAACAGGCATCTCCCTTGTACATCCAGAGAGACATTATATTCGTAGCTACATCTTGAAAATCTATAGTTAGTTGATTCTTAATATAAAACCTACTAGGAAGACTTGAGCTTTATTACTTTCATAACTGCCCTTCAAATACTGCAGGCAGCTATTATACCTCCCCCTAGTCTCCTCTTTTTCATATTGAGTTCAACTCCTCCTAGGACTTCTTATAAGTTCTATAGGCCCTATATCAATGTAATACAAATGTACGCATCTCAGAAACTAGGTATTATTAAAATTACAGCTATACCACACTGAGGTAACCTTTGAATTTGTGATCTGCATTTATGTGTGTGTAAGTTCACAAACAATCTTCCAGGTAGTAGAAACTCTGTGTTTATGAAAATTGCATGTAATATGACAATGAAATATTTGTCAGGCCAAGACTCATCACATTTAACACCTAGAGCCTAGTCACTTCTATATACAGTTAAGAGGTTTCCAATGAGCACTTCAGGTATTTGGGTGACACAAACACAAACTTTCTCTTTTACTGTTCGAGGAGACTACAGTAATTAAGCTTTCCACGTAGATTGCACCTTAAGTATCTAAAATTTAATAAAAAGTAGACTTAAGTCCCTATTGAAATGTCTTAATACAGATTAACACACATTTTAATGCATAGTAGTACACAAAAAGTAATTTGTGAGGAAAGAGGTGGATAATTTCAAACATTAATTTCTAATTACTGTAAAAAATGGACAATCTAGCTCATTGCTTGAGGCATTGAACTTTTTAAATTTTCTCTGTAATTTAAAGATGTTATAGTAGAAAATAAGAGGAAAAGTAGTATCCATACTGTTGTAGGCTCAGATAGTTATGTGCAGAACTAGGTTTTAGGTATTTTATATTAAAAAGTAATTAGATATAATAAAAAAATAAAAGTAATAATGTGGAGATCAAAAGTCACACCTTCTAAAAAAGTACCCATGTATAGTTTTCCTTTCTATTCCATTTTTATACACCTACTCTCGTACTTCTGATTTCTCAGGGGGATTTTTTTTCCATCAATCCTTTACCTTTATCAAGTAGCTTGTAGGATGATGCTAAACTAACCTCCCTAAAGGTATAAGTTTGGTGTTTTTTTGTTTAGTTAATTCATTGGTTGATGGCTTCGTTTTTAATTTTTTAATTACATACAGTAAAAAGGTGATGAATTTTCATACTTCACAACCTGGAATCGTGGGGAATGTTTATTAAAGGTGGATACTATCACCTGTCTTAAGGAAAAAAACACAAGTGGTATCCTTGTTGGGAACACATTGTTTTTATGGAGTGTAGCATAACTAGGTACAAATCAAAAATGTGATGGAGCATTCAAAACACATAAGAAGCCTTTCCGTACATAAGAAGCTTTTCAGCTATAGTGGGGTTCATTTTGATCCAAGTTTTATAATTTATCTAAGTATCCAGTCTAAGTAATTTTTCTCTCTACAGTTTGTAAAGAAAAGTCAGAACCTGGAAAGGTTCACTCTGATTATTTCTGACATCTTACTTAGGAAGGGACAAATCACTATTGACAACAAGTTTAAATTAAATACTATCTGTTAAATACTTTCTGACCAATGTTAAATGAGATTCATCTCTCCTTCAGTTTGTGATGCTTCAGTGAGGAACAGGCAAGAGAAAAACCCTGATTTACTGCTTCTAATTAAACAACACATTTCTATATATGAGCCAGAATAGATCTTCCACTTGCCTAGGAACAATAAGATTGAAAAAGAGAAAAAGAGAAGAACAAAGACTCCCAACCTTATGCCACCTACTGAAACAGCAGCTGAATGGATTTTCAGGATCAAAATTTAAAGAACTACATTCCTTTTTCTTTCTGATACTGACGACAAGTTTATTAATCTCTTACTAAATTCCACCCTCTTCCTTAAAACATTTTATCAGATGAAGCTATTGAAGCTATTATTCATTAGTTTCAAACTGACGTTAATCTCATTATCATCCTTGGAACATCAGTTTCTTCTTAGAGTTCAGAAGAGAGTTTTACAACACACCAATGGCTAAGTGCTTCCAATTTACTTTTATGTTTTAATGTATTTCAAAAATTTCCAGTGTTAACATTACAAAGACAAAGCTGAACACAGAGAGACAGAAAGGGAAAAAAATGAAATTTGTCAAACAACAGGAAGGATCTTTTATGCTGAAAAGTTCAAGTATATTTACAAAAGTGATTCTGTCTCTGTGTCCATTTCTCCCCTACTGTCAGGCTCACAATTTGTCTTCAGATGTGTCATTGTCATTCTTCAACATAGAAAGTCTAACAGAGGCAGGACAATAAAAAAGGGAAAGAGAGGTCAAGAACATTCAAGGAAACTAGTTTCTTTTGTATCTTGGACAAGTTTTAACATACTTTTATACTAGGTGATAGGTAGAGGCCCATTTTCTGCAAATGGCTGTGTCCTTTTAATAGTTGAAGCTCAATGAACAAAATGCACATATCAGTTTTATTCTAAGATATTTTTAGATGGTATTTTTAGATAGGTAACAAATAATTTCTGTTCATTCATAAAAGGAACATATCATGGTAATAAAAGTCTTCAGAGATTCTTTTGAAGGTAATGCACATATATTTTACATGTCTTGCTTTATTAAGCTTCATATAAATTGGCAACTTTTTACTGGTGTCATGGAGGTTCTTAAACGAGGAACAAAAATTCTAGAATACTTTCATGTACCTTACTTCAAGTAAGCATAGAGAAACAGCAAAGATGTGAAGGCTTGGGAGTTTTATTTAGGCTTTGCACCAGTATAACAGGAATTCTATATTTGTTTCTTTTTACTCATGATACTTCCAAGCTATCCAAACATATTTATTAGCAGTTGAACTACTTGTCGTATCCAAGATATCCATAATTAACAGATATAGATGTGACCTAAATGAAGTCTCTGCTTTTCTGGAGCACTGGCTGTAAAGCCTGTAGATACCCTAAGGTACTTTACCTAGCATTAGGAAACTAAGTTTAGGCAAACAAATCAAATCCTCATTTTCAGTGTCGCATATATTCATGCTGGGAGATGGGCATCCCAGTGGCTCTAATTAAAGCAATTATCTTCTTTTAGGAGTGAATAAAAGACTGCAGATCTTTCAAGGACAGTTAAACTCATGTTTGGTTTCCAGTCTAGGAAAGAAGAAAATAAAAAAATAATTAGAAAAAAAGAAAAAGTTGTATTTCATACATTGTGAGACATTGGTAAAGTAAAACTGTTATTTTATTATTGAGTCAGAACCAATCATTTGTGTATGGGGGAAGGGTGCATGGAACTCACATGACAGGGTTCACAAAGCCCACATGGAGTAGCCATCAGTCAAAAGGGGAGCCTGCCCACACCATGCCCCCTGGAAGCCCTGACCCAGCCTCTGATTGGCTATACAACCTCTCATTCTGGCTTGGAGCTACAGAGTGGTCAGTGAGCCAGAGGTCCCACCTGACAGAGGTGGCCATACTGTGCAGACCACATAAAACCAGAACACATGAAGCTATCTCTCTTCTCCAGAATCTACTGTCACCATGTAGGACTCTTGGTGGTAGCTATTTTTTCTATTATTCTAATATCTTTCTTTACTCTGTCTTTCTTGTCTTAATCTCTTTTCTTTCTTAACTCTTTTCTTAAACTCTTTTGGATAACTTAAAACTATTGAGTTGGATTCTCCTAAGTTGTGTGAATTGGTGTGTGCCGTGTTGGTGCTTTGTGCAATGTTCTATTTAGCTGTATGTTACCCCTTTTAAACTTTTGCCAAGATCCTTATTTTCTCCCATATTAAAAGTGTCTCCTGGGAAAACATGTCAGTGTTCTCTCTTTAGGCTATCTCAAGGTATTAAGAACCAAAAACTCTCAAACCATTTTGTGGGCAAATTTATTGGAGTCCTGCATACTTTTAAAAGTAAAAGTCACAGTTAAGCTTTGGCTTCGGGATCGAGGTGTTACATGCATTCGTGTAGACTCTTGAGAACCAAGGTGAAGAACTTCACAGTGGAAACTGCCAACTGTTAAAAGAGACTTTTAAGCCTCAAGAACATTATTCAGTTTTTAACAAAGCTTACTTATTAGAAAATATAATAAAAAAGCCAAGCATGACAGGAAAATAAACCCAAATCACTTATGATGTTGTATTTATATTTCTCAATCCCAGTATGGTGCTTGTTAAATGTCTAGGACTACAGATCCACCTCAGCTTGGCTGATCACCAAGGAGTCTCTTTATAAGACATCTCTTTATAAGACATGAATGTTGTAGGTGTTCAGAGGTACATTTTTGAACATAACTTATGTTAGATCCTGTTAATGTAGTTAAATTCTACTGTGTTCTCAAAGTATTGCTCTTTAGAGATGAAGATTAAGGTTTGAGAGCCCATGATCTCATAGGTAGAAAAATCTGTTTAATTTCAGTATAAGGCCTCCTCTAGCTATGTAGAACGTATCAAATTGCAGCTTTTTCTTTTCTGTCAGTAGGAAATCTACTAATATATAAAACTTTTTTTTCAAGCAAATAAACATGCAACAATAAACATTGAAGGAAAATGCTGATAATGCAACATGACTTCAATTTTAATTAAGACAATCCAAAAAGTGTATTCTCAGTGATGTGAACCTAGTTTTTGAGGTGTTTTGCATCACTTTTACTAAGGACAATTTTCAGAAAAGTTATTTTATTTCGTTAATGGTCTTGTAGCATAAGTCATATTCATTAGGTATGTAAAGAACAGCAGAAAAAGTAGATAAAACTACTATATAGTATCATGGATGTTGGTATGAGAGGTCACAAGTGGTTTATCAGTTTTGGTGCAGATAGTCCTTCCTGTAGCAATTAGAGTCTGTGCTGGAAATAAGTGTAAAATTATTTTTTTTATTGTTGTTCTCTCAAAGTAAACACATCCTAGCTGTCTTAGTTGTTATAAGTATGAAGAATATATAATCAATTTTCATTTAAAATTCTGGATGCCACATCTAAATCGTCCTTCTTCTGAGAGATAATATAGCAAACCGTATTTATAGCCCCAGTTCCAGAAACATTTTGAAACTGTGAATTTCTCAGTATGTCTGAACTGATGATTCAGTTTATTTCTTATCTTGATTTTCATTATAGACATTCTGTTGTAAAGGATTTTAAACGTCAAGATAAAGAAATCTGTACTGTGTTCAAATGTAACACATATTTTTTTCTTGGAAATAAATGTTTTATTAATACAAGTTATTTGAGTTCTTGGGACAAAACCTTCACAGAATGTCTCAGAAAGCTTAATATCTTAGAATAGAATCTTTGGGAAAATAAACTTTATTAATGTAACTTGTACATGGTACAATAGTGCTTCAGTCATATTTGTGCTGTGGGCAGAACTGCTTAGAAAATAAACCCTAAATAATTACACATAACTAGTATTATGAGGGACTCAAAAATGTAAGAAACTCAGTTAAACAAAACAAGAAAAGGCCTCTAGACACAAAATTAAATTAGTAAGATAGAGAAAAGTAAGAAAAAACACTTTTCATTTAGCTGTTAACACATTGTACACAGGCATCTACATCTAGACTTCCTTCCTCATTCATGCAGTAAATGAGCTCTGATACTGATTTTATACTTTAAGATCAACTTTCTACTTTCTTTTTTATACTTTGGGCACATGCATCAGATAAATTTGGATGCACTCAAGCCATGCAAGTGAATTCAAATCCAAATCAAGCCAAATATCTTGTTACACATAAACATGCACACTGAAACCTTGATCCTGAAAAAGATATATTGGGTTTTTCCAAATGTTTATTGTCATTAGTGGAATCATACAATCATATAGAATCATAGAATGGTTTGAATTACAAGGGACAATCATGTACTTCCAAACCTTCTGTCATGGACAGAGACACTTTCTGCTAGACCAAGTTCAGATGGTTGAACACTGTTTGAAGTTCCATGAGTGTGACAGTGCTCTGTAAATCAAATATAACTAACATAATCATAGAATCATAGAATCATAGAATCATAGAATCATAGAATCATAGAATCAGCTGGGTTGGAAGGGACCTCTGAGATCATGAAGTCCAATCCTTGATCCACTACCACCATGGTTACTAGACCATGGCACTAAGTGCCACATCCAGTCTCATCTTAAAAACCTCCAGGGATGAAGAATGCACCACTTCCCTGGGCAGCCCATTCCAATGCCTCATTACCCTTTCTGCAAAGAATTTTTTCCTAATATCTAACCTAAACCTCCCCTAGCACACCTTAAGACCATGCCCTCTTGTCTTACTGATAGCTGCCTGGGAGAAGAGACCAACCCCCACCTGGCTACAACTTCCTTTCAGGGAGTTTTAGAGAGTGAGGAGGTCTCCCCTGAGCCTCCTCTTCTCCAGGCTGAACAATCCCAGTTCCCTCAGCCTCTCCTCATAGGACTTTTGCTCAAGTCCCTTCACCAGCCTTGTTGCTCTTCTCTGGACCTGCTCCAGCACCTCAATATCCTTCCTGAACTGAGAGGCCCAGAACTGGACACAGTACTCCAGGTGTGGCCTCACCAACACTGAGTACAGGGGAAGAATCACTTCCCTGGACCTGTTGGCCCCACTGTTCCTGATCCAGGCCAGGATGCCACTGGCCTTCTTGGCCTCCTGGGCCACATACAACAATACCAAAGAACAACTCCAGATTTCCTTTTATTCAGTAGCTTCATAGTTGGGACACTCTCAGAGTAGATCCGTGTGTTCTGAATACTGATTGTATACAGAAGACTGAATGTACTGCTCAATGTTGCTCAAGACCTTAGTTGGAAATATCCATTTTTTTTTTAATTCTTGATTAACATAAAGTGGCTGCCCTGTAAGTGCGCTATAGTAAATTCTAGCTTCTATTTAAAATGAATGGGGAAAAAATAACTAAAACCTCTCAATTTTTCTACCATAATTAATCAGGCAATTAGTATTATTAAAAAAGGATAGGTGCTTAAAGTAAACAACCCTATACATCTTGCATGTTAACTTTTGTGAGGAATTAGGACATTGTAATTGGGAATGATAATAATAATGTGCTACAAATTTAAAATTTAAACAGATGTTTTCTTCTTCTTACAGTTTATGTCTTAATTATTAATTAAGAGGCACGAGGTGGATATAAGTGAATATGAAAAAAACCCAGTGAAATAACACCTATCCACATGGTAAATTTCACATATACTAGCAGTTTAACATTGATTTTCTTTTACGCAAGTTAAAACTCAGGGTGTTTTATTAATTTCTTCATGAGAGTTAGATATTTGGCTTTAAAGTGTAGCAATTGTTGGCCTTTACATTAAAATGAGATGTACTTGAGAGACAAAGTATTTATAGTGCTTGACGGATTATGTGAGCAAAACATCTCATATAGTTGTGTGCTTTATCCGAAATAAGAATAGTCAGGAATATAACGAAAACATTTCCATCCTTAAAATTAGGGGGTTTGAGGTTAATAAGTCTTCCCACACCTCTGGTCATTAACAGAAGTTTAAAGAAAATAAAGGGACCTAAATCCCTTGAGAAGCTTTACAAACCTCTACCATTTCATTTGAAATTAATTTTCAAGTAAAGTATGATCTTGATAACACTTCCAAGAATGATCTAAAGGGAAAATGTAGCACAGCATACTGGTAAGTGAGAAGGGATAGAGGAAAGAGGGAAAGGAAGGGGAGAGGAAGAGGGAGAGGGGAGGGGAAGGGAAAGTTAATATTGCCTCAACTCAAGTCAGTAAGAATGCAGTGAGACAAGAATTAAATTAATATTGTACTAGATTTGGCTGCATTCAAGAAGATAAAGAAACAAGAAAATCTTTGACCATCGGGAAAGGAATCTGACAATTAATAAAAATAGTATAGCTATGAAAAGAAATGAAATGCAACTCTGAAGAAAACAGCATGATAACAAGTAATTAATTTTAGTTTGAGCAATACAACATACAATTATATAGAATAGTTACATAAAGATGTGCTGAAAAGTATATGTCAAGAGTGTAGACTAAGAAAAATGACAAGAATTATAAATTTCTAAGTGTTAAGATAGCTTATTTTGATATTTTTTATTGTTACTAGAACTTCAGTGGTGTGAAAAAAGCTGAAAGCAATGAATGGTGATTAGCAACAAAGCTGAAACCTTGTTGTAAGCCTACCTTTATAGAAAAAAGAAAGTCTTTCAGACAGATGAGTACTAATCTAATTGAATCACACTACCATCTATTTATTGCCTTCAAAGATCAAAGCTTAGAAATCTGCACAGTATTTGAACTGCAGGGCTATAGGTGACCAATGACACTTTAATTAGTTCAGGCTCTGGATCAATCAATTCTTCGCTGGTGCCTGACAACTCAGATGCATTTGACATTATTGATCTTTGTCCATTCATTCATCTTCTCTCGTTCTAAGTTGTCTGGATTCCTTAATTCTTCGTATTTTCTCTGTCATCTTTCTAATCACATGCATGCAAGTCATTGCAATAGATCTTCATCTGCTTCATTTGTTCTTTTCCATGACATTCACTAAAGTCCCTTATTAAAATGTTATTTTAAAGATTATTCCTATGTGACATTGAGTTATTTTTTTGATTAGAGATAAAATCTGTTTTTGAACATTCTCCATGACTGCTACATTTCTGAAAGGATGCAAAGGATATTTTTCTAACAGGTAGTGTCAAAGAAGAGTACTGATTGATACCCTAAGTTTAGGAATCACTTTGTGAGTGAACACTACATCTTCAGTTTGAAATACATCTCAAAATTAAAATTTCTTCAGCAAATCTTTATTCTTCTTTATTATTTTTAAATTTTAATGGAATGATCATAAACTGTCTGCCCGTCCTACACATCAGTGTTTGACAATCTCATCTCTCACTAAAGAGCATTCAGTGTACGAGCACTGTTCCCAGGGAGGTTATACATGAAAAAAACCAAACAAAAACATAAAAACAATTAACTGAATATTATTTGGAAGAAAACCAGCCAATACTCATTGCCAAAGTCAGAATGTCTATTATCTATGTTCTAAAATAAGTAAAAAATCGAATATCTATTTTAAAAGTAAGTTTTCATAAACTGGTTAAAAAAATCCCCTACATTGCAATCCTAGAATAACACAGGCTTAAACTGTGTATAATGATCTGACATGATAATGGCACTTTCTATTTAAGAAGCAGGAAAATTTTCAATATTAATAACAGACAAAGAACATAATCTCTGACAATAGTTCCCTTTCTATTTCTGATATGGCACAGTATTGCCTTAATGTTGCCTTAAGTTTATTTAGATATCCCACTTTTTTTTTTCCACTGCTTATACTTTTCCTGCCTTTTGTTATAAATGATTACATGCTCAACATACAAGAATTCATTTGTATCAGAACCAGGCAGTCCTATTAATAATGTGCCTCATTAGGCTACGTTCAAACTTTCCTTAGCTGCAAAGCACTACAATATATGTCACTGAAAACAAAAAAAAAATAATTATGACCTTATCAGTTCATTCCAGCATGACTCTCATCTCTCATTTTATTTTTAGGAGAGATGAGAAAGAATTTATGACATTTAAAATAAATATTGAAGTAAGTTTAAAATAAATTAATAATCCATAGTATAGTGTGGAGGGTGGTGTGAGAGTCTGAAATGTGAATGGTTAATGATTCAAAACAATTGGCCATTTAGAGAGACCACAGAGTGCTTTACTGAGACCAGGTTTGCACCCCTTTAGGGAAACTGGGAGGTAGGATAGTGCTTTTCTATCATGCCATTTTCATGCCTTTCACAACATGCTCAGTTGAAAAACTCCCCCCCTCTGAAGAAGGTATTGGGAGTTTCACATTCACACAGGATGTTCATACATAGGCCTAAAGTTATTCGTCCCTTCTGATGAGGAATAACTTGCTCAACTCCACTGACATGAGAGGCAGCTCTCATGTCTTAGAAGGGATCGTAAACCATCAAAGATCCTTAAAGTGCTCCCAGACTCATTTCTGCGGTCTTCCAACATCAGACTGTGAATGACTCACAATGTTGCATCAGACAGTGTAAAACTTCACCCCAGGGGAGGCACCTGGGTGGTCCCACATCAATCTGAACGTATATTAACCCATTGAACTCTCACAAGCTTCTTCCACCCTTGATGGATCAAGACTGTGATCATCATTTTGAGCAATGGAAATTAAAATTGCAACAATTAAGTCTCATTGCTGGATTCACTGGTGGTAATACCCTTCTACTCTTATCCTTTCTTTCTCTTTCTTTCTTTTCCTTATACATTTTCTTAAGTGTTATTTTAATACTTTATATTGGTATATTTCTATAGATAATAAGCAAAACAGCTACATACCTCCTATCCCTTGTAATAAAATTATTCTGAAATAAACCCTGCATCTATCTATCTGTCTGTCTATTTATCTATCTATTCTATTTTATATGTATATATATATATATATATATGTTTATATTTATATTTATAAATACTGGTCATTTAGTGTTGTTTCACTCTAATCCATCCCAAGAGATCTATTAACAAGAATCTGAGCTACCCTCGTCTTCAGGGGCAGGTTGTAGCAGATGGAGGAAAGAGATAAAATGGCAGTACAGATATCTACTTGCATTCAAGGAATGTCAAGGCATTTTCAGGCAAAATCACCAGTGTTTACACTTCCTTGTCATCCTTACCTTGTCTGTGAGTGTATTCATAAGCACACACATATTTATAATCTTATTGTGAGCAATGATATCCCCTGAGAAGCTTGAAAGCTTTGGGGAAAAGCAAGTCAGACTTTTTTGACTCTTTTTACAATTGCTATATCAAAAATGGTTTTAGGTTTCTAATTTTTTTTAAAAAATAAATAATTATTATCAGTTCCTTATGTAGAGCAACATGTTTGTTACTTGCCTTTATTAAAAATGTAGACCAAAAAAAAGGAAAAAAAAACAAACGAAACCAAAAACCCAACACACAATCTGGTATTTTATTACAAAAATTTAGTGGGATAGACTTAGGGATCAGTTTCCCTCCTTGATTCTTCATACACTTTATGCACAAAACAAAAGGCTCCATGTTGTAACAAAGTTTAAATTTTATTTGTGTATGTACTAATTTTTTTCTTGTCAAAGGCAAAAATTTAGTTTGCTAAATTATTTATTAGACTGAATAGAATTTCACATATGTTGAATAACAGTAGAAGTCTCAAAATAAACTAGTTATATCTATTGAGAGTATACACTGTCCAGGGGGCCCAGGGCAATATATATAGTATCTTTTCTTTGAAGTCAAAAATCTTGAATATATTCTAACTTTCCTCTGATTTAAAGAAAAGAAGTATCAGTAAGGCTAACAGTCTCTTAACCAAGGGGAATATTTTCTCACCACAGAATAAATCTGGATACTTTTTTACTATTAATAATATCAGCATGATCTCAAAGTGTCTTTCTGGAAAAACATATTAGTACAGAAAGAAGAATTTAGTTCCTCAATTATTATAAAGGCATGACTAACTATCATGGCACCTGACCACTGTGAATAAAAACACAGACATTAAATTAATGAGACTGGCAGATCTACTTCCTCTGTACCATTTTAAAATTTACTTTGTAGTCTCCTAGAAGATGGTGCAGGATTGTATCTATTAAAGCAGCAAATTACATGTCAAAGATATTCTGATAGGAAAAAGGGTTCTGATGCTGTAAGATAATATGAACAATCTAATTGGTTTAAGTGTTTTTGATGCAAACACACAAGCTCATATAAACATATTTAATTTGCTTCTTTTATTAATGATCACCTTCTTGTGAGAACTTTGGATCCACAATTATGTCAGTTTTAACAAGTGGAACACTGATTTACTGTAAACTTACTTGCAGCATTACAGCTAAGGCAACCCTAAGATGTGGAAAGAAATAAATCAAATTTCTTTTTTAAGAGGTGCCGTATTAATAATTTCTATCATGTAGAAGAGAACTCCACTTTGATAAACTGATACAAAAATAATTTGTGTTTAGCCATGTGAGGGAATTGAGCTACATACAAAAGAAAAAAATAAGTACTCATAGCAGAACTACAGCTATGAGCTGTAGTTATGAGTCTGTATTTTCATTTCCGTCCTTTACTAATCAATTCTCAAAGTATTGTATGAATGAATAAAAATAAAATAAAATATTAAAAAAAATTCTACATCATTATGCCAACAATATCCTGTTGAAATTTAGCATTATGAGATATAGGATGGTCAATGAATAGAGGAAAATTGATCTATTTTAAATCTATCACTATCAATCTGTACTGCAGGATTAGAAGGACAAATTCAAGAGCGACATACAGTGCTGTAACTGTCCAGATTTAGCAACACTTACAACATCTAGCAATGGGACAAGAGAATGCTGAGGTTAAAGAAATTCATCTGTTTGGGGGTTGGGGTTTTTATGTCTGTTCGTTTATTTGTTTGTGTTTTTCTCCAGATCATAAACTTATATAAAACATACCTAATCCATCTCAAACCAAAGTATTTTCAAAAATTACTGTAGGTATGGTTAGACATTAAAAAAAAATCTCAGGACTAGGAGATGAGTAAGTCATGGATTTTGCAGTTTTGATGTTTTTACACACTTCATTCCAAGAAGGTCTATTAGCCAAACAGCTTCTTAAAAGACCGATTGTGAGAGGAATTTCTCACTAGTAATATGTTTCTTATTGTCAAAATAAAACAATGCTGTTATTATCAAATGACACACACCCATTAAATCTTCATGCTTTCATATAGTCAATAAACAAAGGTTTCATCACTAGAACAAATTATACATCTTGAGTGTCCTGTGTGTATGCATTTTTAAAAAACTTTTGATTCTACCATTTCAAACAGTATAATTATATAGACACAGTAGAAAGAGACAGAGAACTATACTTTTATATTAATAGAAATGTGACAGCTATTGCTGGGATGCTTTAGTCTTCATCAATAAGAACTTCATACATAATAAAGTGTGCATAGTGCTGATCATACACAAACAGGCAAACATATATTCTGAGGAACAGATGGTACTCCTAGTACTCCCATGTCCATTCTCTCTCATTACATCTGCTTTCACACTCAGCCTGTCTATCCCTCATTTGCTGCACTTTTAGCTCTACAACCAAAGCCTTATCGATTAGAGAAAGGAACTGCCTTTGTAATGGGAATTTAGAAATGAGAATTTACAGCTGCTAAAACTACCTATACAGTGTTCTTTTTCTGAGTGATAGGTCTCCATCTATGAAAAATATTTTCCAGATTTTTATGATCGTCATTACTTTTTATGTCATGCTTTCATAACTAACTTCAAGATCATAGAATCATAGAATGGTTTGGGTTAGAGGGGACCTTAAAGATCATCTAGTTACACCATTGGTAGAGACCCCTTCAACTAGACCAAGTTGCTCAGGACCCCATCCAATCTGGCCTTGAACACTTCCAGGGATGGGGTATCCACAGCTTCTTTGCGCAACATATTCCAGTGCCTCACTACCCTCTTTTTAAATGTCTTTCTAAAGAAAGTAAGGAATTTCTTTCTAATATCTAATGTAAATCTACCCTAATTCAGTCTAAAGCCACTCCCTTCATGGTCTTTAAATGTTTCTCTCCAGCTTCCTTTCTGGTACTGGAAAGCTGCAATAAGGTCACCCTGAGCCTTCTTTTCTCCAGGCTGAACAATCTCCAACTCTCTCAGCCTTTCCTCATAGAAAAGCTGCTCCATGCCTCTAATTATCTTTTTGGCCCTCCTCTGGACCTACTCCAATAGGTCAACATCATTCTTGTGCTGAGGACTCCAAAGCTAGATCCAGTGCTCCAAGAGGGGTCTCACCAGAGTGGAGTCGAGGGGAAGATTCACTTCCATCAACCAACTGGCCACACTCCTATTGATGTAGCCCAGGACACGATCGGCTTTCTGGGTTGCAAGTCCACATTGCCAAGCCATGTCCAGCCTCTCATCCACCAGCACCTCCAAGTCCTCCTCTACAGGGCTGCTCTCCATTCATTCATCCCCCAGACTATTGTTGCATATTGTTGCAGCATCTTGCACTTGTCCTTATTAAATCCCATTATGTTCCCATGGGTCCACTCCTTGAACCTGTCCAGGTCCTTCAGGATGGCATGTTTTGTAAAAGAATAAAAGAACAGAGATTGTGCAACCATGTCACTGCTGCACATAGGTGCTGTTCTGATTTTAATTGGTATGACTGCACACTGATGAGTTGCATACAATGATAACAAAGCTGTTATTTGTCTTAAAATGCTTCATGAACTTTGCTTCAGATTCCTAACTAACCGTTCTTGACTACATGAATATGAATTAACACTCCAAGTACTATAATTTATCAGTTTTATAGTTTATTTTATCCTAGGATCTTGGAAATAGAAGAATGTCAGAACAATCATGATCTCCAGGTAGTCCCAACTATTTGAACTGTGTATATTCAGTTACTTCTGTATAACTATTATCATCTCTGAATTATAAATGTTTATAACTAACTTTTGTTCTATTTTAAAATGTGCTGTTAACATCTGTGATTTAAAATTAATTTTTTTAAAACATGGAATAACGCCCCCCGTGTCAGAATTAATAGGGACCTTTCCTCCATTTCCCTGTTTTTATTTACTTTGCAAAGCAGTAATAAACTTTCTTGGTTTGAATGTTCAGAATGGTCTGGACTCCGAAAATTTGCCAAGTGGGATCTGAAACACCTCCTGTTCAGGATGAGACTTGCAAATCTCAGCATACGACAAAAAGATGGGTTGTGGTGAACTCTGGTCTCATAATCTAGTTTGTCTGGGAACCAGGGATGCAAAGCCCACCTAAGAATGCACCTTCTCCCAGTGTGAACTTTCCGGAGATGTCATTTTCTGGGATCTTAGCTGCTTTCAGGAAGCAGTCTAACTGTTGCTTCAATTAACACATTTTCAAAATAATGAAAATGCAATATGTGCAAAGAATTATTTCTCATTAAACCTAAGAAAATAATGTCTTTATTAAATACATTACTTCATTGCAGAAAAGAAGGACTGTTATTTCTTCACCTATTCATCAGTCACTTGCTGGATCATTTGATTTCTGTTCAATGGTAAATTGATAACATAATAATAATAATAATAATATAAAGCCTATGAACAAATGGCCACACTTAAAGTAAGGTTTCTTCTTTTCAGAATAGTTTTTGCATGGTAATGTCCCAATAGCGGCAAGGGAGTTCCTTTTACTTGACCTCAGTGTACTTGTTCTCAAGGAAATTAGCACACAAAAAATACACCCTTTGGTTTCAGTTTTGTGTTTTCTCTCACAAGTAGATGTTTTGTAATTCAATTAAATTAAATACAATAACACATGTGTTAGTTGCTGACAGTGACACTGATCATGCATATAACAAACCTTAATTATGTTTAGCTGTTTATTCCTTTTATGAACAATGAACAGAAAAAAACTTAACCGTTGTTTAGATATGTCCTTAAGCCCAAGCACAGGTTCTACATTTTCAGAGACTAATTAGAAATCAAGATGGATTTAGATAAAAGTAGAAGTACAAAGTCAAAGATTAGTGTCAAACCACATAATCTTTGTTAGGATTTAACAAAGTAGAATCATATATTCAATGATTCTCATCAGTTTCTGGCAGGTTTATAAATGAAGCTGTCAGTGAAAGTAGTGTTCTATAAGATAAAAATAACAGGGAAAACCAGCCCTTTTCAAGTTTGTGTAATCCATGTTGAAAAACCCCTACAAACCCAAACCCAGGTCCACAGTGAAGTTACTTCAAACAATATTGGAGGAAAGCAGTGGTTAACCTAAAATTTCAAAGTTCAGTTCCACGATTAGAAGCAGCACTTCAGTGTGTTTAATTGAAACTGTATTTCCACTGGAATCCAGCGATGTAAGTGTATAAAAGAAATGTCACATAATGAAGAAAGAGTAGGAGGGGAAAGAAATTTTACTCTGCAATGCAGCATTTCCTCCATTGAAATGAATACACCTCCATGCAATTACATGATATCACTAAAATGCACACTTGTTTCTTAGTCTGAGATACATAGCTGAAATTGCAAGAACAAAAATTACCACAGATCTCTTAAAAGTTATTTGGTAAATTGTTTTTCTTTTTATTCTGCATTTTTTGTAAAAAAAATTACAATGAACAGTTCTAACATACTTTTGATACAAAAACAAGGTAGCCATGATTTGTTAGTGATACAACAGCATTAATTTCTACCATAGAAAGATAGTTAATAGCTCATTAATTTTTTCAAAGTCTGAAATAAGTTTAAAAGTAGAAAAACAATTCCTGTGATAATTTCATTTCTGATGTACCACTCAAGAATATTACTATTTTCTGAATCATTCTGTCAGATGAAATATTTTTTCTTCTGTGTTCATATTTCAGACTCAATAGATTATTCGAACTTGATTTTTATAAGATCTATTTCATCTTTCATTTTCATTTTTTTTATATATAAATATATTGTCTAAGAAATAATATGTTTGGTCTTCCTAATTTTAGTACTGTTTTGTAGTAACAGAAATTCAAATATTTTTCATTAATCAATTGATTGCGATCATGACATTTGATATATTAGAACTTTGCAACATTTACGCTTAGAACAAATATTTTATTTTATATTTTATTTTATCTTATCACCTCATTAAAATATTAATTTTTATAAAGCATCTAGGGTATGGCAAAAAAATTTTCAGATCACCTACCTGTCTACCTCTATTATCAAAATATTCTACTTTCACACAACTGATGTATTGTTTGGTACTAATTTTTAGTAGAAATTGGTTTTGTACTCCTCTTACATTATTCTGATAAAGTGAATAATCTATTTCATTTCAAAAATGTTAGTCTACTCTAAATTTTGACCAGATGCAATTTCTTGCTTTAGCTCTCTGAATTCTATCCTTATTGTTCTTATTTCTCAAGAGTAGCTCATGGTTTTGTGTAACCATGATTTTCTATGGCGTTTCTTTAAAACAGATTCTGACAAGATAATGAAATGAAGAAAGGTAGCTAATAAAACTGCCACTATCTGTTATCATTGATCACACATAGGGTTATCAACCATTGGGAGATACTTAAGGTTACCAAATTCATAGAATCTTAGAATAATTTTGATTGGAAAGGACCTCTAGAAGTCATCCAGTCACACATGCTTAAAATAGAACCAAAATCGAAGTTAAAACCAGTGTAAAGGTTGGTGAAGTTCTCGGGGTCATAGCCATGAGACTTGAATCAAAGGATAACAATTCTATTACTTTTCAAATCAACCCATTGCAACAGTTGACCTCTCTCACTACGAAACAAAGAAGTTTCTATCTAATTCCATTCAAGACTGGGAATCAGACCACGCTTATAAAAGGTAAATTAGCATAGAATCAGTGGAGGATGTCATGCCTCACAGAATAAAACCAATCCTTGTCTGGTTAATATATTTGTCCTTTGCTTTAATTCTTCTCAAAGACACCAAGACTTAAGTATACAAGAGCTTAAGTACAGTTACAAACATTGTTCTGCCACATAGTTCCTAACAATTAAAAATTTAAGAATTTAGGAAACTTAATTAAACAAATAATTTATAGTATACGTAAAATTTTTAGAGGGTTTTAGATTTTTTTTCTTTTGACTATTATAAGTATCAGCAATAACTGGAGAAAAAGAATACATGTTAGCTAGTGAATTAGTAAAATGTGCATGAGTAGAATGTGGGAGCTAAACTGCACATTAAATGAGATTTAAAATTTCATATTTTTCAAAAACATGAGTCTATTGGAAAAGTACACTGTCAAGAGAAAGTTTAAAAAGAGACAAAACATACTTGTGGCCTTTTGAAAGTAGTAATACAATTTAACAATAGTTTGGTCTGATACTTATGTCAAGGCAATCATTTGGACTACTGAAATAGTGATTCATGCTTTTCTACTATTACAAGTGGGCATTAACAGTCCATTTGCTAGTAGGATTGGACCAGAGGTCAATTTTTTGCAACTATGAAAATTTTTCACTCAAGAGTTTAAAACCAATATACTTACTCAGAAATTCTTCACCAGGGTGACACCTACCAGGGTGTCTAATCTACTACTACTCTTAATTCCACTATCCTGTGTTGAATTGCTAGGCAAAGCAGAAATAAAACCCAGGAGACATGAGCCCATACAGCCAGTCAGTACAGCTGGACAGAGTACAAGATGAGCTGCTGAAGTTTATTACACAGAAAACTCCACTATTCTCATAGTTCTGTGACAAAGATCCGGAAAACAATTCACTTTCTTCCAATCACATTCACTGATTCTATTAAAGCAAAATAAAAATGCATTATTTTAAAATCTGTTTTCTTCTCTTCACTGAAGCCCTTCTGCCTACATGTCAAATTTTCAGAAAAACTTTTTAATTTCAATGCACGTATATTCACAACAAACGTCCCTCATTTACACTTCCACTTCTTTTTACCTTGTCTCCTGACATTTTTTTGTCCATTTAGAGTATACATATTCACTATCATGTATATATTTAACATATATACATATGTGTGTGTGTGTGTGAGTGTATAACATATACACCAGCCTAATAATATAGAGTTTGCTACACTGGTTAATCCCACAAACAAAAGCAAACTCTTTGGACATATATGTCAGTAATGCCAAGAAATTACTAAAGAAATCTACAGAAGTATTCCTGCTGCCTTCATCCTGAGACTGGCTGATTCATTACTATGCAACTGACAAGTATTTGACAAGTGGAATAAAATCCTAATGACTAAGAACATGCTAGGTGATGAATATTACTTTGGGGGTCCTGATCAAATTAAATCCATCTTCCCAGCTATTGATCTGATATGAGATATAAAACTATGAAGAACCATGGACATTTTTATTTTATTTATCAGGATATTTCAGTATTAAATTGTTCTCTGAAAAAATGCAGATGAAACTTATTTGCATACAAACATTTCTTATTCATAAACACTTCCAAAGTTGTCATAATTGATGCACTTGACCTGATGCTTTTGGGTCATTTTTACTGATATATACATTTAAATCAGATATTATCCAAAGCTGATCATATTGTTCATATTCATAAACATGTATACATATGAGTTAGTCTGCTGTCTGAATAGCAACAGGGCATCTGAGGTGATGAAAATGAGTGAAAGTCTGTATGATACCTTTTACAGGTGTGTAGTTTTAGTCTGATTTGCCACAAGCATAAAATTTTAGGTAGCTGTTGGTTACAGCTTTACAAATCTTAAAGAAAATTTGAATGTCTAAGGGGTTGACTATAGAAAATAATGTACTGTAATCACTGCAGTTCATGAGTGTTAATGGCTCTTGATGTTGAAAGATCAATCTCTAATGAATTTCATGAATCAAACAGGAAACTTATCCTTCCCACGTTGAGGAAACCAGCTGAGGCTGAAGGTGAGCTCACTCCCTGGTAGAAAGCAGCAATCAGGAGCAGAAGCGCAACTCTGTGAACAGCAAATAACCTTGTGACTACTGCCAGTCACTGCACAGTGTGTACCTTGGGTTACCAAGGGATGTGGAGAGATAACATTAATCTCCTTAACTGAGAGGCTGTGAATAAGGAATTACCAGAAAAAAAATCAGGAAGTTTATATTTTAAAAAATATTTAAGAGAAGGTAGAATGGATTTGAAACAATATTGTACTGCTTATGGTACATAAAATGTACAAATTCGCCTTATCTTTGTCTGTGCTTTCCTTCATGTAAACTCGAAAATTTATTTTCTCTTATGAAGAATTTTTTTTTTTTTTCTAGCTAACAGAACTGCAGCAAGGGAATGAATGACATTGAAACCTTTCTCTCTGCATTCGTGATGCAGTTTTCACTCCCAATAAAAACAATAGAGAAGAAAACAGAGCCCAAATGAGTAAGTGTGAAACTGTGACTGATTGGCAGACCTTGTAGTAATGGAAGAAGTTGTTGTTCTTAAACAGAACCCAGAAACTTTTTCTTCATGTCTAACTACAACATACAACACTGTCAACAGGAAATAGAAATGGTAGCAGCATACAAAAGCATTTCCCAAAACTATTGCTAGTAATTTAAATACATTAACCATGGACAATAATGGATGGTGTCTTCAACTTGAATAGACATTTTCTCACCATTTAGAGAACTCTAAACAAAGATGTGAGGAGTACTGAAAAGCTGTGTGGTACAGCAATAAAAAAGAAATTTCTATCCTTAATTGCCCAGGGATTTTATCATGTCTATTTCTTTTTGTTAGAAAAGGTAAATACTGTGTTTGTTCTTAATAAAAAGATTTAATTTTATAAAATTATCCACAATTTAAATTTTAATTGTAAAAATTAACTTGATACAACTAAATTCACAGTAAATTTAAATCAAAAGAGAGTTTATTTAACCATGTTTTTGAAGAATTTTTCATGGCAGACTTTGTTCTCCTTCATACCATGCTTGAGCACTACAGAAGGCACTAGGAAATTTCCAACTAACCGTTGGGTTTTACTAGTAACTGAATTGTGCCTGTTGAAATTGTTTTATTGCTATGGTTAGCAATAGAAACAGATTTTTAATTCAGTTCTTCAATTAGTATATTTTGATTAAGCTACAAGAAGAATATCTGTTTAATCTGACTTTTAATAAGCAGTCAGAAAGCTTTTTTTTCACTTATTGATATTCTCAATATCCTCTTCATTTTAGAGTTTCTTTTAAAGACCCATAATTGTGTATTTACTTCAGTGTCATATCTTTCGTTGTTCCTAGTTCTATTTCCTTATATAGTTATAACTTGCCTCAAATTTTTTGTCTGAATTTCCTTTTTTTGTTGTTGTTTTTATATATATACAAAATTTTCCAGAAAAAGTAGGTTAGTGTGTAAAGCTGAATATACATATAAAATGGAAATACAAAACACTGAAAACCTATGTAAAATTGACATATAAGTAAAACCAAACACATACCTCAGTGACCCTAAGTATAAGTAAATGGTGAAGTTTCTCACAATATCTAGGATAAATACACATATTTTCCATGAGCAAAAAATGAATGAATACAGTAGTCATGATTATAGAGGTCTATTTCACTTTTCTATCTAACTTTATATTCAGTGGTGAGAGAAGAAAAATGCTTTTAATTGAAGAACTGAGAAAAAGTAGGCTTCTGCAGAAAATTAGAGTCAAGATGATATTTAAGACCAGACAGCACAAGAGTAGAAAATATAATGTGTTTGACATATTGAACTTTTGTGACAAGGAATATAGAACTACTGCATCAGAGATAGGATGCAAGAATTAAGAAGCATAACACTTTCTGAATTAGGGCTGAGGTGGAAAGTTGGTATACTGTGGTCTCATTAAAAATTAAAAATTCTTTGAGTTTCATTAAATAAAATTATAAAGAAAACAGTATGTATGACTGTATAGTTAGAGCTCCAGTCTAACACTGAAAATGTTTGTTTTGATTCTTGGTCATAGATGAAGTGTGCCTTTGAGCAAAGGACATTTTGATTCACAAAGCATATATAGACGTAAAATTGCCAGATCCAAAGACCATAAAATTACTGATTTTTTTTTTTTATGTGCTTTGGATCAAACTTTTAATCATATGATGCCTTTTTCTTCTTTTACTTCATAGTTTGTCCTTTTCTACTCACATACTGTGAAGGGGGTCCTATCTAAGTGGCACTATATTGCAAAAATAAACCATAAGGTTAAACCATGACACTACTGTGGATATTTATGTAATGTATTCACTTACCTATTAATCCAATTTCCTATTAGTGGAAAAATAAACAATAGGACAAAAGGCAGTACTGTCTTAGCAGATGCTAAACATTTATATGTCTAACACATCACTTGATCAGATTTTAGAAAAAAACACTCTGTGTAGGCTTTCTAGGTAGAAATCAAATCTTCCACCTGTATCTGCTTATCTGGTGACTACACATGTCCAAAGACATGTCTGCTTTTATATGGTGCAAGAAGCACCAATATTATTTGAACCACCTCTCGGGTGAGGGAGAGGATTGTCCCACTCTGCTCTGCACTAGTGCAGTCTCACGTTGATTACTGTGTGCAATTTTGGGCACCGCAATATAAGAAAGATATTAAGCTCTTAAAGAGTGTCCAAAGGAGGGCAATGAAGGTGGTGAAGGGCCTAGAGAGGAAGCCGTATGAGGAACAGCTGAGGTCACTTGGTCTGTTCAGCCTGGAGAAGAGGAGAATGAGGAGAGACCTCATGAGGGGAAGAGGAGGGGCAGGCAGCGATCTCTTCTCTGTGGTGACCAGGGATAGGACCTGAGGGAATGGCCTGAAGTTTTGTCAGAGGAGGTTTAGGTTGGATATTAGGAAATGGTTCTTCACTGAGAAGGTGGTTGGGTGCACTGGAACAGGTTCCCCTGGGAAGTGGTCACAGCACCAAGACTGACAGAGTTCAAGAAGCATTTGGACAATACTCTTGGGTAGATGGTGATTCTTGTGGTGTCCTGCGTAGTACCAGAAGCTGGACTTTGATGATCCTTATGGGTTCCTTCCAACTCGGGTATTGTACGATTATATGAATGAAATGTCCTATGTATTTCTGAGAAAAAAAAATGTGAGGTTTTTTTTTGTTGGGAGGGGGAGTTTGTTGATTTTTTTTGTTTGTTTTTGTTTGTCTTTTTTTAATAAAAGAAGGAGCAGCGAAGATATATATATTTAAGATCTCCTTATAAGAAAGTACACAGTAATGCTCCAGAGAAAAAGAATTCAGTATTTTTATGTTTTGCTATTGTACTTGCATAAAAATATTTTTTTTCTTTTTCTGTTTAACAGTTCTCAATGATGGTACATCTGTGATATCAAAGCCATTTACTACTCAGCCACTGGTAATGTTACAAACAGATGATTATGACTAGCTGGAGATATAATAATGTAAGCAAGAAATATTTTTATAAAGAAACTATATTTATTGAAATATCTCTAATATAAAAAGCTAATGATGAAAATAAGTAGTTAAAGTTGATTCTAAATAAAACTCTTATCAATGACTTTCGTGATGCTGTAGCTAGTCTGTAGCAAGATTGTATACCATGCTTTATGCATCGTTCTCCCTTTGGATTCTCTTTGAAATTAGGGATTTAAAAAAAAAACCCTATGTTATTTCTATTGAGACTTGCAAGAGGAAAAACAAGCAAACAAAAAAAGTACTTCTCCGTTTAAAAAGAAGGGGGTCAAGTAACCCTCTTCTAAGAAATACAAAAAGAATGGGAACAACAGTAATTTATGTATTTCAAAATTACTACATTGTCCCTAAACACATGATAGTTTTTAGAAATATTTTTAGGACACTTAAATGAAAGAGTAGGTTTTTTTTTTTTCAGGGTGATTTTTTTCAGGGTGACTTTTGACAGTGTTAGATGCAAAGAAATTGTTTATTGGCATTTTTCTGTGTCTGTGGTAGTTTCATTACTTTCCTTTTCAATCATTGTATTTTATTTATCATGCCAAGAAACAGTAAAATTTAAGTGAACTTGGTATTTTAGTTCCCTGTATAAATAGTATGCAGATTACAAATAGTTAATGGTGATGATGATGGGTGATTTAAGTGAACGATGTTTTGGAAATCCTGAATCACATTGGTATAGAGAGAACTCTGCAATTTGTCAGTGTTTCCACACTGTATATCTCTGAACACATATGACAAAGAATGAAAATGGGGATATTTTTCAGGTAGGAAAATATCATTACAACCTGAACTGTTTCACAGAAAAGTGTGCAAGTGTTTTGAAAACAAAACAAAACAAACAATAAAACCCACTCAAAAAGAAAAAAAAATTGTATAACCTTTTTCTTTATTTATATTTAACTATGGGGAAAACATTCAGATATACACAGAATTGTACCTTCTGTACTTTTTAGTAAGGTATTTGTGCACTTATCCTGCCAGACTGCATACAGATCACTAGACGCGGACTAAACAAAGGCATGAAACATTTACATAGCTAAATGTCTATATATTAGAGGGGGAACCAAACCAGAACACCCACCTCAATCACATTTTCACTAATTTAATTTTTTTGTATCCATGTTTAAAGTTGTATGTTTTCAAAAAGCTTTGTAGAGGTATAGTATTGCCGTCAATAACTATCCTGCAAACAGATGAAAGAAACAATTTTTGAGTGAGTACAAATTGCTAGAAGTGGAAGAAAAAATAAATGTTGTTATTTGCCTTAATCATATACTTGTCAATTCTTTTATCTCCAGTTCTTATTTTTATTTCCACATTTATAATTGTAAAAATTCATAGAATTGTTATTTTTTAAATGGGAGGTGTAAGAAACAAGCTTGTTTTGATTTTCCTCACTATTGAAACAGGTATATGAAAATGACTACTGAAAATAAACTAATTCTCATTTTCAGTAAGAGTAACTGAAATTATCAAGGCTTAGACTCTGAATTTAAAATTTAAATGGTTTAATATAAATATACACTTGACAAATTATATAATTTTGATCAAATATTTGTTTTATTAGATTGAATTCCTCTTAATTCACAATAAACAAACATATATAATTGTCAATTACATTTGCAAAATGTAGAGAAAATAGTAGCTTCACTTAAACATACAATATTTTTTACAGATCACTTGACCTATCCAAAGAGTAGGCAAAAAACATCCCCATCAATTTTAAACTAAGAAGAGATATTAAAATTTCTTCCAATCCAATTGACAGTACTGACATGTGAAGTTCTTAAGTGATCACAATAAAATACCTGCCAGACCAGCAAGGTACAATCTTATCTGAAGACCTAATATTTTGATCTTACCAAAAAGACAGAAGTATCCTTTGTAATATAAGAAGAAGAAAACAACGCTTCCATATGCTGGGTTCAATCTTGTCATCCACAGCTTGAGGATCACTGGACATTTTATGATCAGGGTTCTAAAGAGTAACTGTGCTTGGTAGGTATGTTGGGACTCTTCTCATGGATGCTATTTGGTATCCCTCTTTTGGGTCTGAATCTCCTCTGTATGCCCAGTATTACATTAGCTGTCTTATTTCAAGAGGTAGTGAAAATGTAAATCTGAAAAGTAACTGGAATTTCAGTAATACATAAAGTATTTACTAAACAAGTCTGTAATCCATTGTGTTCAGATGAAAAGCATCACTATGACCATTTCATTTTAACTGCTTTTATTCACTCAGACAATATTGCAAACAATGGATAAAAGCATTGCTATTAGCAGCTGTACTTGCAGCTCTCTTGGAAGATACACTGACATTATGTATAAATGTTCTTGTAAAAAGGCACATATAAGTCGACAGGATTTCTATAATTACACCAGAGAGTTTGAAAAATAGCACTGACCATGTTTTGATCATGTTTTACTAGATATCTGAAGTGAAAATTTAGATCTAGAGTTGCAAGAGAATTCAAGATTTCTGAACTTCAATTCTGATATCGTTTATTGAAAGTAAGGAGTCTCTGCATTTTCATTTCCCCAAAGTCAGAATAGAGGAAGTTCTTAAAACAGTATCTGGTTAAAATAATTTCCTACTCTAATTAAGGTGGTCAATATTGACACTGGGTAGCAAATTCTTAAAAAGCCGGTAGGTGAACTTCCTTCTCTGCCGTTTAAGTTTGCCATATGACATAATAAGAAAGAAGATTTTTTTTTTTCTCTTTCTCTAAACACTAGCTCTTAATGTTTTCAGAACACTGTTTTTCTTTAAGAGTTTAATAAATATGGTAAGAAAGAATCAATTCCTGGAGTAACTAAGAGTCTGAATGTTAATAAGCATGTGTTTTGTATAAGGTTAAAATTCCCTAGAAAAAGATTATGCAATATGGTCAAAAATACAGTGCACTTCCCATGTGGTAAAATCAGACTGAATTAAGCAAAAGATTCACTCTAATTCTGATGCTGAAATTTCAGCACTAGGAATAAAAAGTAATGTCTCGTGCTCTTCATATTCTCATTTGCCTTCAAATATTAGCCTAAACAAATCCACATTTTTCTTTGTAATGATTCTGATGGGATGTCAATACTTTGAACTGACAATATCTAACACAATTGTTATGTTTAAGTTTTATTTTCGTTATTAAAACGGAGCAACATCGGCATGAAAAAGATACAAATACAAACTTATCTCAAATTGAACAAACAGAGGTTACATTCCCTGCTTTTATGTAATTTATGTTCACCTTCAGGAACAATAGAACAATTTAATGGAGTCATATTTTTTCTTAAGGGACACATCAACTGCAGAAGGTTTGATTTGGTGTCAACAATTGGAGATATAATGAAGACTAATGTTGACTAAATGTCAAACAGAAAACATTTAGAAAAACGGAAAGTGATCAAAAAGAGTCTTCAAGTGCTCTGTGAGATACATCTGAGTTTTACAGGTTCTCCTGTGGATCTTTAGTGCTGAGCAGATTGCTTATATTATATATGCCAAGTTCTGCTCTGAAATATACACATGGATGTCCTAAATACCATAGAATATCTCAAATAATAACAAACAGATATAGTTAGGCAGCTGAATTAATAGCTATCAGATATTCTTTCAGAGCTCAAGTATATAGTAAATGTGAGGATATCTGCGTTTGGTAGTCATGTTTTGCTGTCTGCATTTTGGGTTTAATCTGACCTATACAACTTAATCATATATATTTTTATTCTTATAAATTCCTATTAATTAATTATCACTAGTGACTCTGTAAAAAATTATTTTGTCATTCTTTACTGATCAATTTTTTTTCTTAGAATGAATTCTCCATCTTTTTGCTTTTCTATTTTATCTTGAGGCTTCTAAACCAAGTTTTAAAATGAAATCCAAAACAAATCTAGTACTTAGAAACCTAGAGGTTGTTCTCATGAAATCTTTCCAGATTTGCAGTTTGTTAATAAATTTAGACATTTCTGGACTTTGGCCTAATGAGAATTAATAAAAGCATAGATGTGGGCAGGAAAGGTGTTCAAGAACTACTACTGTTCAGCGAGTGCTACCCTAAAGTGGCATTGCCAAAAAGTATAAAAGCATGTTCTCGTCACCATCACCTCTCCTGGTCTGTGAATTCTGGGCTATCTTTTAGACTGGGTAATCTTCTTAAATAAGACATGAATGATTTTTAGATGGATTACTTTCAAATACCACTATTTTAAGCACTTCTGTGAGCTCTTAGAAGTTGCATAAAGAAGTTAGTGACTTTAACTGTCTTTCTGTTCTGTATGTCTGCAGATTTTGCCATTATTATATGCCCTTTTGTCCCCTTGCCCAATAAGAAATGTCTTGTTTAGGATCAGACAACTCTTAGGTGTCCATTTTCTTTACTAAATTTAGCAATTTATTCAACTTCCCAGCCAAAACTGAGATCTAAATTGCTTACTTTTGTTGTATGTTTGGCCTGTGCTTCATTTTATGTTTCCATAGTTCCCTAGTGGTATAATTTTATTCAAAATGTAATCTTCTGCCAGTACATACAATACTACTATTGTCCCCAGAGACAGTTTGTCCTTTTCTCATTCTTAGAGTCTTCCTGCTTCTCAGGACAAATCCTCTCCAATGACTTCAGAAAGAATAGCTTTATTTTCTTTTGCTATGCAGGAGAAATTGTTCTTAGATCTACAAGGTCGATTTTACTGCTCTGAACTTTCAGTTAATGTAGTACACTAGCAATATCAGAGGAAAGATTGGCTCCATGGATCAAGATTTTTCCTCAGTTTAAACAGCTAAAGAAACATGTCATTATCACCCATCATCTGATGTGCCAGTGATGACAGATATATGTGTCATATTTGTGTTTTCTATAATAATTTTGAGATATATAAAGAAATTAATTGAAAGGGTTTTTTATCAACTCCAATTGTAAAAATCAGATTTAAAAAAACACAAAACCAACTATCGTCACTCAAAAATTTAAACAGAGGGAAACCCCCAAATCCTAAAGGGCAAAGCCATAGGGGTTAATAATCATTAGTATAATATACATATGTATGGCAAATCTAATCAGTCCAAAGGAAAAACAAGAGGTACTTTCAGGATTTGACTTTTCAGTACTCTACTTAGTCATTAAACATGCCTGATTTTCAGTGAGAAATAAGTAAAACAAAAAAATACCATAGCAACAAGCAAACATTCATAGCTTTTACAGCTGACCTAATAACAAGTGACTACTTTTCTCTCAGTATGTCCATCCACCTGAGGCTTTGAATTAATAGTTCCCAGCTCTCTGTCATCCATTTCAGCTTTTGTGTTGCTTCTGTGCTCTAGGCAAGTTTAATAAAACAAGAATTTAGGGATTTGAATTAATTATAATTTAAATAGTTAAATATTTGGTTACAGATTAAGTCCATTCAGTATTCTCTATTAATAGTGTTGTAGTCTCTTTCATTAAAATTTAACAAAAAAAAAAATTCAAACCCCAACTTTCTTTTCAACTTCTCAGAAAGTCTCAAAACAATCCCACCTGGATCAGAGAACTGCCTTAGATAAGAAAAAAATGCATTGGCTTTTTGCCAATGTCACCTCAATTATATAGTTATCAGTGTTTTCACAGTAGGACATGAAAGCTAGTGATAGGTTTGCTATCCCTAAGGTAGATTTTTCAACTACAGGGTTGACATTGATACATCTAAAGTGATGGGACTAAGATGCCAGTTTCCTTTTGGGAAGTGAATAAAAAATTTGCTACTACCAAGTATGACCTCAGTCATCCACTCTTGGTAGCAAAAATTATTAAACTGATGAAGTACAGAGAATTAACTTTTTTAAAGTTCATACTTTACTTCTCATGTGCATTTAAAAAATATTCCAAATTGAAAGTTCCACTTCACCATGATATTCTGCAGTATATATTTTGTCAACACATAATTTCCAAATAATCCTGAAATTAACAACACTCACAATATGGGGTGGGAGGGGGAGGAGGGGAAGGTGAAGTTATATAAGTCATATTTCATCTTTTTCAAGTCTCTAGAAAAAAATGAATGAAGCTCTCATTTTCCTCTGAGTGGAATGCATACACTGTACAGGATATACCAGGTCCTCTGGAAAAGAAGAGGAAAGAATAATACCCTCCCATAGCCAAAAGTCCAATCTGTAAAAAACACTAAAACACTTTTTTGTGTTTCTAAGATTATCTGCAGCATTAGTTTTGAAAAATCATGGAAAATAGCTCAAATCCTTCAGGTCTCCAAACTGTAACTTTTAGAAGATTTCAGTATGGATAGTTGCAGACAAGACTAAATTCTGTTACCTAAACAGAGACAACTTCTCCGGGAAACATGTTGCAGTGGCTCACCATCCTTGCTGTAAAAGTTTTCCTCCTTGTGCCCAACCCTCCTTATTCCCAGACACTCTAAGAGCAGAAGAGAGGGGGAGATTACCCTTCTTTTGATGAAGCCCAGGATATAGTTGGTTTTCTTGGATCCTAATGCACATTGCCAGTTCATGTCCAATTTTGTCCATCAGTATTTGTAAGTTCTTCTCTCAAAGGTTGCTTTCAATTCAACAATCCCCCAGTTTGTATTGGTACTTGGAATTACCTAGACCCAGGTGCATGAGCTTACAAATTGGCCATCTTGATCTCTACAAGGTTCACATGGACCACTCCTCAAGACTCTCAAGGTCCCTCTGGATGCCATCCTGCCCCTCTAGTTTAGCAACTGTACCACTCAGCTTGGTGTTATCTGCAAACTTGCTGACAGTACACTCAATCATTTTCCTAAAGATACTAAATAGTGCTGGATCTTGTATGGACTCCTGAGTGACACCATTCATTACTTCTTACAAGTTCCTTATCCATCTAATAGCCCATCCTTCAAACTCATAACTTTCTAATTCAGTGACAAGAATGGTGTGTGTGACCACGTCAAAGGCCTTACTAAGTCCAGGTATATTACTGGTCAGTAGTTCCCATTTAATGGCATGAGACTTTTCTAGGTTTCAGGTAATTAAATCAAACTGATGTTTGTTCAATAAGTCTCAATTAATTTCCAAGTAAAGGGAAAAATTATTTCATTGTTGTATCAAATATTTGTCTTGTCATTGCAAGAAGAAAAAGATAGTGGACTTGTAATTGATTTTTTATTTTAAATGCTAATAAGTGAGTAATCTGAAACCTGAAAAAAAAGGAGTTTTGGCAGAACTGGTAAGCAACCATCCAAAGAACATAAATGGATTTTTTTCTAGTGTATTCTTACACTGTAAGGATATGCCAAAGCCTCAGATTTTATTTTTTCCTCCTTTTATCTTTTCCTTTTAAAGTTGTTCTAGTATGCAGCTTTCTTTATTTTTGTTTGTTGAATAACTACTAAAACCAGTCAGAATAAGATTTTTTTTTCCCCAAAGAATTGGAGCCATTAATATTAAAAAATGAAGAGGAGTGAAATCTCTGGAAACTCTTCCAACAAACTTCAGCTTGTTTTCTAATGAAATTATTATTATCTAATTTATTTATTTTATGTTTAGGTGTCTCATTGGAGGGCCCACAGGGCTACATTCAACCATTCATCATCTATTTCATTGTCATTTTTATTTCAAAATTTTCAAGAAACTTTAGTAATTTTTTTTAAACCAAAAAGGACTACAAAGCAGTAATATAAGATAAATTACTGTATATCAACTTTCTATGACTGTTCATCTTAACATTGCTCCAACCTTGAGCTTTACAAGCCAAAGAGATGAACTAAATATGACTTGGGGTAGTGGGAGGAAAAAAAGAAAATGTCAGGAAATAGATAACTTACTAAGCTATCCATTTAACTTCATCTTCCAAATATGTTCAATGTCATATTGCTTGACCTGTTAAAAATCAGAAATATAATAACCATTCATGTTTTAAGGAGAGGAAAAGAATCAAGAATGATCTACTGATTTTGGGAGAATCTGTAAGTAAACAAAATTTAAATTTGGAAAATAATTATACCTTCAGGAGTCCAACCTCAAACAAGATAAAGAAATAATAAGTGATCTCTATGCAGGCAGAAAACACATTAGACATTTAGAACCATGTACTAAACACCTAACCTATTTAAATACAAGAAATCATTATGATAGAGTAGGCAAACAGTCCAAACACAGAAGTGCACAGATATCAGTTAAAAGTGAACACAGCTACTTAAGCTGATGATCTGTACCTTTTAAAAATTTATAAAGGAATTATGTATTTACAAACTGAATTAAACAGATTGCCTACACCTTCAATCTAATCTAAGCAAACTAGACCATCTTTCCAGCCTTAACTGTGCTTAAATTAATATTTATCTTCTTTTCGACAAAGACTGAAAGATCCATTCAGTGAGGAGAAAAAATTAAATAAAAAATTTCTCAAGGATACAAAACAACTATAGATGTTTATACAGAGGGTAAAAATGTTTTATGGTTCCAGCTTTTAATAATATATCCCCTAAGGTTAATATGGGATACCCATGTAGGAACTCTTCTTCTAGTCTTCAGTCTGCAGTTTGTTCTTCCAGCAAAGGGTTCTCCAGATCTGTAGAGGAGATTAGATACAGTCTTTGATGCTTCAAATGCACTGGAATGGTTTATCCTAATAATTTATGCAGGTTTAGAAGGTTGTGGGAGTTTTGGGGGACTCTGATGTGTTTGCATACTGTAGTGAACTAAACGTTACTCAGCATAAAAACTACCCCTCGTCCTATAACTCTATAATTTCAGAAATGGAGAAAATACAAACAAATAAATAAATTTTGAATCATGGAATCAACTTGTTACAAAATGTGGTTATGAATATTTTTACTAAATCTTCTCTTACTCCTCATCCATCTTTTTTATATGGCTTTTATGGTAATGCCACTGTCCTACATTTCCCCTTCTCAAACCCCTAATTTTTTTTCCTTTTTTTGTTCCTTTTGAATTGTGTCCGCATGATTAATGACATCTCTACTTATAGGGTTAAACAAAAATATAAAAGTACCCTTAAAACTGACAAAATGAGGCAGGAGTTAGTAAATAGCATGATCTCACTCAAGGCAGTAACTAAATAAAGAACACTTAAAGTTAAGGGTTGAATTCCTGTAAATTTCATGAAGGTGATATGATAACTCAAAAAAGTTGCTTGTACTCTCCTAATACTGACAATTTTAACTACAATCACAGCAAAAAAAAAGTGCATACATATATATACGTATAGAAGAGTGAAATTAAGGCCAAGCGTTGTCCCATGCCAGATCACTGTTGATTCCAGCTGTGTCCAGCCAACCAATTGCTGGGCCCTGCAGCCAAGGGGGTGAGATCTCAAGGAAAGTGCATTTAAGAATGGGGATAACACTGCACAGTGAGGAGTAAGGAAAAAAAGCACCTCGGCAGACACCAAGGTCAGAGATGAACAATGGGGAGGAGTTCTCCAGGTGCCAGAGTTTCCCCTGCAGCCTGTGGAGAAGATCATGGTGAAGCAGACTGTCCCCTGGCAGCCCATGGAAGTCCCCAGCAGAGCAGAGATCCACCTGCAGCCCGTGGAGGATTCTACACTGTAGTAAGTGGATGTACCCTGAAGGAAGCTGTGAGCTCATGGAGAGCCTACACTGCAGCAGGCCCTTGTCAGGAACTGTCGCTCAAACAGAGGAGTCCAAGCAAGAGAAGATTTTCTAAAAGTAACTATGACCTGATGACTCGGTGCCCTTGATATGTTAGACGAGTTAATTTACTCTTTTGTAGTAAGATATAACTTTGTAGATTGTGGGGTCAGTTTATGAATTTCTCCTTTATTTCATCTTAAAGCCACAGAACAAGAACAGCAGGAAGCATACATAATGACGAGTAGATCCCTGACACTTGGTTTATTCCTACTGCTTCTCAGACAGGAGAATAAAATGCTGTGGAACATTAGTGCATAAAACACTCATCCATAATTTCCCTAAAATATATTCCTTAAAGAAATAAATTCTAGATTGGACAATAAATTAGCATAAGTGAGAAAAAGGTGAAAGAATCTTTTCAAGGCTGAAGGAAAGAAGTATGTAATCATCAGGAAGATAAAAACAATTTGTATACATTAAATTGAAAAAAATAAAAAGAAAAATGAAGGAGAAATAAAGTTGAATAATACCAGAATATTTTATCTTAATTTGGTCTTAACGCTTGTTTCACCAAAAAGTGCATTAAAATACAAAACAATAAACCTGTGAATCAGACACACTCAGAATAATAGAGAATAATACATCTTCCTGTATGAGCTGAGATAATGGCATTCTCTTCTTGCCCTATGGAATGTGAATGTCATGAATTCCTAGTTTGAAATATAATTTAATAAAGGTCACTTGCCAAGGTAGAAAACAGGAGAGATAAGGAAAAACCCTGCATAGCACATCTGCTTAGAATGAACTGATCTGACACAGTTATTAATTATCGCAGATGCCTTAGGGTTGGAATAAAGCTGTCAAGTCAGGAGCAAAATGCTTTCCCAAAGTCATGGTCTCAAAAAAATTGCCACAAACCTAGAAATGGTTAATCAATTCTTCCAATATCTTTTCAGAATCTATGGCAATACTAAGGTAAAAGACTAAAATGTTTTAGCAAAGTCTTAGTCAAATGGAAAAAAGATTTTGATCTGAAATAAAATGTGTTTGATTAAGATGGAATAGCTTTGTATTAGATTTATGGAGGCAATGAACTCAAATATTGTCTAATATTTTAGTTTACATTAAAGAAATCAATTAATATAGGACTTGGATCTTCAGTAGCTTTAGCACAGAAAATGTTTCAGCTAAGCTATACCTATATTATTTGCTAAAATACATCACTCCTCTTTTCAAACGGCATGGAGTGTTACCGTGATGTTGAGGTAAAATATTTAACAGGAATAGGCCATAGTACTCATTTAGTTGTTAGGTTTAGTTTACTCTTATTATCAGTACTGACCACAGTGATTAAGAAAATATGTTTGTTGTTTATATAGTTGTTTTTTATTAGTAATAAAATGCATCAGTAATAAAATGCATTTAACATTGGACATCTTGGTGATTCATGATGACAAAGGTATAAGTTAACAACAAACTTGCCTTTCCATATTCTTTGTTTCAGTTCTGTTCTGTTTTTTAAAAATCTGGATATCTGAAAATTTTGCCCAGAAGTACACTTAGGTTGGTCTCATTGGCTATGTTCGTGTTCAACCACAGACATTCTTGGACCCTGAGACCAAATTTTACAGTCTGGCTTACATTTAGGTACAAGAACTCTCTTTATCCCTAAAACAGGTGGGTCACACCAGACTCTTGGGAACGGTCCTCAACATTTATTATCCTTCAGACACTTTATCTGAAATAGATACCATCAGCTAGTATAAGTCATAAATGTAAGGGATCAGGCCAAGAGTTAAGTCGTATGGGCCAGTGCTTGAGCTCATAATCTGGCATGGCAGATGTTTTTCAGGGGGTGCGGGTGGGTGTTGCTTGTTTTTAAATGGGATAACTATGTGATACCTAAAACTTACTGTGTACAATGTTAATTGTTCTTCTCAGATCAGGCAGCTTTTAATTATGATGCCATAGTTAAGTACTCTTTTCACAACCTCTCTAGATCTTAGAAAGCTTGAGCTGTGTAGATTCATAACAGCTGAGAGATGGAAAGCTACCAGAAGGATGTACTGCTTTACTCAAGTTGTTGAGAGATCCATGGAAGAAAAAAATCAAATCACAAAAGGCTGTATCATCTATTGTGCAAGAAGTACCTAAACTACATACTGATGGGAACTATTGTTATGTATTTGCCTATTCTTATATCCTATACTACTAATCAGTGCTGGAGTAAAGTCTCCAGGAAAAACAAGTATTTTGTTGATCTCATCTTGCCATTCTAGCATTAATAAGCACCTCTTGAATTTTAAACCTATGCATTTCAAATTTTCACTTCTTATCCTAAAATATTCTGCTGGTTGAACACTTAACACTGTAACTGCCTTGTTTTGTGTGATTATCTTTGCATTTATATTAAAACCTTAGACAAAGAAATATTTTTGATCACCATAATTATAAACAATGAATTAAAATGTGACAATTTTTGCAAAGCTAAAATTCAAATAACATTACTGTGGAGAATAATTGCTGAAGTATTTCAAAACACAGGACTAAAGCATTTTCCAGTCTGCCCAACAAATAAATACTTAAGAAGACATGCAACAATATAGGAACTACTGGGTTGTTGATTGTTGTTATTTACAGGGAGTTTAATGATCTAAAGCCACTCTAAAATTAAGGGAGTGGTCACCATATAAAATAGGATGCATTTGTAAAGCTAATTTAATCGTCTGGTAAGCATTTTCTGGGATAGCTTTTTATTCATCAAGATCAGCTTCAAACGCATAATTATTTTTTCAATGTGATTTTAGTAGTAGTGTTATGAGTAACTGCGTTAAAAAGTCAGTGTATTTATCACCTAAGCAAGCTGTGGAGAAATAGTCTTGTCTCTTGTGATCAAATTAGAATAGATAATTCAAAGCATTTTTAGAAATACCAATAGGTTTGGGATTTTTACCTGCTTCTGTCCATATTAAAACCACCACCAAAATCCCCAAACTACATAAATGTGCATGTTTATGTCATGTAGGAATATTGAAAGTTCCTACCCTTTCATTTTGGTTTGGTTTCTCTGTTAAATTTAGAAGGCATCAAAACATATGAAAGGACACAATAAAGAAAAAGATGAAGAATATCTATTTTGAAGTTCAGTTATGACATTTTAAAAAATAAATTTATAACACCAACTTGCAGAACTGACTTATTACCAAGAGAAATATTTCTCACTCTTCATTCTTTCTTTTCTTTTTTTTTTTTTTTTTTTTTGGTGGTTGTTGTTTTTGTTTTTATTTTTGTTTGGCTCCAGATATTATTTCTATTTTCACTATTATAACATTTATAAAGTAGTGGTTCCTAAGGACCAGGTAAGTTAAACTTCTATTAGATTAGGGGTTTTTTTACATTTCTATCATTATTTACGACAGGTTGATTTTATAGCAGTTAGAGTCACTGGCAGAATCTGAAGCAGGATGCCTCTGAAAGACTGGACAAAATTTATTCTCAGTAGAAGTGGAAGCATTATTCCACTGCATTATAAGCAGAAGTGGAACACTGCTTATACTAGCTCTTTTTTCGTGCATTCAGAGAACTCAGCCTAGAGTCCAGAAAACACATTTTCCCCAGAGGTCCTTTGTTGATCACAGTTAGATTCAGAACTCTGGACTAAGGACACCTTTGCTTTGATAAAGAGCAGGCATGTACAGACAAAAGCATGTAGGTACAACTTCAGCATTTGAACAAAATGTGAGCAATTTTAAACTCCCTTCTTCTTGTACTCTTAAGCAATATTACCTAAAAATATTACAATTACCTACAATATTACCTACCTGTTAAACTGCAAACTTTAACTCCTTTCATCCTACATCACCACCATTGAAAAACAGAAGTCTGTGGAGGGACAACCATGAGATTTAAGTTCTTTTGATTTAACAAACTTCAGGTATAAAGTGAAATGCCACTGAAGTGACTCCAGCTGCAATGGCGGTGCTTTCAAAGCTTTTTCCATTCCTCCTGGGGCATATTGCCAATTCTTTTCTCATTTTCATAAGCTATTGGAAAATCATGCAAGCATACAGTGTTTTATATTTACTACAAGGTAATATTTAGGCAGTTGAAATCCTTTGAACAGCAAGTTCCATTTTATTTATCACAATTAATTTAAGGGAAAGAACAGAGGGGAAACATGTGTAACCTTCATCAAATTCAAAGGAAGAAGGGTGATGTTTTAAAGATTTTCTTACTGTTCTGAAAACCAGATCATAGATAGTTTAGAGAGAATTAAGGCTCTTAATAACAAGTGAAAGATTTTGAAGTTGTATTTCAGCTACCTGTCAAACCCCAGTTCCCCTCCCCAACGGTTTTCCTCATAATGCTTAGCACTTATATAGCACTTTTCAGCTTCAAAGTACCTCAAAACACATTAACTAATTAATCCTTTTAGCATCCCTAAGAGATTAGTAGAAAATGATGTGATCTTTGGCAGCCATGCAAAAGCCTTGAGCAAGGCAATGAATCCTGCATCCAATAAGGATTATAGTCAAGGTCTCCTGGAGTCCACAGCACTCTGAACATGTATTCTGTTGAAAACTTAGAGAAAAGCTATTTAAAGAGTAAAAAGCAATGTTTAAAAATGATAGGTGGAATTGAAGTACAACATTCAAATATACAATCTGGGAAAAAACTATTACTTCTTACACACTACTTCTTAGTCATTCTATAATATCTATATATTCATCTAGTACTATTTTTAAATACCTGTAACTATTTTACTTGAGAAAGAAGAGTCCTAGCTTTGGTCCGAGCCCTGCTGTTTACATTTACAATAGTAAATTAATCAAGATAAGAGTACAGTATTCAGCACTGGCATGTACTTCTCCATAAAACTAAAATCTTTGCTCAGTGCTTGCTGGCACTTTTTCCTGAGGCCAACTTAAGCTCTCACAAAAAGAAAATGCAGCTTTGTTGACCACAATTCAATTTGAATTCAATCATTGTATTCTGGGAGGTAAGAGAGCATAATTTTGGAGGAATAAGCATTTCTACACTGCCAATACTGGAGAATGAACCCTGATCCAATTTAGTTATTAGGATGGATGTAGTCATAAGTTGCAAAACTATAATATTACCACAATAATGGCAAAGATCCTCAATGCCTGCTCTGATGCTTAGAATTCTCAGTGTACTTCAAGAGGGTTGCTTCATAAGAAGCTGTCCTAGCTGGAGGAGTGGCAATTCACCTTAAAATAGCCTGACCACTTGCTTTTGTAGTTATGATTATCCCTACAATATCTTTTCTTGTTTTACAGAAACTTCAAGAGAAGGAAAGGACATAAGTTATTTCCCAGAATAATCAATAAACTGGTGGTCATAGAGCACTTGTAAAGTACATGAGTTTCAAACAAATCTTGTTTTAAAATCCCCAGTTCTGTCATCAGTGTTCTACCTTAAAAATATCATCTTTTTCTTTCTTAGAATAATTTTGGAAATAGTGAGTGTTTAACATGTCTCACAGAGCAAATTTATAGAATTCCATTCTGCAGGGGTTCATTCTCAGTAGGCAATTTTGAACAAAAAGAAATTTTTCTTGAAGCCTCATTTTTTGTGTGTGATTTTAGTTCCCAGAGAATGACAGGAGCTTGGGTTTCCCTCTGTGCTTAGTATTTCTTGTTAGTTATCTCTAGAACTCTCTCATACAGTTAGCTCTCCCCTCTCAAATTCCTAGCTCCTCCCATATACTGTCCAGGGAGCTTTAGCTACCTACTTTCAGATTTTGAGTACAGTGCTTAGAGACAAGCATCTGAAATGTAAATATGTGCTGCCCGATGACTGCTGCTTGGCTCTCACTTAACCTCCTTTGTGTGCGGCTCCAACAAATGCTAATGTACATTGTGTTTCAGATTGTTCAAGAGACTAGAAACTCTTAAGCAGGCTGCTATCTCAGACTGCTAAGGTTGTGAATACCAGTTGAAGCAATAGAAATTCAGAATGCATTATACTCAACTATGTGATTTCATGTTTAGACATATAGTTTTCTCACATTCTTTTTTCTTTTCTTTCTCTCAAGGTATTGTGTTTATTTATTGGATATAAAATATAATTCACTGAATGATTTTACATTAACACAATTTCCTTAATTTCGAACAAAAAGAGTACATACCATCCAATCACATCACAACATAATTTTTTTTTTATGATAATAGTGATCAGACACTTGAACAAGTTGTCTGGAGAGGTTGTAGCATCTCCATACTTAGGGATATTCGAAACCGAACTGAACACATTTCTGAGCAACCTATTCTATCCCACCTGCTTTCAGCAGGACTACAATATATCCAGAGATGCCTTTCAACCTCAGCTATTCTGTGATCTCATTTACAATTTAGAATTCAAACCGGGCAATTTCTGAAGAAAAGGAGAGCAAAAGTCTTGGTATATGTTATCACAGAACTTGGTTTGGGTTTTTATTGTTTTATTTTTGGTTTTGGTTTTGGTTTGGTTTGGTTTGGTTTTTGTTTAATATATTTGGTTCTGATCTAGTATGTCTGCTTTCAAATAAGATGAATTTTATTGACTGTATATTAGGTTCTTCACTGAATGTAACAAAATTTTATAGAATTAGCACACCCATAGAGAACTAAATTGTTAACAGAAAACTTGGATACCTAAATCTGGAGTTGAGTTTCACATAAAATGTTGAATTAACCTTACTTTCTGGAATTAAAATGACAATTTTTACTGTATGAAACCATAAATATCAATTTTACGGCCAACAGGGTTTATTTTCTTTATTTTTACTGTACACCTAGATTAATGAAGCATACTCTACACCCTACTAATCTGTAGGAGTAAGGAATGAAACTTCACAGTAAAAATGAAGAACACTGACCTACCTCAAGAATAAAACTGGTTCAAATAAATGTAAGCTATATTTTAAAATTCAGTTTCTATAAGTTTTCAATGCTAGTCTACTCTACTTTGCAGGAAGACAAAGTGAATGTTATAACAAGGTGAATGTATAACAGATTAACAAAGATTTTTACTGAGGATTTCTCAAATGCAGAAAAAAAATTAACCCAGCTCTATGCTAGACTGCTTGAATTAAACAAAATTACAAGAGAAAACTTTGTTAAAATTTATGGTCTTATATATAGCACAGTGCTGTAAAATAATTACCATAATATTTTTGTGTTTTTAAATCAGACTTTTAACTTTTTTGTTTCCCCCTCATTTTTATTCTAGGAAAGAAAGTGAGTGAAATATGTCAGGTCAGTTCTGGTTACTTTCTTTTTAAAAGATATTTCGTCATATTATGTTATTGATTACCAGGAAAATCTGGCTCCATTTTTAAATTAATTGAGATAATATTTTAATTTTTTTTAATGGAGAAGTTTTCCTGCTCGGTCTCCAAAAGTATTGTATCAAAACTGAACAAAAGTCAGTAATAAAATTAAAACTTAACTGTATTGCAAATTTTAGCAGTAACACCTTGTCTTTTATTAAAAATAGATCCAGAGCAAAATAAAATTTGAAAGAGGTCCATATGCGAGTTTTGAAACCATTTTAATTTTTTTTATATGTTAGTGTTTTGAAACACTATATTGGGTATATAAATTTAATAAATAGCTGTCCATCAATTTAAACTCTGAGTTAGAATCCAAGGTATTTAGTTGCTGAATAGTAAAATCACAGAAGTATGACAGCTTCTAGATACCTCTGAAATTCCCTTCATCCTCCGGAAACAAATATAATGGTTTTGGTTCTGACATGAAGGATTATGTTTCTAATGTTTATGGCAAATTAATTCACCAGGGGAAGGTGAGTGACAGTGTACTGCCAACAGTCATGACTTCTTACTTGTGCCTGCCGTTTACCACCTTCTTTTATTTCTTACTAAAAAGAAAACTTTTTCTCAGTTTGTGATTATTTTCCCTCCAGGGAAGCAAACTCAGGTTTTCTGTCTATTTAATAAAGAAAATACCAAAATTATCATTAACTATTCTCAATTCTCTCCTATCAACAAAATAAAAATAAATTCTTGACAGTCATTTATTCCTAGTCTGCATTTTTTTGACTACAGTACTTATCTTTCTCATGTTCATTGTGTGCACCTCTCTGCACGTACACACGGGTGTGCATACAAAACATGCACATATCACAGACTTCTGGGAATATCATAATGGGTTGGGAAGGAGAGGAATAACCAAGAGCAATAAGGGCTATTTGGGAAAGCTAAGTTTATTCCCATCCATGAGGCCAGATAGGAAATATTTGGGGATGCTGAAAGAATTCATGATTTGTGAGGTATTCTGTTGAATGCAAGAGGTGTCTGACACCTAGAAAAGGCTATAAATACTCTTCAGAAAGAGCAAGAAAGAGGAAAAAAATGTGGATCAGTCAGCCTTGGGTCAGTGTCAGAAAAGGTAATGAATATTTTCATTTAAAATCCTTTTGCAGACATTTGAAGGAAATCTACATGGGAAAATCAATCCAGTCTAAAGGATAGTCCTAGTTCGGTCAGGAGGTAAGACTAGATTATGTCCTCCATATAAAATTTCTATGGCTGTATGACTTCAGGTTTACTTCTCTTTCACTCATAAGTAAGTTCAATAACTAAAGCAGACTAAGACAACGCATCCTAAAATACAGAACAAAAAGTGATTACTGCATTGGTTAGAAGTCTTGATTTCAACATATGTTTCAAAACAAATGTATTGATAAATGCATTCTCAGAACTTCTACCAAAACTAGCAAAATCTTGCTCCTGTAAAAAAATTATATATATCTATATTTATATCTATATCTATCTAGAGATAGAGGCACAAATATATATTTTCCAGGTAAATGAATTGAAAAAGACCATTTGCTAGCTTTCCATTTGTCTGAATTTTTCCCCCCCAAAACTGCTTGTTTCCTTTAAATATTTTTTGTTTTGTTTTGCGTTTGAAAACTCAGTTATACCAAATAACTCATAGTGTATTATGGATATTATTTTGCTGTGTGTGTATGAGCATACAGCATAGCATGGAGATTGTATTCAGATGATTAGAGGAGCAGAGTTTGAACTGCGTCTTTAGAAAGTATAGCAAAGCTCAGCTATTCAGTATGTATGATATTATGATATTTTAGATAGAAAATAGCTTTTCAGGTGCTGCAGATTTAATGTTCCTTAACTAATATCTTTGTTGGGGCATAATGCCTTTTGTTGTCTAGCAAAACTACACATTTTTAGGTGTGTTTTCTTCTACTTCACTATAATAACAGAAATAATAAGAATAATATTTTGACATTTTAAAGACCACTGGTTCAAGGCAGTGGGATTTGAGGATGATCTCAAATCAGATGTCTAGGGCTGAGAATGTTGATCCCACATTATTTTTCAGGCAGTCTGCAGAATGCCCAATATTTCTTAACAGTCATTAGTGTAGATATCTCCTATGAGAAGCGCTAGCTTCTGTGAATTCTGTGAAAGAGATGAGAAATTAGATTCATTCCTCTCTTCAGGAACTCCAAAGCTGTACCATTGCATAATTAAATGTCTTTTTTTCATTAAAAAAAAAAGTTTAGTTATACCCCTGTCTACCTAGAAAGCTGAGAATGGGTCTGAACAAAGAATTTAAATTTTGGGTGTTTAAAGTTCTAAAATTGATTCAATTTTGAAATGTTCTAAAACCAGTGCTTATGAAATCATCCTATGGGATTTACACTCAGCAGGTACAAACTAGTCATCTGAGCTACTTATTATGAATTATACCAGCTAGAATTTTTCTCTACATTTGCAAATTGGTGTACAAACAAGCTAAACACACACCTGCTGGAAAAGTAAGCTGTAATATCCCTGTAGTCAAACACATGCTGAGCAGGGCTTCCCAACTGAATCACTGGGTGCAACACTCATACAACTGACTACTGCCTTTTACTTTCCTGCATACCTAGCTCATGTAGACTAGCAGAGGGATTTTTTTCTGCTCTCTAAAGTTTTGTACCAGACAGCATGTCAGAGAGTTTGCATTTGAAATAGACAAAAACAGGACACGTAGAAACAGAGTAGCTGGAGCACTCTACTTTGGCAAGGGTGTCCTGATCGGAGAGAACATTGTCCTCCCATCTTCTTGTTCTATGCATCTCCTACCATATGACCCTATTCAATCCCACTCTCTGATGACTGATATCATTAGATGTGCTTGCCATCACTCTGTTAGTATGTCATTCAGGAAGCAGACACTTGAAAAACTTCATTAAGACATATAAAAAAAATTAACATCTAGATTTTAAAAAAGCCCTACATCTTTACCTATGTCTTAAATGCTTGCCTCTAAAAACCAATAGGTTTTCAATTCTTTTCCATACATAATGTCCAGGATTTAGTGTACTGAACATTTTCAAAATCCAAACGTAGTTAAAAATCTTTTTAAATATAAGCCTGAGGGTCCTGCTCAAGGATATACAACAACTAGTGTCCTGAAGATCATAAATTCAAAGATCAGAAGCTTAGACACAACTCACTCCAGTTATCTGTAATGATAATTTGTTAATTGTGACAATCAGCAAATATAAAAAGTTGTTTCAGTTTGGCAGCAGAGAAGACATCTAAAAAAGGCAACTGTAGCAAACATATCTACCTGCAAACTGCATTGATATTACAGGCTGGGCCTTTCCTCTGCTATTTTATCCCTAAAATAGAAAAATCCATTGCAAAATAGAAGATCAGAAGCTGATCCTAGTGGAAGAAAAGCCATTGAGATAATGACATTCATTATAGGTCTGGCCTAGGGGTCTGTACCTCAAACTACCTACTAATAGATGCTTTTTTCCTTCTGGTTTGTTTTGTTTTTGTGGTGTTTTGGGAATTTATTTTTTTTTTAAGCACAGTAGGAAGTAAATGTAGCTACAGAGACCAAACTTGATAGTGCAAATTTTATTCCCTGTCCATATGTATCATCAGATAGAAGTTCTAAATAAACTTCAAAGCCTTTGTCAGTACAGAGAAAGGGACCAGTAAGCAGCAGAAAATGTTTATTTCCTTGTTTTCTACCAGTCACATCTTCCTTACAAACCACAGAATTTCATATCAATTAAATAATTTTTTATGACCTATTCATACCCTGGACAAATCAAAGTCTTCCTTCAGGGGAAATCTGACTGTTTTGTATGTTTCTTGGAAAAGGAATAACATAACATGTAGCCCACTTCTGCAACCCTTACTTGAACATGACTTACATCAGGTTAGTGATAAATCCCACTCAGCTTCAAAGAGATAGGAAAAACAGCCCTAAAGATATAGTCTCTTAAACTACATAGCTCATCCAAAATCCCATCATATTATCGAAACTTTGACTGCATTGCTACTCAGGAATGCAATTTTTCACTTCAGTAATCTTGCTTTCCCTTATTGAAGTTTTTCAAAGCTTCAAAGTAGCAATACTACATCTTCTATTTCACTGTATTTGTTACCTATGTCCATTACTTTAATTAATTAATTTTAACTTTCTTAGTTTTTAAATCCATTACTACTAGTTTTTGATACCTTATTATCTAGCTTCTACTCTTAGTAGCTACCAGTGTAATTGAAGTACATGAAACTATCAAAAAATTTAATCTTACCTATATCAAATGAAATATGTATAATGCTTTCAATGACCACATATTTCAATTAGTCCTGTAGTTCAAAAGTAAAATGTAATAAATATTTGATTTTTGAAGATTTTTAAATACCTTACCAGATGGGTTATTATAAGTTTAGTCAGGATTTCTAGAGGAAAGTAGTTAACATACAATGAAAAACATGCCAAAAATTAATCCCAGTTTGAATAAAAAACTATAAATGCTAACATTTTTATCCTTATTCTATTAGAATGTTCATTTTGCTTAAAAAAACTATTTCACAATTTGTCTCCTTTTAATAACGAATTATACTATTAAAAGCCTAAAGATAGAAAAAGGAGGTCTTTATGGCCAAGGTTAGCCTGTTAAAAAAATAAGATGTTATTATCCTAATGATAACCACAGACAGTTATTTGTGTATTCTCATCCGTTTTGTAGCCAGACATTCCAACAGGTATTTTGCTGTGGCTGAAATACTACTTTTTATTAAGGAATAGAAACCTAAAATTATAAACTTCCAGATTAACAGAATGACAAATCAATGAATAAATTATCACATAAAGAAATTGTGTATATTTGTTAACATTCACCTAGGGTCAAAATGCAATGAAAAGGATTAGAGAACTAGAAAGACAGAGATAAGATTTTCTCTCAACATGGACCAACTGCTGGATGCACCCAGTTGAGTTTGCAAATAATAAGGGATATTTTTAAAGGGAAAAAATTACTTCAAGTTCATTCTGCAATTTCTGATAGCACAAAAAATAGCCAATAGTCTAGCTGTTAGAAAGCTCCCTTGATATCTTTGGTGCTTGGAAGGAATTCCCCACACTGCTTGATTATCTCAGGGACTTATATAATTCTTTCCATACTGCAAATCAATGCCTTGGGGTAGGTGTCCTTTAAAGCTAATCCAGTTTGCTAAAGCAATTAAAATTTAGTAAAGTATAAAATGTCATCAGGTTTTCATACCATAAATTCTTGAGAAACCTTGATAAAAGATATGACTAGACTCACCTTCAGTGGAGCCACAGTGTACTTTCTTCATGTGCTTGTGGTGTAGTCTGTTTTCCTCAAGTCTGTTTCCATTCAGGCTGGAAACCAGTTCAACCTGTAGAGGCTCCAGTCAGTGTTTGACACAGCTGATTGCCAGTGAAAAGCTTTAATCGCTTTAAACAGTACATCTGTTCCAGGTAAGCAGCACAGTTACAGCAATTGAATTGAACCCTTCTTTCATAAGGAAACACCCACATTAGACACTTCCAAATGTAAGAATCTACAGTTTTGAGAAAAAATTTAGACTTCGTGTTCATGTGGCACAAAAAATATTATGTTGAATGGAATGAAAAATACTTTATGCAAAGGGAGAGTCACTTGTCATATATTATTAGTCATAGCCTTTTTTTTTTAATTATTCCTATTCAAGTATGAAACAGCAATTATACAATAGAAAGATAGTTTTAACAATTAAAAATTAGCTGTGGAAAGTTAGGAAAAAAATGAAGTATTCAAGTTCCCTTCAAAAAGTCAGGAATCAGAGGTACCTGCCTTCTGTTTTAAAAAGATGCTAAAAACCTTTGTTCAAGTGTATTGAGCTAACAGAAGTTTTGCACTGAGAATGGAGCCATAAAAAATGTTTAGTAATATATTTCTTTTTAATTTTCTTGGAGATTTCTTGGTTAGGTTTTTTTTTTCTGTAATCCAGTACATCAAACAATTTTCCAATGAATTTTTAAATTCGGTGTTATTATAAATACATTATTGCTTGCTGTTGTTTGTACAGTGCAAATAAGATCCTTTTATTGTAGCAAACACATTTCCTGCCTGTAATTGATATAACATCACAGTGTAATGGGTAATTTCAGTAAACAAAAATATTCATTCTCTACCTTCAGAACACAGTGAAGGAGAATGATGTCTGGTTTTGCTGAGGTTATATTCCAGATTCCTAAAATATTTAAGAAAGGTGTTTTTGTTCAATTATTATACCGTATTTCTAAAATAGTTGGTTTGAGAATCCCATTTTAACTGAAGTTACATTAGGAATCCAGAATGTCTGTACCTCCCTCACATACTTTAAATGTCAAGTGGAGTAAAACTATGTGGCAATTGCAGAGACTCCCCTAATCCATTCCATAAAGGTGTATCACAGACACTGTGATATCATTCATGCTTGCAAGTGTACCTGTCATCAACTGGTGTAACAGAGAGTTGAGATGTGATGGCTGTGGCACTTTATTAGAGTAATCCATCAATTTCTCTGTATTAGTAGATCCTTCTTTCTTCTAGTCTGGAGCTAAGGAAATTAAAAGAAAAAAATGTGGTTTGTTTTCATAAATAAACAACAACAAAAAAATAATCTTTTATTTTGCTGTCCATTAAAAAAATAAAATAAAGATTTCTTGTCATAGGATATTTTAGCACTGCTCTTCAAAAATTCCAAACAGAAAACAGGACTCAAGCTACATTTAAAGTAATTTTTAGGCTGTTTCTTTGTAATTTCCATCATTGTATTTTCCTGGAAGATATTGGTCTTGGACCCTGAAAAACTGCAATTTCATCAGGATCTATTATCCTATTAGTACTAGCAATGCTTGATGAGGTTGTGTGAGAATAATTACATTCTTAAGGCTCCAGTAGTTTCACGGAATTAAGAGAATGGAAATGGGATTGATGGGAACCTTCTACTCGTGACGGAATTTTTCTTTGAATTATTTAAATTTTGATTTACTCCTACATAATTACGCATTTCAAAGTCAAGATGAATCAATGCATTGGACAGATAAATTTTAGACTATAATTGGCAAATATGTTTCATAGCAAAATAGAGACAGGCTTTTAATTTTAAATTACACTGAGTATTCCACAAGAACCATCATCCATACTAGAATCCTGCACAATACTATATTAACAGTCTATTACTGTGCAACTATAATAGACCAAAAAAAAATGTCCCCAAAATACTTTCTATCCATACTATACCCTGTATGAGGAATAGAATTTTGAATTTATAAAACTATAAGAATCCATGAGGGTCTCACATACTCAAGTATAAATTTAGTGAGGTAGAATGACAGGTCCAGTTATGGTTTTATTTTTTGGTACAGTAAAAAGAACAGAAACAAAAATTAATTGGAAAGAATGTGACAAAATTAAAATATAACATCAGATAGCATTGAACTATTAGGATTTTTTTTCAACACTGGACAAGTTTAAGGAAGACCTCTTTAGGATATACAAATAAACAGTGAATGCTTATTGAAGGAGTTACCTGAAAGCATAATGAAACCAGAATTAATAATACAACCTTTATAGATAAAGATTGTATGTTTTCCAAAACATCCTCTTTCAAAAAATGTTCTTTGTCTAGTATTTTGCATTACTTTTCAGAGTTTAAATTCTGTTGGCATAACCATATGCCTATTTTTCTGAGTTTAGAGTCTGCTGCTCCATATAGCAGCAGTAGTAACACAATTTGTCGTCTACAGCTATCCTTACTTCTTGGGATGCTCTCTCCACAGATTTTCCCCAACGTCTTGATTATTAAAAAAATGTATTTACATTGAACTAACAGTCTGGCTCCCAGGTCCAGAAGTTAGTGAAATGAGAGTTCTAGCTTCTCTCTATTGCTGAAAATCTATCTCAAAAACTGCAAAAGTAATGCTTTAGATATCATTTTTCTTTATTGTCCAGCTTTTTCTAAAATGGAATAAAGAGAGAGAGAAAAAAGAAACCATAAGGGTTCAGGAGAACATGAAAGGGACATTGTTCTCTTTGTGGAGTTCTGTCCTAGTACTCCAAAAAAAAATCTATATGGATTTTTTTAGCTCTGTTTCTGATACTCTTTTCAGGTTTGAGATTTTAATTCTTGAATCTTTATTACAGTTTTATTATGTGACTGGCAGCAGCTAAATACAAATAAGTTTTACTTCGTCTTAAGAGTTTCTAGATATTTACTAGTGGGTCTTTCTTGAATAGAAACTTTGTCTTCAACATTTACAATATTAGCTGGTCACTTAAATAACATTGTGTGACAAAGTCATTATTGACTTTCTTATCTCCCTCTCCCTGGATTGTTATATTTTTCAAACTTCGTTATAACTTAAACGTGAATTCCTATGCAAGATCCAAGTTATACAGAAAAATACAGATCTATTATAATGACTACCCTAAGAGAAAAAAAAATTCATTAGAACTGTGACCATTTCCAAGAAAAACATAAGGCAGTACTGGTGGCAGTACTGTTAAATCAGTCTTGCTGGTGACTTGCAGGGAGAAAAAAAGTAGAGAATATTTTTTTTTCCTGGACAAAATGTTTAGTGTCATTTCAAATGCAGTGGGATAGCTAAGTCATCTACACAGGTCTGGGATGTGTTTGTATTTACATAAGTAGTTATTGGATCAATGCTAGATGTGTAGTAAGGCAGTATTTCAGTTAATATTCTGGCCTCTGATAGGAACCAGTTTTCCAACATGATACAGGTCAAATGTCCTTCCTTTGCTTGTCCATTAGTACATTTTTTTCATAATGGATAGTAAAGCATGATTTATGAGATATTTTTGAACACTTTTATATTTTTAATTAGCAAAAATCCCCAATGTTTTGTTACATTGCACTATCTGAGAGTTGCTATGTCTGCATCGTTTTGTTTATTTGCAAGAGAGAAAGAAAAACTTGGGGTTTTCCCATGTGCATAAATTATTGTCAATAAAATACATAATTTGTTAAATTTTATACAGAAAGTATATAAGCCTTGAAATCTGTCTTTGGAATATATTTTTAAATTATAAAAGTCACCTCTAGCATCGTTTCACACTTGAAATGCAATCACATCTAGCCTTAGTAAATAAGATGTTTCTACTACAGCACACAGTCAGTTTAACGGGTGGTAATTTGAAGTAACTTTGATAAGGTTAGGTCATAGTTTGAGTGAGTTAATCAGAGTTCAATGATAAATGAACATGCTGTGTTAACTGGTAGGAGCACAGGAGAATCAGAGCTAATAGACATTATTTTAACAAATTGCCATTTTAAATCACCTTCCTTTGGGTCTTTAAGCAGGATTTCATCAATTACATGCTTACAGCTCACATTAGTGGTACACATTAAAAAATTCCCCACATGAATAATTTAGAAAAAAAAAATTACTATCAAACCCTGTGTGAGTTATCTCTTGTCTATTTAAGCAAAGTTTTACTTAAATGATGCACAACGTGCAATATTTCAAAAATGTTCCTTCTGAGATTATGAAGACAAGACATAGAGAAAAAAATGTCCTTACAATGGTTCTATATTCTCTTGTGTGGAGTTTAGTTTTTCTGATGTGTGACATCTTTGCTGGTTCTGTAATTCACTTCTTAGGATCGACTCATTTGATGCTGTCAACAATTACCATCCATAAAAAATATTTAAATAGCCACATTTCTTGTTGCATGAAGATGGCAAATCAGTACTAAATATATAAGTTAAGAAAAAGCTTTGAAAGGACCTCAAGTTGACCACATCATTGTAGTAATACCTGCTGCCACTTTTTGTTAAAGTAAGAAGAATAAAATCATAGTCTCCTGAGTTGGAAGGGAACCATAAGGATCATTGAGTTCAACTCTTGTCTTAACTCAGGGCAACCTAAAAGCTAGACCATATATCCAAGAGCTTATCCAAACACTTGAACTCTTACAAGCTTGGGACCATAACCACTTCCCTGGGTAGCTTGTTTCAGTGCTTGAACAACCTCTTGGGGAAAAACCTTTTTCCTAATATTCAATATGGACTTCTCCTGTTGCAGCTTTAAGACATTACCTCCCATGCTATCAGTGGACACCAAAGAGAAGAGATCAACACCTTCCTTCCATTCCCTGTCATCAGGATGTAATGACAGTAATGAGGTCATCCCTCAGTGTCCTACTTCCCTCAGCTAAACAAACCTAGTATTCCCTGTCTCCCCTCAAAAAAGCGTTTTCTTAAATCTTCTAATCTAGAAGAATAATTTTTCAAAATAAAGTAAATTGAAAAAGAAATACAACAGAAATTATACAGACTTTCTGTAAACAAAGCTCCTCTGCCTCAGTAGGTGGATCTCTTCATCAAAGGTTACCTTCAGTCTTCCAATTTAGCAGATTGCAAAACTGAAACAAAATATACGTGTTTCTCTATGTCTCTAGGAAAAAAAACCCCACACTTTTTTCTCATTTCTTTAGAGTGTTGGCTACATATTATATATTCTTAATCTCCTTAGTTTACTACTCTTTGTGAAGACCCTATTGTCTGCCTCTCTCTCTTTTACTCATCTCCCCTCACACAGAAATCCAGAAGCTTGTTACACCAGTGCATGCTCAGAAGTGTCAGGGAAAGCATAATTAGTTTTCTTTCTGAAAGTTTCATCTGACCAGGAATATAGCTAGGAAACTGCAAGTAGCTACTTTCCGTTTAGCTGCCTATCCAGACATTTTTGTAAGAATGTAATATAGTCAGCTCAGAACAAACAAGTCAAAACAGATACCATTGATCTGGTGGGCTAACCGTGTATATGTAAATACAGAATTTTCAGGCTTAGTCCAGTAATATTTCTGAGATACATCTATCACCAGTCTTTTATGTATATATTTAGAATAACAAATATCTTGCTAATAACATACTGAAGCAAGTATCCATCAATTTCTCAAAGTTACTGTACCAAACAAGAATTATAATAATTATGTTCATACTAAATTTACAACCATTTACATTTTTGTCCCAGAAGAAACTTTCATTGACTGGTAAATATTTGTAATTTTTTTTTAACCCTTGTTCTGGAAGTTAACATCAAAAGCTGTTGATAGAAAAAATGTGTCTGACCTTCTCACTTGACAATGATATATGGAGAGGTCAATATTTGCTAGGCACTATTCATTCAAATTGTACCTTAAGGTAATGAACTTTGTGGCTAATTAAGAGTTTAAATAATATTAAATATGTGCAGTTTAAATCCCATATTAAAAAAAAAATCAGAAATAATGAAAGTGGGCAGTTATAGTCCTATTGATTTAAAATTTCCCCTTGGGAGTCTTTAATTGGAACATGGTGTTGGGAGGTGAAATGAAGGGTGATTTTTTAAAATACATTTATGTAATTTAACTTGGTAGTGGGTTCAGCCTGGCTGGATGGTAGGCACCCACCAAAGCTGCTCTATCACTCACCTCCACAAGTGGACAGGGAAGAGAAAATATAAAGAAAGTTTCATGAGTTGAGATAAGGACAGAGAGAGATCACTCACCAAATACCATCATGGGAAAAACAGACTCAGCTTGGGGATAATAATTGAATTTATTACTCATCAAAATCAGAGCAGAATAATGAGTAGAAAACTAAATCTTAAAACACCTTCCTCCCACCCCTCCCTCCTTCCCAGGCCCTACCTGCTCCCTGCCAGCAGTGCAGGGAGACAGAGAATGGGGCTTACGGTCAGTTCATCACAGGTTGTTCCAGAAGAGGAGTGCTTCCTCTGCTCCAGCGTGAGGTCCCTCCCACAGGAGACAGTCCTTCATGAACTTTTCAAGTGTGAGTCCATCCCAAAGGTAACAGTTCTCCAGGAACTACTCCTAAGTTGGTCACTTTTTCACAGGGTGCAGTCCTTCAGTCACAGGATGCTCCAGCAAGAGTCCCCCACAGGGTCACAAGTCCCACCAGGAAACCTACTCCATCATGGGCTCCTCTCTCGGTGGATTCATGGATAATAAATTCAATTAATGTCCCCAAGCAAGTACCTACCAGGACCCTGCCCCAGCATAGACCACCCACGGGCTCACAGCCGGCTTTCAGGCATCCATCTGCTCTAGTGTGGGTCTTCTCCATGGGCTGTAGGTGAATCTTTGGACTCCTGTTGACCTCCATGGTCTACCAGGGGACAGTATACTTCATCAGAGGCTGCAGGGAAATCTCAGTGACAGTACCTGGAGCACCTTCTCACCCTCCTTATTCACTGACCAGTGTATCACAGTCATTTCTTTCATATGTTCTCACTCTACTTTTCTCTGGCTGTGATTACTTCTGTGCAATAACTTCTTTTTCCTTCTTAAATATGTTATCACAGAGGTGTTACTATCATTCCTGATTGGTTCAAGCCTGACCAGAAGCCAGTCTGTCCTGGAGCCAGCTGGCATTGGCTCTGCTGGACATGCGGGAATCTTCTGGCAGGTTCTCACAGAAACCAGCCCTGTGGTTCCCCCAGCTACCAAAATCTGGCCAATACACTGCACCTCTGGCTGCAGGGGGACACGTCGTGCATCAAAAAGAACTGCGGTGAGTTGACCTTGGCTGGACACCAGGTGCTCATCAAGCCACTCTATCACTCCCCTACCCAGCCAGACAGGGGAGAGAGAATAAGATGCAAAACAACTAGTAGGTTGAGATAAGGTAGTTTACTAAAGCAAAAGCAAAAATTTGTGTGCACAAAAGCAAGGATAAAAAAATAGGGTTTGTTTTCTACTTCCCATAAACAAGCTATGTTTAGCCACTTCCAGGGAAGCAGGGCTTCAGCACACATGGTGGTTGCTCTGAAAAGCAAACATTGTAAATAACAAATTCTGCTCCTTCCTCCTCCTTTCCTTAGCTTTTATGTCTGAGCTGATACCATATGGTATGGAATATCCCTTAGGTTAGTTTGGGTCAGCTGGTCAAGTTTTGTCCCCTCCCAGCATCTTGCCCAGCTCCAGCTTATTAATGGGGGGAACGTTGATGAGACAGTGCTGATGCTGTGCTAGCTCTGCTCAGGATTAACCAAAACAGTGGTGTGTTATCAATACCTTTCTCAATACCAATGCTACTATACTACTGATAGAGCCATTGGCAATTCTTTGAGCAGTAGCATACCTCAAATTATAAGGTAGCTTCATAGCTGATGTATTTTATTCTCTCTTTTTATTGTTTGGAGTATAATATATCTTATGCTAAAAATATTTAGCTTTCTTCTTCTTTATGTGCCACTGTGTGCTGGTTTTGGCTGCGGTAGAGTTAATATTCTTCACAGTGGCTGGTATGGGCCTATATTTTGGATTTTACTGAAAACAATGTGATAATATAAAAATGTTTTTATTATTGCTGAGCAGTATTTGCACAGCATCAAGGCCTTTTCCTCTTTTCTTCTTTTCATGCTACCACACTGGTGAGGGGGCTTGAGTTGCACAGGGAGTTGGGAGGAAGACACAATCAGGACAACTGTCCCTACTGACCCCTGGGATATCCCATACTATATGACATCATCCTCAGTTTATAAAGAGGAGTGAAGAAAAAGAAAGTGGGGACATTTGGAGTTATGTCATTTGTCTTCCCAAATCACCACTAGACATGCTAAAGCCCTGTTTTCATGGAGATGGCTGAACATGCTTGCCAGTGGGAGGTGGTGAATGAACTCCCCCTTTTCCTTTGCTTGCATGTGTGGCTTTTGCTTTACCTATTGAACTGTCTTTATCTCAATGAACAAGCTTTCTCACTTTTAATCTCCTGATTTTCTCTCCTACCCTGCTAGTGGGAAAGCGAGTGAGTAGCTGTGTGGTGCTTAATTGCTGTCTGGGGCTAAACCACTACACACTGCCTTTCAATAAATTCAATGTTTTCTTCAAAGTAATATATACATATATATTTATATGTATATATATATATGTTTTATTCCTAGTCTACAGAATTATTTTTTGTATGTGTCCTGCTATGAGTCTAATTCCTTGCTCTCTTATGCATTTATATAGTATCCCATATAGGAATGTACTGCATCTCTTTTGGGTAAATCATATTTTCTGGACCTTTCCATCTTGCCTCCAGGCTGAATTGCAAAGGAGTCACAAGACAAGAACACATTTTTCCAAACAATACGTGCAAAGGAATGATAGAAGGAGAGACCAGTATCTTACTGGGTGTGGAGACTAACTGTGAACAGAAAAAAGGTAATGTAAAAAAGATAGGTTATTTGTTTTGTAAGTGCTCTAGCTCTTTTCATGTATGAGAGAAGTATTTAAACCTAAATTCAGGTACCTTCTTGAACACCCTGAAGCCAAAATGCTTTACGTTTGGTGTATAATCAGTATTACCTTTTAAAACCATTTAAATCTTTTGTTTCAAATGTATGTAATATGCATCAATTCATTTAATTTCTTAACTTGGTCTGGCAGCAATGACAGTAAGGGAAACACAGTTTAAAGAAGTAATTACTCTGTCAAGCCATCTCAGTCTTTAGATTTCTCATTTCTTCTTTTCGCATCTCTCTCTCTAGACTGAAAGTGCAGTTTCTGGTGTGGTGATGGCATTTTTTCCTTCTTTGCCCACAATTCCCTTACATAGCCTGGGTATGTTAGTGAAACTAACAATGACTTAACCACATTCTAAGTGTGTTTCATGGAAATGTGGCACAGAGTACAGAGTTGTGATATATCTTTTCAAGGATACCTTAATATGAAAATCCTACTGCATACAATCAAATTCTATCATGTTTTGTTCATTGTATAGTAATAAAATACAACCAGCTTTGTGTCTGAAGTACCACAAAACTTCAGAATGACATAAAATACCAAAGTGATGAAGTGTCTAAGTTACTTTAAACTTGCTATCAACCTTATTCATCAAATTCTTAAATTATTAAGACAAAGAATTAAGTGAATAATTTTAGAGAATAACCAACAATGATGGAATAGTTATTTGCGTCACCATCCAGTAGATTTAAATTCATTAAGAAGGAGTGAAGTTTGAAGAAGGAACCAAAATCCATCTTAGTTATGTGAAGAATTACCTTAACTGAATCTTTGAAGAAAAGATTACAGTGGCTAAACAAAGTTCACTAGATTATATCTGCTCTGGATTTCAATGAGTCTACCAGAAAGGTAAAAATAATATCACCCGAACTACAAGAAGGGGTTGATTCTAACCAGAAGAGTCATTCTGGAAGAGTAACATGATGAGAGAATACAAAGTTCCATGTGATACGTGCACAATCTACAATAAACTCAAAGTTTTTATTTCATCATGTTTTATTTCAAGCACTTAGCTTTTTTACTACTTATGTTTAGTTACTACTGTAATGCGAATACACTTTTAGTGAGGTTACATCATAAAAGGTTAACTTCACACACTGAAAGGAGACCACAGTAACAATGGCAGGTGTGGTAATACCCTCATGGAGCTGCTATGAAACCCACCAGAGGAGTAGCCTGGACCAATATGTGATCAACTGATAAAAGCCACATCTCTCCACACGCAAGAGGGCCCTTCACTTGTCCTTCTTGACCTTCATGAGCTTCTCATGGGAGAGGGTGAGGTGAAATAAAAAGAGAGAGGGAGAGAAAGGGAGGGAGGGAGGGGAGTGGAGATGCAGCCTTGTGAGCTTCTGTGTCCAGTTGGCAAAAAGTGGGAAGACTGGGATATAAGGGCAGCTACTGCAAAGACTGAAGATCTGAGCCCAGCTGCTGGAGAGATCCACACTTTACTTATGCACATGTATATATGTGTATATGTATTTATATTTCCAAGTAATGCATGCACATCTTGTTCAACTATAGATAGGCACTGGTGTATTTGTGTTTGTACAAGTGCTGAGTGCCTCTGAGCCAATCTGTGTGGCTGGTCATGTATCTGTACACACAAACAGACATGGGGATGCATCAGCCTCATGCTTCTGAATTTGGTAACTCCCTTGTAGAGAAGCAAGATTCAGGATGGGAACAGTTCCAGGTATGGAGAAAAGCATACAGCAAATGGTAGGACTTTCATATGGACTTTACTGTTATTATGTGGTTTCACTGTATCCATGCTACACAGTGCACAACTGCACATGCCCAGGCTTCCTCCTCCCCCTTTTGCCTGTGCCCTATTGTGATTTGCTCCCCTGCTTGTCTGTCTGATAGCCCACCCTTTGTTCTGCCCCTTTTTCCCTGGCAGGAAGGTTTAAGAATCAGGCACACGCCTGAATAAACAAGTCTGCTTGCACCAGTCCTCGTGTCCTGTCCCCTCTTCCCTTCGGACCGCGACAACACTCCCTGACACTTTCCTTTCTAATTGTACAAGACTGGACTCTTGAACTACTCCTGAGTTAGAAACCTCCATTCATCACCTAAAATTGCATTTGATGAATTTTAGCTTAAAATTCATATGACAAAATAAAATATGTAAAACCAAAGTCCAATTACTTGCATTGGATGTTAAAACATTTAAATAACGGGAATTGTATATTCCCTGCCACTGAGAAACAAAATTCTTGGACCTGATTTATTTCTTTTATATATATTTCATTAACAGCATTAGTCGTTGCCACTTCAATCCTTAAATGTTTTTTTATTCATTAAACTAAGAAGTGATACTTACTCTCTTTTTTGAATGTTGTGAGGCATAAATAATTTTCTACAGCATCCACTTTGCTAGTACAACAGATTATATTAGTGTAAACCATTAAATTAGTGTAAACTATTAAATTAAATTATAAACTTTTAATTTAATGATCCTTACTTTTTTAAGGCTAAGTAAAATATCCAGTATTTCTGGAGTTTAGTGTTTTATGTATTACACTAAAGGTATTCATATAGGATTCTCTCAAGTTCTAAAAGTTATCTGACATAATATAGAGTCATAGAATGGTTTGAAGAGGAAAGAACCTTTAAAGGTCATCTAGTAGGTGTTTTTAGCAGATAACTGATGCTCTAGAAGAAGTAGGTATTTACACCTTGATTGCAATGTGTCACCTTTCTACTTCAGTGCATCGCATAGCTTTAAATCTTTTAGATCACATCATCTTGTGTAATGTCAGCTCACATTGGCTTTTCTGCATGACACAATATAACATGATGGGTGGTGACACAGAAAATGTAATGCCGTATGACACATCAGAAATGTAAAGGGTGCTGCAATTGGATAGTTAGTGTCAATTTAGATAGCAGACTTCAAATCTAAAATGAATCTGGCAGACACTAATGGAATGAATGTTACAGTAACTACTGTATGTGTGAAACTGTGAATTCTGCAGTTCATAGTGTACTGAAGAGGTTCAGAAATGTTCTGAGATATTAGGAAGAATTAGTATTTGTAGTTGACAGAGGTATACAGGTTTAAAGTATACAAAAAATTATACACTACAAAATGTCTCCTTTTCTGGTTTTTAATATTTTCTGTAACCATTACTTATTTAATTTAATTCCTTTTCTAAACTGTGGACTATCAAAATAAAATAATTGAAAAGGACATGTCATCAGATAGTCAAATGCAACAGGTATGGATCGAAAACCATCATCCAGTTATCCCAGAAAACACTTTTAAATACTGAACTTAATTTTATGAAAATTCCAATGGACTTTTGATCAGATCAATCTGCTGCAGAAGTCAGAAGTTCTAAGAATTTTTTCACAAGATGTTCTGTGCTTTTCAGGCTGAGGTCTAATTTTACAATGTAAATAAAGTGTAATACTACTGTATTGTAAGTTTCACATGACTGCAAAGTCAAACGAGAAGTTTCTAAAGTTTTGGTTAATTTTGTTGCTCAGAGCTGTTGTGGTTACACCACCCCTGAAAATGTTCAAGACCACATTGGATTGGGCCCTGAGCAACCTAGTCTAGTTGAAGGAGTTTCTGGTAATGGAAGGGTGGTTGGAACTAGATGGTCTTTAAGGTCCCTTCCAACCCAAATCATTCTATGATTCTATAATTCCTCTCTTATCAGATCATATGTACATTTGACACTCATTGCCTTGTTTCCTTGGGAAGAATTTTTTCCTTTTTTTTCTGTTTTTGCTTTATTTATTTTCATGTTTTTCAACAGTTTTTCTGCCATGTGCCGGCTATTCCTATGGTTTAACTCTTTTAGAGGTGAGGGACCCATTACCTTTCCTTAAAGTTTAAAAGTATTTTAATGTATTATAGAGCTTATAGGTAAAGTGTTTTCATCACCTGTGCTCCAGAAGACAAGAAAATTTATGAATGTCTCTATAGACATTCATTTTCTTCACTGAAAGGAACAACAAATCATCTATTATTGGACTGTATAAAAAGACTAAGTGGGAAATGCAGTGCTTTTAAAAATCTTTGGAGTATGGGAGAGGAAAGGTTGGCATGTGGACAGGAATCCTTAGGGCCATCCTTAGTATTTGAAATAAAATAAACAAACATAGCCCTAGAAAGTCTCTTGGGATATGACGATGTCTACTTTTCTGATCAGAAAATGGGGAAAAAAAAAAGAAAGAAACCTAAACCACTGTGCTACAGAACAGAGCTGAAAAACAGGGTGCAACAGACAGGGGTGATGCACTATAGCTGATAAGACACAGAGAAGTTTAATTCCTTTTTTGTAGTATGTAGTTTTAGCCCTGCAGCAAAAGATCTTTTTAGTGATAACTGCTAGTCTCCTCTAACGATTCTTTCTTTGCTGAGACTCATATTTTTTTTTCCTCAGTAGCATAGTAGGATAACTTTAACAGTTAGAAGGAAAAAATAAAAAATCCTTTTTTAGTTCTGTTGCCAATATTTTTATGGCAAACACAAGTGTGTCAATGTTTCTGAGGAAGAAGAAAATCAACTGTACTGCCAGTTTCACCAGCAGTGATTTATTCCCCTGTGCAGTTTTTTGCAGTTCCCATTGTTTCCCATAAAGTTAGAGTAACATGTAATTTTTGAAAAATCACATGTAATGTTTCCTGGTGAATGCTATTTGCCATCATCCTTTTGACAGAATCAATACAATGATGTGTTATAGATGAGATCAGACAAAACATGAAAGATGAATTGTAAGGCACAGTCTCACTCAGCAGCAGACTGTTTGGAGTTGGTGATGGTCAGATAACAGTTAAATATTGCTCAACTCAAAGAAGGATATTAGCAAGCTCATGGTTCCCTACAGGTCCCTCTTCTGGCACGCCATGAGCTTCTTGCCTAAGGCCCTATAGTGAATATTTTTGGATCATTACTGCTTTAGAGGCCCACTGCATTCTTTTGCAAAATAGTGACTCAAAAATCACATCCTACTTAGTCATAGGATAAAGATTGAAGAAAGACGGTGGTTGTGTGATTTCATGTCCCCATAAGGCAGTATCTATCTTATCCTAAAGACATTGATTTTCTTAGACATGACCTACTGTAGTCTATTCGATTACTTCTGAAGAAGCAAGTAGATGGCTATGCCTTATGGAAGGTAGGGTAAGAAGACAATCCAGTATTTTTTTAGTTGTTTCAACATATTTATTGGTAAACTTTTTTTATTTATTAGTTTCACTTAGGTCTCAATTCTCTAAGTGTTTATTCATATGTGGCATTAATTTGCTTTTTCAACTGTATGAAAGTTCTTTGTAACCATTTAAACACAAAATTAAACGTGATGTTCTGCAGGCTGTGTCCACATTTTATCATATTTTTGAGGGATTTTTTTCTTCCTTTGGATATTATCTAATCTTATGGGTTTTGGTTGTGAATCTTAGTCTTGACATGTCTTTCATGTCCAATTAATATGTCCATTCATCTTTTTCAAACATAATTTCTGACATAGAACCTACTTTAGTAGAGTAGAACAAAAGACTTTGTCAGTGTTGCTAGACAATTTCCAAATTCGATACCTTTTGTTACAAGTAGGACTGATTTGAATACATCAGGCTCTTAGTAAAAACAAAATAATGCTATTTTAGGAAACGAGGAAAAATTATCATCCACAGCTTGTTTTTTGTAGTTCATATCATACTGTGCCTATTCTCCAATATCTGTAGAACCCTCCAAGCAGTGTGTTCAGTCTCAGTATGTGACCCGACACTCCAGAAGCCATAACATCAGTAAGGTTTCATATCTGTCTAGGCTTAACTTGGTTGGATTTTCTTCCTATTTTTCACTCCTTTGAGTCATGAATAAAGAATCATGCTATTCCTGTTGTTTCTTTATGCATAATATGATTTCTCTTGTTCTTTTTTTTTTTTTGGTTAACCTTAAACATGTACTTAAACAGAAATACACATGCTGTGTATGATTTTGTTTGTCTAAATTGTGCCAAGTCACTGTCCTTAGGATATCGAGTAACGGGAAAACTATTACAAGTAGGGCTACACTTTTGTAGCAGTGAATTTACTTTCCATTTCCCAGAGCTTTTCAAGTGGTGCTCAGTGACAGGACAAAAGGCACGGGGTACAAACTGAAACACAAATTGAACATCAGGAAACATTTTTTATTGTGAGGTTGACAGGATTGTTACAGGTTGCTCAGGGAAGTTGTGGAATCTCCCTCATTGGAAATATTCAAAAGTTGCTTGGATGTGGTTCTGGACAACCAGCTCTAGGTGACCCTGCCTGAGCAGGGGTTTTGGACAAGATTTACAGAGGTCCCTTCCAACCTCAATTATTCTATAATTCTGTGATATCCAGTGATGTGAAATAACCCTAAGTAGTTATTACTGAAAAACTGAACTATGTTCTAGTTATCACTGGTGTCTAGGGAGGTATTATTCCATCTTAAAATAAAATTCTAACATTTGGTCAAACGCTTCCTTCGATCTGAGAGTTTACAGGCCTACATGGGATTTAGCCCCTCTAGACTCCCTTTACAACTCAGTGGAAAGAAATAGGCACTTTATTTAATGAAGATTAATTTGTCCTTTGATAGATGTGTAGTTTTAGTGCATAATTCACCTTAACCTAAAATACCAGTCTCTCCACTGACTATAAGGCAAGCCTACCAAGAGTCACCAGGGTGTAGGCATCTGCTGATCAAATTACACTGGTTCAGACAACGTACCCCTAAATTACTATAACTGTGCAAATACAGTTTTAGTGATTTTTGTCTGAAAATATTCCTACTGCATACTGGTGAATGAAAATGGGCTATATTAAGGAAAAATGCTCATTTTCATGTTTGCATATATATTTAAGTATATGCAAAACAAGTGAAGTACCACTCAAAATAACAGTCATGACACTGATTATATTTATTTATTAAAGACTGTGTACAACAGCTTGGCAGAAAGGATTTTTACTTCTTTTTTTTTTTACCTTTTTTTTGGGTGATTCCAAGCTGGTCAGTCAGAAGCCAGATATGAACCAAAGAACTGAGTTATCTCAGCTCTAGCTTTCCTTGCTCTGTGAACAACAGTGTATTTATAATTGAACTAAGATAATTCAGACATGGATCCCTGACACAAGACAGAAGAAAAAGCAAGCCTGAAACAAACTTCAAAAGTGGCCTCCTGTTATTTGAACAGGGGGTTTGACATGTTGACATGAGCTTGGCTGTGGAAACTCAGGAGTGTGCTGTGCAATTTTTATATGAAGGAAAAGATTAAATTTTATTCATTAAAAACAAATTCTGTACATGTGATAGGATTCATAATAACAGGTGTTTATTCATTATTAGGTATTATTTGTATCCCTTGAAATAATTCAAAAGCATCCTTTTGTTCACTGAGTGCCATTGATAGATATATTTTTCTACAAATACGTAATTTCACATATTCATTGAAAATAGTTAAGATTATGTTGCCCATAAGTACTGAGTGTCCATGGCAAGGCGCTGGAAATGGGAGCTGAACAGGTGGCCTCTTCAAGGAGAGGTAAGGACTGTCCTGTTCCAGACACAGTGGGTTCCAGTCACCTCCAAAGGACCAACTGTGGGGCGCAGCTGAGACCCTCAGAGGAGATGGTCATGCCACGAGAAAAGCAGCTAAATGTGTTTATGTTATTTTTATTTTCTAATGTTCTCTTTGGGGTTTTATTAATCTGAAAGCACTTGCAATTATTTTCAGTAATCATCAATTCAGTTTTACACCATGAAATTACTCAGTGTGAGAAGTTACTGTATGAATATCAGCCTTAATTTTTCTCCTGGTTATAGTTTTCCTGAGTACCCATGACAATACTTAAATCACTGGGTTACAACAGAAAAAAATTGAAATCAGAGGTTGATCTTTATCCCTTAATGCATATAGTCTGAGAATTAGATTTATAGCAAGATTAAATATTTGAAAGTATATTTAAAACAAATTGTGTTTCACTTATAGCATTCTCACCTAACTGGGAACATTCTGATGCATATTCCACATGCAGTAAGTCAAAGAAAATTCACATATTAATGGTCAGGATTCCCAAAAGATTGACAAATCATGCCTTTAAAGAAACAAATGAGTCAATTGAATACTTAATCAACTTCTGAAAATTTTATAATATTTATAAATATTATAAAATTAAGCAAACACTAAAATAATACCAAAACAATATGCTATAATAAATCAGAAGTATTATATGAAGCAGATCCCTGCAAAGGTATTGACTACTGGGAAAAGAAATAGTGTTTAATGAAATGGTTGAAGATGTTTTTTCCATAATAACATCTAGGCTTCATTAAATTCAGAGACAGCTGCAGTACTTGTCCTAAGGAAAACAAATGCAGATGTTACAGTCTCCACCAGCTAGTGCAGATTTTGGGGACATTGTAGATGATTACTCTCTGACAGTGCTTTTCTAAGAACACTACTGATTCCAGTTTTTATAAAATAGTAAAGTCTGCACCATTATAACCTTACACAGGTGACAATTGTTTAATGTATCAGGATGACATGCAGAAGATGTTCTGGTTCAGGCATTTGTTACTGAATATAAGCAGAGCAATTTAGAAAAAAAATGAACCTACCTACAGCATGGATAGCTAAATGTAAAGAACAAGCAAAAACCTACTTTTTTTTTTTCTTGGCTAATTGCTACAATAAATAGGACAGACTACCATAATTAACACAATTAATTGATTGTGAATGACTCTGAAATTGTTGTAATATTTTAGATTAATAAAAAAGAATAAACTAATCAAGCTGCTTTTTCACTTGTAACTTGTTATATTTTAGAGTCTGAAACTGTGACAGTTCTAGCAGGCCTTAAAGTACGCAAAGCCAAACGAAGCAAAATGCAGTTGCCATACGTTCTTTTCCAGAACAATGCCTATTATGAAGTTCTTTTTATTTCACAGACAGAATGCTTCTTTGAAAAAACAAGTAACAATAAAGAATAAAACTCTGTATGTAGAACACAATAAACCCAGAAATAATCCTCAGGGTATAGCGGAAAAAATTAGCTCAGGGACAAATCCCATCATGTACTCCCATATCGCAAGGGATATATGTGGAGAGTTTCAGAAAAGTTCTCATTCTACTCTAACTCAGAAAGCATTATTCTATATAGAATATAGTACACATTCTACTGTGTATTGTCAGTGCCTTACATAAACACCATTAAAATCTTCCAGTTCTGTGTTCAACTGATTTTCATAAGGTTTCATTCTTCTAATTGCTAATTTCCTTCAATTTGTAGCAGGTTAAATGGAATACTCACAAGCAAAAATGTAGGATTTATTTGGCTTTTTTTTATTAACTGTTACAATTGCTATTTTATTGAAATATGCTAAATTTATGGTACATGTATTAGATCATTTTTCGTCTAATGAGGTAATCCAGAGAGTAGAGCAATACCAGTGCTTATACTTTAGTGCAGCATATTCCAGCCTAGTCTAGAGACAGAGAGTATGATGCACAGATTCATACCTTCATTGTTTGTTGCAGTGAAGTAGAAAATCAATTCTTAAAGGAACATTGTTGCTGTACATTCTTTATTATTTCTGTGATCAGTTGCTTCCAATAACATTGACAATTTGTGCTGCCCACAATGAGACCACTCCTGCCGTTAAAGACCTTCTGGTATCCAGGAGATGCTTAGTTCAACTGTAAGCACTGGCATTTTATATAAGCACAACTAATTGGACAAATAATTTTAATACCCAGGGAGTCAAAGAAAGGTCAAAGAAAGCTCTGACTGTGATGACTATTACTTTATTTGTTACAGACAAGCAAGACAGTTGTAAGGTGATAGAGTTGTTATGTCACAGAAGATTTCCAAGTCATTGAAAAAAGGTAAAAGGAGATAGTAACACTGTGTGTTTTTTCAGTCTAAAACCGTAAAACATATTTGGAAGGGAAGAAGATGGTAAATAAGCAATTTACTGAACCTAGCAGCACTCAAACATTCATTGAGGCTGTGCAGTCCCCGTTTGTAACTTCAAGAACGATAGCATTATTAGGTTGGTGATAAGGTAAGTTAGGTAAGATGTATTTTATTACTTGAGATCAGGAAAAAAACCCAAACATTGCTCATGTAGTGAAATGGAAAGTATGAAAATTAAAGAGTTCTTAGGGATACACAAATTACAGACAGGATCTTTTTGAATGAAATTTTAATCCCACCCTCATTCCTTAGTGTCTTTCAGGCTTGTTAATGACATGGAAAAGTTCTACGCCTTGAAAACAAACTATTCTCTTCCTAAGATGAAAGAAAATTATCTTGAACACAGCATTAAAATATCACGAGTTATTACCTTTACAAATTTTTTGCTACTGTAATAGAAATTGCTTTCTGTAAGGTGCAAGGAGCTTGGACCAGAGACTGCTGTTTGATTGCCCAACCTAGTGTTTAATGCTTTTGGCTCTTTAGCTTCTCCCACCCAGTATTTATCTCTCTTTTCATTTCAGGCTCTAATCCACCCATTATTCATCCATGCTCAATCATTCAAATATCATATTACCTATGAGAGTACCATGTATCTCTGCCTCTAAAAGCCAGATCAATGGAAGTTTAGGTTATTGGCATACTTTTGGCATTGTGGTGCACAATACTAGCCCAACAATTCCTAACAATTCTATAGCCTAAACTTTTCTATTCCAAATGCCCATGAAATAGAAGTGAACAAATATGACCGACCCAGTTTAGTTGCATGCAGCTATTACTCCTAGCATCTCACACGCACAAGATTTAACAATTTAACAATAGTTACTTTAAAAAATGAATCATTTCAGGAAATAAAAGTGAAAACTAGGTTTGATTACGTGAATCCTGTAGCAAATACAGTAATATTATCACATTTTCTTTTAAGTGATATTCTATATCAAGGTAGTATTGTTTTCAGCATAGTTTCCCTTGGAACCAAAGTAATAAAGAGGCAAAATGAAATCCCATTTACCACATTAAATCTATTGATACAGACATCTTCATATAGATCTACATACAGAACTAGCCATCGAAGAACAAATCTCTACCTCTTGTATGTGAAGACTGAGACACAGTCATCTGAAATACTATGACTTTCATCTCCAAACTTTCAGCAGACGCTCTCCAAGGTCATGAACCTATTGTACGGCATGGCAAGAGCCAATTGTCACTCAATACAGTTGACAAAAAAAATAAACCTCTTTATATTTTTTTCTCAGCTCCAATAATTAGGGCAACTGAGTCCAAGGATGACAAAAGCTTATTAAATTATTCCTTAAGAAAATAGCTGTCATAGGAATGGACATTGTTGTATTTTGAATGAGGAGTTCATAACTGTAATGTGACCAAGACCACTTGCGCCACTGGAAAAATGAAAGGTAATTGTGGGTCTGGAAAAAGAACAATTAATATCTTAGGTCTTCCCTCCACCATTAAACCTTTGAAGAATCCTAGGAAAGATGTTTTCTTTAATATATTGCTAAAAGCAATCATACTGAAAATAAAAGAACTTTCTTGCTTGATTCAGCTACACATATTTAACATATGTTGCCATCTGCATGAAAAATTCAGCAACCTTTTCATATAGACACAGAAGGCCTTAAGAATTCAATTACAATTCTTGGCAAATTAGAGTTTTCTTTGACTCATATATTTTCAGATAGATAGAAACCTCAAAACAGATAGTTTTAAAATATTATTTTGGAAATCATGTAAGTGGTCTTGTAGATTCATTTACCTTTTCTCAGTCTTCTTTTGAGATCCATGCCTTCCAATCTAAAATCATGAGATAATTTAAGAACAGAAACAAATTACCTAGATAGACAAAGACTATTCTGAATATTCTGTATTTAATTTCCATAAAATTATCCCAGCACAACCTCCATATAACAGAAAATATTTTTTTTTCTTCCTCTGGAATTTTATTTGGACATCGTCTCAGGTTTGGCAGTCATATATCCTAATTTATAAAAGGTAACAAACTCAGGCCCGGTTCTCCTACTCTCAGGGCAATTTCATGTTGAGAACATAATTAAATTCTTCCTTTAATACCTTAGAAACAGCAAAAATTTTGATCTACTAAAAATGTCTGAGCTTCATAGCTTTATTCTGTTTTATTAAAGGTAGAACATTGTTGATATCCCACATTTGAAATGGAAAAAATCTAAAATATTAATTAGAAAACCTTTTTTTCCTGTAGCAATATGATTTTATTCCCAGTAGTTAAAATATAATTATCAAATAAAGCTGGGATTGTTGTTGCATTTGGGAATGATATTTACTGTATTTTTTTTACCTCTGTAATTTCCAAAATGTTAATGTATGCAAGCATTTGCAGATGAAGTTTATTAAGTTAATTATCTTTCCAGTTATTTTCTAGTGAAATTTCCATTTTACTTTTTTGTTGGATTTTACTGTGATAGTTAATTTTTCCATTGGTAGGTGTGACCTTGTTCCATTGCACAAAGGGGAATACATATTTATTCTTAGAAACAGGTTTTACATCCAAAATTAGATAATAAAAGTCTTGCTGCATTCTGACAGTATACACTACTACATTTCATCTTAGAGATGTGGCATTATCTCAGTAATATCATGCATATACCAAAGGAAAGAAACAGTCTTATAAAGCAGAAGAAAAAAAAAGAAAAAAAACCAGGATAATGTGAAAGAATTTCAGAGTCTATGTTGTTCAACAAGTGTGTGATAAATTTTCTAGAAGTCAAAAGTTATCACTAGCTGCATGCACCAATATAATAGCTGGTAGTGCAAAATAATCCTAATTTTGCTATCTTTGAATTCAACTTTTTTTTAAATGTTCTAGCTCAAACATCCACAAAAAGCTTGAGTTGGCTTTAATGCCTGCTTTTTAAATTTCTTTCTACAGCAACAATTAGTGAAGGAATTCTGACTTTGTGCTTTGTTTGATTACATTTGTGTGATGGAACTCTGAGAATGTTTAGACTTTATTCAATGACAGTTACACTTAATATAATTTTTAAATAATTTAGTAGCATTGCAGATGAAAAAGATTCTATGATTCATTACTGAGGTATAATTAGTACATGCATGGGGCACAGCTATAGATTACTTAAATTTTATGTCATAGCATAGTTGTTACACAAAAGTACCCTAAATATGGGTAAGAACTCAGATACACAGAATCATTTAAGTTGGAAAAGACCTCTAAGATCATTAAGTCCAACCTTTGACCAATCACTACCTTGTCAACTAGACCATGGCCCTAAGAGTCCTGTCCAGTCATTTCCTGAACACCTCCTGGGATGGTGACTCTGCCACCTCCCTGGGAAATCTGTTCCAATAATTAACAACTCTTTCCATGAAGAAATTCTTCCTGTTATCCAACCTGAACCTACTCTGCCAAAGCTTGAAGCTATGTCCTCTTGTTCCATTGCTTGTTGCCTAGGAGAAGAAGCTGACCACCACCTAGATAAAAACTCCTTTCAGGTTGTTGTAGAGACCAATAAGGTCTTCCATGAGCCTTCTTTTCTACACCCCAAATAACCCCAGCTCCCTCAGCCAGTCCTCATACGGCCTACTCTCCAGACCCTTTACGAGCTTCATTGCCCTTCTCTGGACATGCTCCAGCACCTCAATGTCTTTTTTTGTAGTGAGGGGCCCAGAACTAAACCCATTACTTAAGGTGTGGCCTCTCCATAATAAACAATGACAGTATGGAGTCCTAATTAAAAATAAATAAATAAATGAAACTGGTATAACCCAGTTTTTACAAACCACCTACTGACCATTCTCTGGTTTTGGTCTGGCAGTCTGTCCAGTCTTTCAATAAGAGGAGTAGCATAAGCTGACTTCTATGAATATCTTCTTCCTCCAAAACTCTAACCTCTATAATATGTTTTTAGTGATCAGAAAAACTCCCCTCACTAAATTAATTGGCATGTAAAGAGAGTGATAAGGGGACTGGCTAACTCTGGAAACAATGGGTTATATATGGATGGGAACACTATTAGCAACTGATTTAAAAAAAGAACCAAAATGAACATTCTTGGAAAGTTTTTCGGTTTTGTTCAGAATTTCTTTGATTCTGCAAAACTGTGTTTGTTGTATAGAAAATCTTGGGATGGAAAGTGGCTCCATCACAGCTAGGAGAGAGTAAAAGCACTGGAAAGACAGCAGAGACAGAAAAGCTTTTGGAAGCAACCCACTAGAGTTCTATATAATCAAATAATTTTGTTCCCTGTCAGGTCAACTGCCTAGCTTCCATATTTAGCTCATTTCCAAGTATTATTCTGAATTAAACCCTCCATTTTACTTTGAGACAAAACCCAAGTGAAGTCCTAAAGAGTGCTTGCCCCAAATAATCCTCCTTTTCAACAATAAAGAGGAGTTTATACCAGTTTTCTCCCTATGTGATGAATCTACAGGGTTCTCTCCGCAACCCCAGAAGGAGCTGTATCTCAAACCTCTCTCTGTGAAGAGTATGTGCTGTCATACACACCCCAAGACATACATTCTTAAGATCTTCTCCAAAATATGTGAGAGTTGAGATATAGTCCTTCTCTCATTGTTAACAACTATGAAGTTTAAAAACAATTAATTGTGTAACATAATGAGTCAAGGTGACTCCATATTTGACTCTTGGTCTGGCTTCTCCACAGACTCATACAAAAGAAGATATCTCTTATCCACAAAGTATTCTGAGTTGGCAGGGACCCACAAGGATCATTGAGTCCAGCTCTTAAATGAATGGCCCATACAGGGATCAAACCCATGACATTGGTATTATCAGCACCATGCTCTAACCAACTGACCTAATCTCGGGGCCTGACCTATGCCTGGCAGCATTTTACAGTAAGAACTACATAGAACTGGTGGAAATTTAGAAGGGAGGTGGAGATGCTGCAACTTAGAGCTGACAGAGAAACCTCTGCAAGAAGATCTCCCACAGCCTTATCGCTGTGGGAGAATAATACATAACTATCCATCAAGAGGACCTCTTAACTAAACAGAGGTCCTTATATGTATAATAAACTAGTTTGTGTTAGTTTCAGGTCCTTCTGTGTGAAATATTTTTCTTCAGATGAGTTGGTACAGTTCTTCACACAGAGTAAAATAAATTATTTGGTGAAAGTAAAACAAATGACAATGTAAAATTAATACTTTTTAATCCTGACAGACTGCACTTGCTTTCTCAAATATTGTCTAATTTACATATCAAAAACTGTTTTTGAAAGATAAGAAATATTCTAGGATAAAGAAGTAACTTCCCTGAGATTGCAAAAATAACATGTCAGATATTATGATGTTAATTGACAGTTAAAAAAACATTTAGTCAGAGGTAGAGATTGTCAACTCATTCCCATAAATGAACATATTTTACATCCATTTTTAATTTAATTTGTTCAAACATAATTTAGTGCTATATAATCTATAGATTTAGCATTCATCCGTCTATTAAATTCTATTGGACAGAAAATGAGAGGTTTTCTTATTATGTAATTTTAATTCAACAGTATGACACCTATAGCTGAGATGACAGGGACTATTTTATCCATTTGTTTCCTCATGAAACGAATTGTATCGAATTTTCTGTTTTGATGGAATATAAAGAAAGTTTGAGTTATGTATGAATGAATAAATATACTTATTTTAAGGTCAAAGAATCTTACCAGGCATGTCTAAAAGAGTATGTCTTAGATACTCAATAGTCAGCTTCCAACTAGGAGTTTATTGCTGCAGACAGGACTGAGACTATGAATTCTCTTATTGTAGGGGTGGGGGAAAAAAAAGGGGGGAAAAGAAGAAAAAAAAGAAAAAAAATGAAAAAAGCTGCAAAGTGAACTTTCCTATTGTTCCCTTGAAGTTTTAAAATGTCACAAGGAATATAAAGGCTATTGATGGTTCCAAGTAGGATATTATATTATGCTCAGAAATATTAACATATCTTTTCTAAGTCATAAGGATAATATAAACAAAAGTTCATTCAGTTTTATCATAAATACTTATCACAGAAAATAATTGTTAGATGCAATAATATTAAATTTTCATTTCAAAAAAATGACACAAACATATTAAGAAACTTTAATGGATGGTAATATGAAACACTGAGATAAAGCAATGTGTATGTTTTCTTAAAAGAGTATATGTGCCTGCTATACTCAATATATGACTTTAAGTTATGAAGTGTACTATAGAGTGCCATATAATTTGATAAATATAAAGAATTATGTAACCAAAACTGCACACAGAGTATAAGTAATTTCCCTGAGGAGACTGGTGACATAATGGTAAACCTCAAGAACTCTGCTCAAATGATTTGTTAATGTCACGAGTAGTCCCAAATGGAATTACAGTTTCTTATGTACATACAAGTGTATGTAATTTTTATAAAATAAAGCAAATCATTCTTTCTAATCAACAGTATTAGTTTAAAATTAAATGCAAGCAATATTTTCTTGTTGCTATTCCCACAAAGTGCTCTCCTTTCTCCTCCTCTCCAGTTGACTTTTTCTACTTTCTCATTCCACTATTTCTTTTGCTTCTTTTCCCCCTGCTCTCTATCCATACTTCTCAGTTCTCTTCAGCAAACAATATTTTCAATCAATTCCACTTATTGCTATGAATTTCCCTAGGGGAGGACATGAATCAATAGCAAATTAATCTTATTCAGAATGTTCAATGCCCTACTAATAAAACTACTGAATACTCACAAAAGAGAGACATGTCTTCGCAGAAGGAAGTACATTCCGTAATATTTTCTAGGGAACTACATCAGATAATTCTCACCCAAGACAAAAAATTAGGTAAATCTCTATGGTATTGCTTTCTTTTCCATCAATTATTTCTTATATAAGTCTTTAAAAATGAGAACAGATTTCTGTTCTTCTCTCTACCTCACAGAACCTTCAGTTTATATGTTTCCTTCCCTAACAGAAAACCACCCACTACTTCACAGTTTTAAGGGAATAATCTCAGAATTCACTTTCAACAGGTCATTTTCACCTCTCACAATCCATAATATAAAGAAACACCACACCTGAAATGAATATCCAATATTTGATTATTTGTTCTAAATTAAGGAGCAAATACACTGCACTGTTTGAAATGAAATGCTGTTTACTACTGAAATATTTTTACTGCCTACAATATTTTTAATTTAAATCTTAACCATCTGTTCAAATCAGAATGCAATTTAGAACATTACCTGTGGCATGTATACTTTATAGTAATCTTCTAAAAGATTAAAACTGAAACATTAAAAAATCCTTATGCACCAAATGCAAACTCTTTTTGACATATGATAACCATGTATGATGGATAGGTTCTCCTTGCAGTTCTTTTCCCTTTTAGCTTATAAAACTTAGTGAATCTCAGACAAAAAGTTCTGGGTTTTTTTCAAAGACAAAACCCAGAATTTATGTTTCAGGTACATCCTGAGGACCATACACAGTTCTTCAGGTTTCAGTCAGAATATTATAGATGATGGAAAAAACAAAGATCACCTGAAAAGGTGAATTAGGTGGAGTTTCTGACCTATGAAATTATACTAAAATATCTAGGATTCATCAATCTGGAAAGCAGATGACTGAGAGTAGGCAGGACTGAAGTTTACAGAATCATGAAAGTAGAGGTTAAGATAAATATAAAGCTAAATCTTGCAGTGCTAGACCTCTAAGGACATTTGATGAAAGGAGAACAAAATAAGTTTAAAATCCATAGAATGAATGTCTTCTTTTATACAGCAGGTAGCAGTGAATTCTTGGAACTTTCTTTGCTGTGGGATTTTTTGGTGCTAGATAAGATCATCAAATTCAGAAAGTGATCAAAAACTTGTGGCCAACAGGTTCCTAAACAAAAAGAGAGAGATTTGCCCTCTACTACTACTACAACAGTTGTGAATTGTCAGAGAAAGAACAGGGAGAAGAGCACAAGAAAATTACCAGGTTCTTATGCTCTACCCAAGCAGTGTCACCTACTCCAAATATAAGAGACAGAAAGTTTGGGGTGGATGGCTTCTTTGTCTGATCCAGGAGTGGATGAGCAGGACATGTTAAACATTTCTCTGCAGTGTCTTGAAGAAATTTTTCTCATTTTATTAAGAGACATGCTGTAAGAACACAGGTTCCAGTCACAAACTGTACAGGTATTTTACTTATATTTAAGACTCAATACTGTAATTTTTGCAAAGCCTTTGATTCTTAATACCTTGAGGTCACTTAAAGAGAACATGATACATACGTTTCTCAAGAGATTTGTTTTAATTTAGTGAGAAAATAGGCATTCTGGCAAAAGTTAAAAGGGGTAACATACAAAAAGACAAAGTATTTCACCAAAGTATCCAGCACACACCAATTCACAATTCAGTAAAATACAACTCATCAGTTTCAAGTTACCCAAAAGAGATTCAAGAAAGAGCAACAAAAGGGATTAAGAGAAAAAAAACAGGAGAAAAGAGAGAGAATAAGAGAAAAATAGTTACTGCCAAGAGTCCTTTACATAGGTAACAGCCTGAGAAGAGAATGAGGAAACCAAGCCTGTGTGCTGCTGTATTTATGTTGTTTGGTTACTGTGGCCACCCCTCCCAGGTGGGACATCCTGTTCACTGACCACGCAGTGCCCTCCATGCCAGAGTGAGGGCTGGTGCAGCAAATCAGACTAGTTAAATAAATACAATAGACAGCAAGTGCAATAATTACTTTTTTATATAATAAAAATCTGAATTATTCTGGAAACTGATTATACTTACTTTTCTAGTTATGGAAGCTATAAAGTATTTACATTTTATAACGTCTACATCATCAACTAAAATACAAATTCAAGAATGTAAGAAATTCTAACAAATTTTGCTTGTATATACACATACAATTTTGTACCATATTTTAAAAACAAAGCATTTATTAGAGAAATAAATTTTATATGAAGCATTTTTATGCCTTTAATATTAGATATTAATATGCTATATTTTTTCAGAAAATTAACTACGAAGGCAACATACTTTTCTTTAACTCTTTTTCAGTTCATTTCTTCAAAATAATAGTAGTAAATTTACAAACATTTTCAGTAACTGTGGAAAACCATACATCAAAGGATGAATCATTTCTATGATATAAAAGCAATGTTTTTCCTCTCTGATCTGTTATTTATTTTTGAGAAAATTACTGCAAGTGGTCTACATAGCATCTTTATTTATAGTATTTTTATGCTTGAGGCCTGTTATTTAAGAAGACCAAGAACTGGATTGAACAAAATGTTGAGTATAGAAAAAAAATTCTGATGTTAACATATCTTAAAAAATAATCTATTATATGTTGTGTAGTAGAACTCATAAATTGCTGTTAATTGAAATATTATTTTTTAACAGTTAATTTATTTTTTTTCAAATAATGATAAAACATAGAAGGAAAACATGGGTATATTTCTATTTTGTTTTCTTTCTGGTTTGTGCTACTGTAATTTACCTGAATAATAACTTAGGAAACAAAAGCTTACAGCGAAACAAACTCCCATGAATTAATTTATTAACAAACAGAATCACATTTATCTATGTGTTTATTTATTATATCTAGATTATGATGTTGCAAACATCATCAACCATCTACATTTTTATGAGAGAATAGTATCTTTTTGACTTTTAAACCAATGTAGTTCTTTCAAGTAACAGCCTAGTGGAGTCTCACAGAACTTACATTTTTCTAGTTTTCCTATTCTAGACTTAGAAATTCTTACTGAATTTAATAATAGAAGCACAGTGCCGGTACATGGAGGGTTTTTTGCTGTTGTTGTTTCTTCTCATTCAATTGTTTAAAATTCGAAAAGGCATTTTCCGTCTTATGGATTTATTCATGCAGCTAATACACATGGATCTAAATGCATGCAGGTAAATGGGAAAGACTTATTTAATATCACATAAAATTCTGTTCTGACAAATTGGCTAAATGCAAATGTTTGTAATTCTGTGATTTGCAGGCACAAACTATTGAGACACCAGTAGACAAAACACACACACAAAAGATTTTTTGAAAGAAAAGGTGTTCTTAAATGTCACCTTTTAGAAACTAAAATTGAAAAATATTAAAATGAAAGCATATTCTCAAAATTTTTATTTTTTTTTTCATACTATATTCCTTCAAACTAAGAGTAGGTAGAAAGCAGAATAATTTAAATTGCTGTAGAGGCAAAAGCACAAGTACTTTCTTTTTCTTTTCTTTTTTGGCTATAAAATCCACCGGAGAGTATCTTCAAAATTCAATTCATCTTCTTGAATGTTATTGTTTGCTTTGGGAGCTCTACATTATTGGATTGCATGATATATGTTTGGAGCTATATATTTCCCTACCTCCCCAGCGTATTCACATCTGAAGAGTCCGTGCATGAACTATTCTACCTAAAGGCAAATATAACATTTGCCTCAACTGGTCTTTTAAGTGAATGTCAGAGTAGAGGAATCTGATTCAGGGATGCACAGAGCTAAGAACATTTTTTTTTTGTAACCTCTTAGCTGCTTTGACAGAACTAGATGAGACCATCTTGAATTAAAAAATGAGACCTCCAGCTAATGAAGGTTTTTTATTTTTAAGTCAGTACTTGAATAGCATCCTGATGAAGGAGGAAGAAGGTCAGATATAAAGAACTTAGTTTAACCAAGCTATCTCTTTTGTTGATTTAACTCATTTGGGAAAGATGTAAAATTATTTTATACAATACAGGTAATTATTTTGTCTAAAATCATTCCATGATAAATCTAGGCAGCCCAATCCACTGATGGTCAAATTTTATTTTCTATTATATTTATTCTTTATATATAAATTTATATGCACGATTATTTAAAATACATACAACTACATAAAACTAAATGGTAATATATAGTCCCCTCTATGAAGCTACTACCTTTCCATTGACCAGATATGCATGGAATATGAGGAGGGTCAAGCTCATATACTGCAAATCTGAGGATGTAGACCTTTTAAATTCAATGTTTACAATTTGCTCACATTTTCCTTGTCTTGTCACCTTATATGTTTTTGCATTCCCTGTGCAAGAATGGTAACTTCTGTTCATCACTCTTGGATGACTCAGTGGGAAATAGGGCAGCATGTTGCTACAGTGGTTTTTGTAAGTTTGTTGTTAAAGTTTACTCTTTTTTTAAATGAAAAGAAACATGTTCATTTGGATGAAGTGAGAAATTATATGGTAATAACATAACACTAGGTAACATAAAAAAAGAGTAAAATATTAGTTAATTATTTTTGTTATTTTAATATTTTGAAAATTTTGTTACATAAGTTGCTTATACTTAACTGCCTGGAAATTCAGTCAGATTTCAACCAGATAGTTTCTATTGTATTATTCACCTTAGGAATATGTAGCATGCATTCAATTAATTTGATTTTTTTTTAACTTATAAGTAAGTTCCAAAATTCTTTTAATTCGTAGATATTTGTTTATACACTAGAGTTGACAGAAGATTAATCCATGCAATGAATTAGGTTGTATAACTTAGAAATTCCTGACCTGCTCAGCGCAGATAGGGAAGGTGAAAGAAATCACTATGCCTAAAGCACTTTGAGAAGTGAATCAATCTTCTCAAATCCCCAAGTAGACTAGCACAGTCACTATGTCTAACCAGAAAATTGATCTTATGTGAAGATGAAATGAGTGTCTGATTGACAGGAAAGGGTTTATAGAGCTTTGCAAATGTCCTCAAGAAAGAAAGGCTAATGTGCAGATTTTTTTTCAAAGCTGCCTTTCCCAAATGCTAGCAGGGGAAGAGAAATCCATAAAAGCACCAGTACCCTCAGTACAATTCTAAACAGTCATAACTTCATTTGTCACAGATGCCTCAATGCCAGATAATATTTCATTATGAAAGAGCACTAGCTATTATCTAGCATGTATTGTAATTTGAAAAACCTGCTATAAGTTCCTGCCTGCTAATGGTTTTTGTAAGACTCATCACAGACTAAGTTCATAAAGACTAATATTGAGAAAAACAAATATTAGTATAACAGATCTTGTTTTATAATCATTTGTCCCTTTGCCAAATTTTAGATATGAAAAATTAATGTGTAAATATCAGCTGTGGTTGGCAGTAATGAACTTTCAGAGCAAATACTGGAACTTTATGAAAAAAAATATATTTTTACAAAACTGTCAAGTTTCCATGTGGTTCTTCAATTTTTCTTGGGTCAAGAATAGAACATTGGAGTTATTTTTCTAACTGTCTCTTCTCAGCGTTTAGGCCTGGAGACCATCATCATTACCAACTATTTTAGACTCTAGACTGTGAATTATTCTCAGGTAAATGAATGGGCTGGTCTGTCTACGATGTTCCGTGCAAAGTGTATATGTCTCTTTACCATGACTACAGCAAACCCCGATCTACGTAGCACAGAACAATTTAGTACCTTATTTAGAATCAAAAACAATATGTCCAGGAAAACTGGCATACTTTCTTGCACCAATTAAGAGGTTAAAATTGCATCTTCCTTCAGTAGTGACAGATGTTTTATGCATATTGAGCTGCAGTAATCCCATGACATTTGAATAATTAGTATATTGAACAATTTTTTTCGTTGCAGCAGAGACAATAATGGTTATTACAACATGAAGAGTCACAGAAACTAAATGTGTTCTTCAAGTTGTTTAATGACTCATGACCAAATTAAGGTATATGTTGTCCTAGACCAGAGTAACTTTTCTCTAAAATGGACTGGAAGATGGCAAGATACTCCACTAAAAATGGCTGAGATGCATTTTAAAATGTTTAAATTAATATCTCTATCTGGATAAATTTGTCATGGCTATTAGTTATCATTCTTTTGTATGTAATACTTTTTAATATGAGATCTGAGGATATTGGCCAGACCTTTTCTGCAGGTAAAAACACTATTTTAAACAAACCTGATTTTATGGCTAAACATAATTAGCTAAGACTTCAGAAAGGCAATATCTTCTTCAGAACCTTGTAAACAAACTACCTTCCTAAGGCCTTCAAAAATAGAGTAACCTTTATGTAAAAACTTGCTTCTAAGTAATTGTAGTGGTTTGAATCTTGTTTTCCCCCAGAGGCTAAGAAAAGTGGTGGTAGACCCCAAGGGGTGGAAACCCCTGGAAGTTTTGAAGTTCTGTCCAATGAGCGCTCCTGCAGAAATGTAAACATATCACAAGCACCGGAAGAGAAGAGTTGTAGTTTGGGTTAGTTAGTAGAAGTAGCCATGTTGTAGAACCACGAGGAAAGGGGCCCGGAGCCCCTTGGGGCCTCTGGGGCCCCCCAGCCCCAGTTGGGGGCTACAGAGACTTGGAACAGTGTTAAGCTGGACTATGTGTCTGTAGCTGTGAGCTGGGAGATGTTTTCCATCTTGAGTGAGCAGAGACAGAGCAGAAGCGGTGGCAGTGTCCAGAGACTCTGGCTAAGAGCCAGGACAGATAAGAACTGAACCGGAGGAAGCAGCAGAAGCTAGCAGCAGAGCTACGGAGTTCTGGGGGTAAGAACTGATACCAGACCCCCCAAATTCCTTTGAGACCTCCTGGAAAGGAGGAAGATGATGGACTCTTACTTGAAAGAGCCTTGAAGTGCAACATACACTGCAGAGAGGAGCTGAGAAGCTCAGTCGTCCTGAGAGCTCAGCCAGGACGGTGTGGGAAGTTGGCCTTGGGGGCCCTCCCTTGCTGCAAGCTACAAAGAAGCTTGCAGCCTGAGACAGGGCACAGAGGCCCTGCAAGGAGCTTGAATCTCCTGGAGATACCAGACCGTCACGAAGACCCCCTGCGTCTCGTGATGTGACGTGGTGGAACGGCCTTGTCTGGGGTTACGAAGCCCACGGAAGACCCCTTTGCCTGCGTCAAGGGGCCGAGAGGAGCTTGGATACCTCCCTCGTGGTTGCTGGCAGAGATCCAGCAACAGCTGCATGCATGAGAGAGAGAGATAGACTGCTGTCTGCTACTCTGAAGAAGCTGCTGCCCTGAGAGAGTGGAAGGGATCTGTCCTTCTTTCCCTCCTGGACTTTTATTTGGAGGGGAGAAGAGATCTGATCCATTGTAAATACTATATGTCATGGTAGAGATAGTTGTGATCGTGTGTATAATGTGTTATAGTATTTATTTGTACAGTCATTGTAATATATTCCCTTTCCTCCATTCTGAGTCTGGTTGTGTTTTGTCTGGAAAAACCCATCTCACATTAGGTTGAGATGTGGGAAGGGGAATGGAGCTAGGGAATTGGATTTTGGGGCTATCTCAAACCATGACAGTAATCCAACAGGCAGCAGTGTTAAACTTTTTTTTCATCCTTGCAGACTACAATAACACCCATTCTGCCCCTCAATGTAATGTCTCATACAGACTGTCTTTTACTTATTCCATATAATACAATGTATTCTATGCAATCTTCTCCTACTGGTTGTTTCGTGGTGTTAGCTAGGGTTCTTCACTGTGAATATCAAGTATGTCTCAATGTCATGATAAGGAATATGGCTTTTTGCATTTTTGTTTTGGTTTGGTTTTAATTTGTTAAGAATTAGGTCCAGAAACTTGTCTGATTCACTGTTAAAAATTGAAATGTTGCAGATTTCTGTCCTTCAAATAAGAATTTATAACTGCTCTATTTATATATGGCTCTAAACTTCTACATTCTGAAATTATTGAAATACCTTACCAAGTTAAACTACTCTTTAGATATTTTTAAATTAATCGTAAATGTAGGACTACTTAGAGTCTTGTTTTTTTTTTTCTTTTCTTTGTTTGTTTATTGCAATTTGTTGGTGCTTTTTATTTCCTTTTTTCTCTGTGTGTTTTGATTGCTTCGGAATTCACAGCACTTTTGAGCACAATATTCCACAGACAAATTTAAGCTCAGTGGCTATTTCTGAAACTCCTGCTGACAAATCCAGATTTGAATGCAACTCTCTGGGTACCAGATGCATAATTTAGCAATCATATTTTGTATTTGCTGCAGCATAACCTTGACATCTTTACACATAAACTTTGTTATATTTTACACATATTGTAATACCTAGCAGTAGATATTTATGAATTAATTAAATACTGAAGTCTATGTAACCATCTCTCTTTTTTACTCTTATGCATATTAATGATGATTCATTACAAGTATTTTTATTATCATCAAAAATTAAAATCAAGGATATTTGTCTAACATATATTAGACGTATTTTTTCCCTCAAAAGAATTTGTTTCTGCTTATTGTCACTTAGTACCTTACGCGGGTATATTTTCATTAAGGTTTTCTTTTCACGTAGAGGTAGTATGTGCAGTTTAAACATTTATTTGTGGACTGTTTTTCTTTTATATTCCTCCTTTCACCTGAAGAAATTCCCACAAGATGCACATGACTTTAGGATGATAAACTGCAACTTGTAATAGATCTTCCCTAAATTAAACTTAAACCCAAGATTCATAAGAAGCGAGGACAGAAAAGAGTCCAAAGTCTTAATCTACAAAGGAGAAATATAACTCACTTGACATGCAGTATCTTACTTGGATGTCAACAGATGGTTTCAAACTGTAACAAAGGTTGAATTTCTTTGACATTTGAAGCACAGTGGTCTTTAACATCTGCTGTCTCCTGACGTGTACTTGACAGCTCATTTCAGCAGGGGACACACAACATCATATTGGCATTTTTTTCCAGCTTGTACAGCTGGGAATAACCTGACCCACAAAGGATCATACCTTTTAAAGCATTTGGATACACCATCTTATTTCATGTATTTTTTTCACCTTCTGTTGCTGTTTCAGCAACTTCTAACATTTAAAATTAGGGGTCTACTCTGCCATAAGAAAAAAAAATTGCTTATGCAATAGCATGTTCTTTTCCATCACTCAAATATAGTTGAACTAAATACTGATTTTCTTGTATAAATGTCAGTCATTTAATAGAAAATTACTTTAGCAGTTACATTGATGGAAGTAAATAATTCTGTCAGAAAATATAGTTAAAACATAATTTATTGAACAATGCATTTAATTCTATACTATTGTTGCAGTTAACTTATCTTTTTTTTCTTCATAAAAGTGAGAATCCAAGTAAAAGGCAAAAGAGTGGTTAAAGAATCACTAAATGTATTGACCAAAAAGCAGGTTTTCACATGACTATGTGAAAGTGCAACTTTAACAGAGTTCATTAGCAAGATTCACTCTACTATTTACTACACAGGCAAAACGTATATAGGAAAATTAGATGATAATCAATTTGGAATGATTTACATGGAGACTGTGGCTACAAAAGAGTAAAGGTGCAATGGGTGTTGATACTAAAGCATAAAGGTGCAGAAGGGTTTAGCAGCACTTATTGAATAATTTAACATTTATAAAGTGATTCAATAGGATTTGCTACAATTATAATAATGAATCAATTATAGATTTATAATAGCAACATTCATACCATTATCTATTCACACTCATGGACATAGCCAAAGAGATTTACACATCTATATCTATGTGTGTAAAAGTACCTATAAAAAATTTCCCTTGGATTCAATGACATATATCAAATCCCTCAGTGTTTCTCCACAGGTAAGACAGATCATGTGTGTGTGGAGGGTATCAGCCTAGGCCTCGTGGTCAGTGACAGCTCTATGAGTATCTCAGACTTGAGGATCTACAAACTCTGAGAGGCATCCCACTCAGAGGGAGGTCCTGGCACAACTTGCTGTGGTGCAGGGGAGCTTAGAGGGCCTCACTTAGGACTGCTGTTTATAGCAGAGGACTGGCTTCATTCTTTCCTTACTTCCCATACTTGGTATAACCCAATTTGGTAACTGCTGAACTTTTTTTCCCAAGAAGTCCGGTAACAATGGTACTGTTTCACTTGGGCTATGTTTCAGGTACATTATTTACCAAGGCTAACAATGGTAACTCATCCTTTGTTGTCCATTTTGGTAGGACAATTGATGTTCCTGTTACGGTCAGAATTGTTCCCATTTCTACCATGAAAGAGTTCCTGGTATATCAAAGGTGCCTCACCACCCAACTGGTACAGTAAAGGGTACTTCACCACTCAACTTGTTCATTCAAGACTTATCAGAAGTACCTGAAACTGTAGAACAGGTCCAAGGAGGGGGCAGAGGGAGAGAATCCACCACCACAAAGGGGATACATAGAAGCTTCTGATATGTTATCAACACAGTAAATAATATTTGTTAAAATATGTGTTTTAGCTGTGAACATTTATTATTATTTTTAGGCATATACAACAAGCAATTCAATGTCTTAACTTTATTAAGACAGAGATACATTGAACCCATGACTTTGTTCCCTGTTTCCTTTTCCTTGCCAAAACAAAGACTGCCGTTCCTCGAGGAGAGTTGGGTCAGTGAGTTGAAATAAATGGCAGAAGAGTATGACGTGTTCATTAATTTCTACAAGAAACATATCCCAACTGTGAGATCTCAAATTTCTTTGTTAAATGATGACAGACCTCCCCCAAATAGAGTGTTACTTTGTGGTTGCCTTCAGATGATCCAAGACTGGGCTGACATTTTCTGCCACCACCACTTACTGAAACAACCAAAAACTCCACGTGGTGAATAGGAAAAAATATGGGGTTTATTGTATTTTATTTTTTTTCCAGCCAAGTAAGAATAAAAGAAACAGAAAATGTAGATTAGCAGATGTTACTTTTGACTACTACCCTGACCTTCAGCATCATCAAATTCCTTTAATTAGCTTCTCTCTTCTGAAGAATACCTGGTTTTCACTTTGGCTAAATTTACTGATATTTGTGATTACTATTATTTATAGTTTTCAATGATCCTTTCCTAAAATAATCGGCAAGCTTTTAGAGAAGAAGCTGTACAAACACAGCTGACATAGTAAACCTAATAGGGGAAGACAAATTTCTGGATTTTTTAGATATAAAGTTCTTACGAACGCATCAAGTCTTTATAAATAATTTCAGTCTCCTTTTTCAACCCTAGAATTAACACCTAGTGCATTAAACTTACTTACTTCAAGGCAAATTCACTGAAGAATTTTCATATGAAATTGGTCATGGCAGAAAACATGTCCCCTGTAGGTCTTTTGTCATACTCTTGTATCATTTGTCTTAGTCACCCTGAGTCATTTCAGATGACACTAAACATCTGTGAGAGTAACTCAATTAAGCCAAAAGAACAACCAAGGGAGGCTAAAAGTTGATGAATCTTCCTGACAAGTGAGTAAATTCAATGGACACCTATTAAATCTAAGGGATATCTAGTAACAAAAGGTACCTGAGCAACCTTCTACCCTTAAAAATTTTGTGATTTTTTCAGAACACATTGAAAACTGCTGTATTAAAATAAACTGTGCCCTGAAATGTATGACCTTACAATTCTCTGAAGTCTGATTCTGGTAAAGGTCCTTGGGTCTTCTGGATTTGTTAGTAGAGACACACCTCAAAGAGCCTATATATTCAATTTGTCTGTAGAATTTTGTGGTACTGCATGTGTATGGAATAACTGCTCATCACATGTGCAATATATGAAACCTGTTTAGTATCTATTGCCTGCTGATGGTGGACACCCATTCACTACCTAGAACTGGGGCTTTGGCAGTGCAGCCCATGCATTAGTATAAAACTGCTACTCATGCTCACTCACATGCGTGATCATTTTGTTAGTGCATGGGTTTTTTTGAAAAAATCTGATCTCTATGAACAGTCTTCATCATAAGGTATAATGGAAATATTTAATTTTGTCTGTATAGGGTACAAAAAAATGTCATTCAAACAATGTCATCTTCAATCCATGACTTTCTATTCTCTGCCGTTGAACACACTGAATAGTTATCTAGTTCCTATGCAGATACTTTAGCAAATTTAAAATATCAGCTCTTACATTCCCTCAGAAAGATTTTTACAAATAAAGTAAAATAAAGACTCTTATTTAGTCATATCAGGCTTGTTTATCTTTATGATTATCATATATATTATCTTCAGGCATGGAATAAATCAGATGTGCTGTCTTTGAACTCATTGCATCCACATCAGAGTTTTTACCCTCAAGTTTTCAATCCTGGCTTATGCAGTTCTTTACATGGATGAATAAGGTTCATGAACTGATGCATGGTGCATTCCTCAATTTCTGAATAACTCCTTTTCTATAATCTATATTTACAATGTTCAGGAGTTTAAACTGTGAATATTACAGAACCGTAAGTAAAATTTTGAGTCCATTTCATGAATTCCTTTATTTTTCAGGGCAATAGTCCAGCAAATTGTAGCAAAATTTGATGTAGATGGTAAGAGCCGTAGAAAGAGGAAACAGCTTCCCTGTTTATAAATATTTAAATATTAATGAGGCAGGACTATTTATTTTGTATGAAGTATTTGAACATTTTTATAAAGAGCTGAAGTAGAACAAATCATTAACTACGAGATTACCTTAAGACATGTAAAAAAACCTAAAACCTTTATACTAAAGAACTTAGACCATTAAATGACAAATAAACCCACTCTAATTTGGAAACTGACAGCTCTTGCTCATGTGCTGTCCTGTTTCTGTTGAAGACCAGTATACATACACAAGTGAAATATTGATATGTGGATCTTCTCTTTGTGCCTTACCTATCTACCATGTTAAATCACCTTAAATGATTGAGAATATTCAAGGAAAAAATGTTTCCTCTGCGATATTCCCACAAAATTTTAATCTCTCTTTAATAAAGGACTTCTTTACTACACACTGCCTTCTGGGAGTCTATGGGGTTGAATTTTCTCACTAATGTATTCGTTTTCACCTCTATCTAAAGTGCTAGAATGCTCCTATGTTTTTATAGGGATGTGATCAATTCATAGTAAATGTCACTATATCAAAATAGTGTGTTGTCTGACTTATGTAGTATATTGAAGAGACAGAAACCTTCAGTATTTCCAAATATGAACAAAAAAATTATATCACTATAGGCACCAGAGATATAGTACCATGACTCACATCATACATCTGGTAGATACATTCAGAGTTGTTTGAAATTGCCAAATAGTTTCAATCACAGACATAATAGCCATCTCTGGTGACAGAACTTTAGAGAATTTAGGTTTACATGTCTTGTCATTATCTCTTACTACTTAATGCTTGAATTTTAAAACTGGAATGAAGGAAATTCTTCTGATGTACATTTGTAATATAGAATAGACTTCTCTAGCATATATATGTCTTTGTCCAAGTAGATTTCTCAGAAATGATGATGTGATTTAATTCAAATATTATTTTAAGTATTTGATTGTCGAAAACAAGCTTCCAGTTTACTCTTGTCCTTTTTAATTTAAAAAATAAAAGCAAATTTTTTTGTTTGTTTGTTCAAACTGTATTACACTTGATTTTCTGAAAATCTTGCAGGTTTTCCAAGATTTTATGAATTAGAAATTTTAAATATTATCTTCTTCCTTTGAAGATTATGAATAATGCAGAATACTACTTCTCTATCAACACGGAATTACCTTGTATCTGAAAAGAGAGATTACCCATTATACTTTTTTTCCCTTTAAAAGAAAGGGGAAATTTATAGTCCACAAATTAGCCTATACTGTATTAGTTGCAGTCAAAACTGCCTTCTATCCTTGATAGGTAAATGACTGAGAAAAGACCTGAACTCAAAGATATGCACAGAACTAGTAAAATACATAGCACATGGAATGGAAGATTAATACAGGTCTATTGGCCTATGCTATCTAAGATTAGATAAAGACTAACTACCTGAAGCCAGTTGATGTGGTCTTACCTTAGATATTCAAATGTACATTCTGCTAACTGTAGTTTGCTTATTAAGTTAGTTATGAGGGAAGAAAATAAATGTCTGCAATAATTACTGCCAAGCTCTGTACAATACAGAGTTTTAAATCAGCTGCTACAACCTGAACACCACTGAAGTGCCATTACTAAAGTAAAGAAACATCAGAAACAAAGCAGACAGAACCTAAAATACCTCTGACAGATCATAGACAATGACACATTCTGCATATAATAAATTGCCCTTTTCCAGTTTTATTATTTATAATGTTATGGAATAAACCAGACAAGACAGAATAAAACTGGAGGACCTAAAATGGTAACATTGACTGGAACTCTTATTTGAAAGATATGCCACTGCCATCCTCCATCACTGACCTGTATTCCTAATTTTTATTCACTTTTCATGTCCTGAAAAGTAGTCACTGAAACGAAGTTGAAGAATTTCTGACATTAGAGCCAATAGCAGTAGTGATATCCCTGAGTGCTTCTATGGATTTTTGAACTGTTCTTTAGACATAGTTTGATTGCAGGAGTGGAAGAGAAGGGAGTTTTATAAACAAATTACATTAGTACTGCCAAAATGGTGCACTTAGTCTAATCTGCGGATGAGGCTAACCACCAGTCTTCTGATTGCCTCCTTGTGAGAGAGGGTAGTGCTTAGAACTACATCAGAAAGCTAACACATCAGTATTACCTTAAAACTCCAGAATGTCTAACTAAAATAATTACAAATCAAAATAGTCACAGGAATTAGCTAAAAAAATACAAATATAACTAAATAATCGATATTTATAATATCTAAAACATTGTTTTGAATTATTTTCATGTAATCTAGCTTAAATCTATTCAATTCTTTCCAAGATTTTAATATAAAAATAAATCTTTCTAAATTTCGTTTTTCTCTCTGATTCCATGACAGAATTGAGTTAAAAAAAAAAAAAAAAAGAAAGAAAAGGAAGCAAAAACAGAGAGAAAACACTGAATGAATAAAATGTAGGTTTAGTGTCTCAAGTTTATCCAAACAAAACAGAACAAAAATCATATTATCTGTATCTGTAATTTACTTTAAAATAAATTAATTTTAAATTTGGACAAAGTCGCAAAATTAATTACTTTGTAAAAGTTTAAGTTTGTCTGTTGAAAGTCTTCAATTTCAATCTCTGTTATCTTTTTCTTACTGGGGAATTCTGAAAGAGTGGTACAAGCTAGACAAGTGAAAATGACAGGCATATAACATAATTTAATATTTACTGGTAGATGTGCCTGCACTTGGAGACCTAAAATGGGATTGCATTTGGTAGGGTTTGTGCATGCAAGAGAAGGCTATTAAAGAATTTTTTTACTCTGAAATGTAGTTTCAGACTATTTGTACTTTTTTTTCATTTTCTAAAAAGAGTAATATTTTTTGCTTATGGTATGTTAACCTACAAGTGAATTTATGAAAAATATTAATATTTCCACAAAAGAATGTGCTTCCGAAACTTGTAGTAATCACGCAAGCCCTTCCTCCTTCAGTCCTCTACTTCGTTTGCTGAAATGACCTTGCAGGTAGAAGAAAATTTTAAGGAATTTACTCCACAACAGTTTTCATCACACAAAGAAAGACTTCCAAGTGAGGATAGTTCAGGGATATGATATCTATGGTTAAAATCATTCCATATAGTTGCTCCTCATGAAAAATTCTTCCAAACATCTCCAGTAAAACATGACCTCTAGCCACCTCAGCAGGACTTCATTTCAACAATGAAAAAATGTGTTACAGGATTTTTTTAAAATCACTTAGATATTTCTCAAAGTAATGCAAGCTGCTTGATAAAAAAATATGCACAATAAGGAGGATGTATTCCCTTCAGTTTATTTTACTATTCCACTGATGTACCTTTCAGCACAGATGCTGGTTTCATAGCTCACCTTTCACATCTATTTCATGTATTTTTCACCTCAGATTAGAGGATTTTCATTCAAGTGTTAACCTGAGCTGACCCTTTTGAACTTGCATGATCTCACTATCAGAGCACAAGACAAATTCTTTAAATTGTAACATAGAATTCAGTTTCATTTATGTACTATAGATTTTTTGTTTAATTTCCATTTCCTTGTCTATTCCTTGCTTGAATTACCACATAATGATAAAAATGCAGTCATAAGTCAAAACTAAACTGTAAACTTCTACAGCATTAAAAGATTATGTATTATGGAAACTTCATGCTGTTTATTTCAGTAGAGAAAGACTAAAGGAAGTGGGACTGTATTCATACATATTGTATGTTCCATCTGTTGGTTATTTCGTATTGTTTAATTGATGAGTCTAAGGGGTTAACTCAAGCAGAAGCTGACAACATATACTGGGAGAGGATGAGTTGACAGCAGCTGTTCCAGCAAATACCTGAGACAATGCAGAAAACTAAATGCTTTGAAGTCTATTTCTGCCCTCCTGCTGAGCTGTCAAACTGGTTTGATCAGGCCCCAGTCACAGGTGCAAACAGAAAGATTTTCATTAACTTTATAAAGGGACACACTTCCTAAAGCTGGTCTCAAACCTTAACTGAAACCAAACTTTCACACCTGAGATCTTCAGACAATTTTGACCTGTGTAAGTGTTCAGATAAGACAGACATGCAATAAATCTTTTATTGTATTGTAACTTCATTTTTAGTTATTATTTCCATTTTAAATTCAAACAGAGTTTTATTTGACAAAGGTTGTTTCAAATCACTGTATTAACTAATTCATTACAGCTCTGAGAAAGCTCACAGGCCTTAAATCTATTTAGATCTATTCATTAATTACATAAAGGTCAGATTAATGATAGAAGATAAAAATACAGATAGAGATAATAACACTGTCCTGCAGGTCTTGACTCCAGTAGAGGCCAAAAATATAACTAGATCTTTTATCTTAACAAGGGTGACCTACCTGTGAATAATAATAAGACAGAGAATTATATCAATGAATAGAAGAATGTTGTTCTAGCTTATGTGTAAACTGAGATCAGATATACCTGTATATCAACTACACATTCAATGAAAGAAAATTTCAAGCACTAGGAGAGCCTTATTAGTAAGATCACCACATAAAAACATGGTTAACATGTGATGTGTAGTTTCATTCTAGAAAAGAAAAATCTTTGCTGCTGAAGCGTTCTTAAAATATACCTGTAGTTCTCAGACGGCTGCTTGCCTAGCAATTTGTAACATTTAATAGTGTAACACTGAGCTTGTGAATACATCATTTGGTGTGTTTTTCTTCCCTCATTCAACCTTGAGAGAGCTACAAGGGCAGATTCTATTTAATGACAGTGGGATTCATCTAATCAAAACCAGACATCTAAAGTAGAAATGTTTATGTCTGAAATAATCATTCCAGACTCTCTGTATATTTGATAGTAAGAAAAAAAAATCACTTGTAGGGTGTGATTTATACTTGTAAGGTATATTTTATTTTATTTTAACATAAGCATGTCAAGTAGGAGAGAATAATTCCGTGTTAATGCCCAAGACAGCTTCCAGTTACTGTGGCATTTAATAACACCTAGAAAGAAATTAGCATGTTGATGTCAGGAAAGCTGCAGGGCTTAAAAATCTGTGTAAAAGCCTTAAAAAGCATTTTAAGGTCCTGAGAGGCTCTGTCTGTGAAGGGAAGTTATAAAGCCACCATGTGCTAGCCTAGTGCATCCAGAGACCTGGGATCTCAGGTTAATCTGTGTCTGTTTTCCCATTTAAAGCTTTGTCCATGAGAGAGGCATACATGCACACACATACCTGGCTCACAAGCACCCCAAAACTCACAGATCTCTCAAGTATCATCATGGTCTCTCAGATTACTTCAGAAAAATATGTGGACCCTGGGAACACTTTCCTAGTCAGATTTTGAGTCTTACCAGAAGCAGACTTTCCTCCTACTTGTCTGCTAGTCCAGCTTGAAGTTTGCTACTGAATGACCCATATTTGTAAACATACACATACACAGGGTTAAAACCACTAGGAGAAAAATATGTGCTCTGGCCCCTCCAGTCACTGGCATGTAAACTTTTCAGTACTCACAGATGAGACAAATTGCACACAAAGATATTTAAGAAAAAAGATTTAATGAGAAAATGGGACAGATCACAGTTATCACATGCAGGGTTCAGTCTACAACCACATTGACTTGTGCCTGCTCACTTTTAATCAGCTGTTTATATCCTTTCTCCTCCCTATTTTTCCACACTTCCTCCCTGATCTGCCCTGATTCCCCCTTTACCCAGCTCTGGTTCTCCCAGTAATAAGTTTTGTACAGTTCCACAAGCCCCATGTGGTAGCCCATGATAAGTGCACCAAAGTCCCCCAGGGACCCCTTCAGCATCCCATGATATTCATTCTAGTCTTGTTTCCCCTTTCTTATCAGTTACTAAGTTCAGGTCAACTCCCTTCAAGGCTATGCCCGAGTGTTTTCTTAATTGCTCATCAATCAACCAGAGAAGAGTTCCGGTCTTTGTTTTTGTTTCTGTTATCACCTGCTCCTTAGGTTTGTGTATCTGTGTGCCTAATTTATCACTTTCTTAGTTATTTGTTATTTATTTTATACTGAATAGTCCTTAATCAGTTAACTTAATGAATCAGATACTCTCACATTCCACGTTCCCTTACACTGCACAGACTGATTTTCTTGTGCCCTCTGATGCTTATTCTAGTTTTTATCTTTGTTAGAGGTTTACTTGAACCTGTTCTGGGTCCCATTTGAGACATAAGTCCATGGACTATGGGGACTTTTTTGGTTGTTGTTTTTCAAATGGAAACCAGAGATGGACTAGAAGTAATCTCTTCTGTAATATTCTGCATGCTCATCTCTTTCAGACCTCATAATCTGGTTTTGGTTCATTCTTAGATGTCATAAGCACACATAATTAAGAATTGACTGGAAGGTTCACATAATCAGCAGGCAACAGATAGGTCAGAAGAAGTAGTCTAGTGATGACAGGCAGCTAAAAGAGGTCATTGTAAGAGAGATGTCACCAACAAGAAAGTAAATGCAACTGGGAATGAAAAGAATTAAGTGGGTTTTTTTAAAAATTATCTTTTACTATTTCTATTGAAGTGACTGTGCACATTTTTTAGATTTTGAACTCATTATTTTTTTTTTAGTAATTCTAGCCACAGAATCTCTAGGAAATTGTTTCTTCTTGCTTGGACTCTTAATTTTTTTCTTTTGAGTATTGCATTTACATCATCCCACATGTTGGTGGCTTTTTTGCTTTTTTTTTTTTTTTTTTTGGGGGGGGGTATGACAAAACAATAATTTTTCTAGAAGGTAGTTGGAAGGAATTTGTGTGCCATAATTTCAAAAGCACAGTCCTTATGTTATCTCATTTACAGTAGCCAGTCTGAACATTAATGCTTAGTTCTGCCTTTGTTTTCTGGTTGCTCTTTATTTAGCTTACTAGTAACCCTGTGGTTTTCAGACAAATTTTGATTAATTTCTAAAGGCCTACTTGATGATAATTTTATATTGTTTTAGTTCAAAGGTAAAATTATCATTGCATTAATAAAGTCAGGAAAATGTAGGTTGAAAGGAAGATCATGATGCCACAAAAAGGAGGGGAGAAACATCTTATGAAAGCTAGGAAAATTTCTGGAGAGTTTGTCCTATTATTCTACCTATTGCTGGCAAAATAAATTAGAGTGATGAGACAAAATTCTCCACACCCTTACAGTAATCTTCATCCAAACCTCTACTTTGATGACAGTATCAGAAGCAGCTAATCTAGGTTTCTGTAAATGTATCATATAATTTTTTTCTTTTTCAGGAAGCATAAAAGGACCTATTTTTGCCTCAAGGAACTATTTTATTAACACATAACATTAGATCTTGTGCTTTCCTTCCATCTACCTTTCTACAACACTGAGCTCTACAATACATTACTGTACCCACAGACTATGTGTTCATATCAAAATTAAAGTACTTGCAGAATGAAATGTCTCTCCTTGTTATACTAGCATGTAAATTATCTCAGAAATGCTATTTGCAATCTCAAAATTCACAGTACATATTCCAGCTAACCTTAAAAATATTTTGGAAATTTGGGATTGGAGGAGAAAGCCTTGATTGTCAAGAAACTGATACAGAACTCTTTAACAATTATCTGATTTTCTAATCTTAAAGATATGAAAAAATATGACAAGAAAACTATTGGAAGGTTTTTCAGAACCTATGCTAATATAGATCAGAAACCATTCAAATGACAAACCCAAACTTATTCATAATTAATTGATGATAATTTCTTCTGGTTAAATATTACCTTTAAATAACTCTTTAATCCTCTACTACCTGTTTTTTCCCCTACTTTAATATATGGACACAATTAATATTCCCTTTTTTGTATTCTTAGTTTTGTTAGGTCAGTACAGGCCTTTTCAACACGTTCTTCACTCTACTTCTTGAAATCCCTTCTCTTCATTATTCTCAAAACCTTTCTCAACACTTGTCACCCTCATAGACTCTTGGAGAACATATAACTGTCCAATAAACTTAGTGTCACCACCCTTCACAAAACATAATTTGGCAATTTTACACATATTGTACAATATTTTACATATATTGTACAATATTTACAAAATATTGTACATAACTTCAGCTGCAAACCAAACAAATTAGATTTTGTCATTATTTGATTTTAACAACTTCTGTTACAGAACCAGAACACTTTCAGTAGGAACAAACTTCTTCTGTTTAGGATACTAGTGTGTTTATTTTTATTTTTTCAGACCTATGGAATGTACCTGCAGAAAAAAAACATATTCAATTCCTTGTTTTTATATTTCAATGAAATGGATTTGTATCTGTGTGAAATGGAAATATGATCATTTTAGAACAAAAAAAGAGTGAGTGGGTAATATTAAATATGTCCTGAATGACAAGATTTGGACAAAAAGAAGTTATGAAGAAGTCAATAAAGAATATTAAATAAATATCAAATATAAATAAAAATTAAATATAAAAGTAAATATAAAAATAAAAATAAAATAATGCATGAAAAATATATTTGAGTAGCTGTGAGAAAAATTCAATAATTTAATTAAAATTGAAGATATTTTAAAGTCTAATTTAATGCATATTTTTACAGATTTAAAAGTGAAAATATAGTGAAGTAAAAATGTTACATGTGAAATCAGACATTTTGCTGTTAAATGGTACAAAATTAATATTGGTAATGCTAGAAATTATATTTTGAATTTTTTGATGCAATATCATACCAAATAGTAATGTTCATCAGGATTAACTAACACACAAGGAGGTTGGTGTACAAACTATATGTTGCTGTATTAGCGGCATCATCCACTGTCTGTTAACGAGAGATTCCTTCATGATCTTTTTGTAAATTTAATTAGGAGATGGTCAACCAATAAAAGTTCTGAATTATAAAGGATGTTAGCTAATTTTCAAAGTATTTTTTAATAAGCAAGAATAGAATCACTTAGCAAGCTGGATAGCTTTTTACTTTGTCTCAGAGTTATATACTTAACTAAGACTTAGCATTTAGCACCTAAGTTTTAAAACTAAGTTATATTAATGAAAATCTTAAAAAAGCTTAACAAAGAAATCTAAATACACATGTTTGAATGAAGAAATCTAAATGTTCTCATTTTTTAACAGAAATATTGTGTTTTGGTTTAGTCGCATTCATTTTAAAGTTTAAAATAATTATTTATAAAATGGTTATTATTCTTCATCTTAAAAATAATAGGATAAACAATAATTTAGAAATATTCAAACCAACCTGTAATGACAAACATAAAAAAAATTAAAGGAAATGTTCTTAGTGGGAGGTCCATAGATGTTCATTTGAACAAAGGTTTAACAGTGTCTGGTATAGCAGTTCCAACATGATTTCCTTGGTTCTGGATATCTTTTCAAATGACAAAATAGTTTCTTTCTGCAGAATTTTCACTACAATATCAAAAATAAGTCATGCTATTTATAGTCCGCAAAGGAAAATACAGCTAGTAACTAATATATGGTCTGAAACTAGTTAGGAATGCAGTATTTCTTCCAGTAGAAGCTCTCCATTGTAGTGATTCAGCTTCCTTTTTAATCTGTGTGCTAAATTAGGAAGTCTTTAAAATACTTCATAGTGAGGTGCCACTACATAGTTTATGTTAATGTAAAAATAAAAATGATTTGCAAGGAGATGGTTTCAAAAATTTAACAACCTGTATTTAAAAGGATAGTCATTTTTATGGCTTGCACCAAGTTCAGAGTTAAGGCATCTACTGCAATTACTTATATAGTACATGTCAGTGATGCTTCAAATACTGTCACTCAGGTCTCTAAAACATTAAAAATATTTTGTTAGTACATTCAGTATCAGGAGTTTTTAATACTACTACTCTGAGCTAAAAGGATTAAAAAAAAAATCCCCTACTAACATTTCCTACAGATAAGAAATGACCACGTGGTGAATAATTTCCTAAGGAAACTGTGCTGACACAAAAAATTCCCAATTTATATGCTCCAGGTGCTGGAGCAGAGATTCCCCTACAGCCCCTTGTGCAGACCATGGTGAGGCAGGTTGCGCCCCTGTAACATATGGAGGTCCACAGGGGAGCAGAGATCCACTCACAGCCCCTGAAGGACCCCACAGCAGAGCAGGTGGATGCCCAAAGGAGGCTCTAAGCCCTTGAGAACCCCACTCTGGAGCAGAGATTTTAAAAAAAATTGCAGAAAACATTACAAGCTGACTTTGTTGCCTTCATCTTATATAAACTGACTATGCTGCATTTTATGACAATGTCTGCATCCATGTCCTTAAATTAAATGAATCATGCTTTTTCCTCTACCAAAATGCACTCTGCATTGCATCATTACCTCTAACAGCAACCTTTCCTGACTTACAGATCATGAAAAATTTTAGCACACTGCTAACTGAGTTTTCAGTCGTCATGGGTTAATTTCACAAGCAGAATACAGATACCATAATTCCCAACTAAGCATCAGTAGTTCTTCAGTGTCTTTATTTAAATTTAGCAACAGAAAGTATGTACTAAGTTGAAGTATATATAAAGATCTGTGTCTCAGTGTTTCTGCCTTGGAAATGGTTATTTCTGGCTTTAAAGCTAATAGAATTTAACATTATTTGAAAAACAAGTCTTTCCTTAAAAATATATAAATGGATTAATTTCTTCCATAGTTCCCAAATACGAAAGTCCTTTTTTTGTGCTTAGAATTGTTACAAAATACCCAAACCAAACCAAAAAACAACCAACCAACCAAAAAAAAAACCAAAAAACCCCAAACAAAAAACCAAAAACCAAACCCCAAAAGAGCAACTTCAAACAAACAAAAAAACCCAATGAAAAATCCTACAACCCAATTAATAAATTAAAGGGAAACTTCAAAATATCTAGTCATTTGTGCCTTGAGATACCTTTTTGGGAAGTAGAATATGACAGTTCAAAACCTTCTAAGAAGAGGTTTGAATGTAGAGCTATACAATAGGCTATAATATTTTTAAAATGTACATGCATTTTGTGTAGATAAAAAAAGGTGATATCTTTGAAATTACTGGAAATAATAAAAAATGTTATTGCTTATGTCTTCCATTGTTCTCATCTTGGCATGTTATTTTCTTAAAGAGTTTGTACCTTTCAGAGTGGCTTTCAAAGTAAATATGTGATAGATATCTTTGTCAAAAAAAGCAGCTTGATTCCATGTTCCAGTTATATAGGTCAGCATTTATGGTCCCTCGATACCTGGGACCATAAGGGCTCTCTCAGCAATCCCAGGGAACAGATTGGCTGTATAAACAGTACCAAACCAACACACGCAGAAAAAGAGAAACCCCGCTGCCTCATTATTTTTCCTGCAGCTGTATGGGCTGTCTTGTGCCTCGCTTATAGTTTTGCAGGGAGTAATCATATTGAGAACACCTGGGGTGACATGTAATTACAGCATGATTGTGTGGAAAAATGTGGGTCTATTCAAATTTCTCAGGGGTTATAGGCAGCTGGTTCCTTTTAATTCTTACAACAGCATGTGTTCTGTAACAGCTGGAGATGCGTTTTTCTATTCAACCTCATTTGATGGATTGATCATGAGGCAGGTGATCAGCAATTTCTAAACTGTAATCCAAACTCTGGCATTAAGTTGCTGTTAGCCTTGGGCAAACCACCTAGGGTTGGATCCAGATGAACTATCTGAACACCCAAAGACTGACCCAGGTAGAATATGGACATTTTTGTCCAGAACTTACATTTTGAAATCCACATTAATCCTCACTAGCACCAGAAGCATCCCAGTACAAAAACTGCAGAGGATTTCTGTTTTGTTATAATTCTGTCCTAAAGTTCAAAAGATAGTTATTCATAGTTTATCTGCCATCTTCAATTCATTCCTCATATTTAAAGATGACAAAAAATAATAAAAATTGCTGGACTTGCTGAAATATCAATCCCATTGAACTCTTGAATTCTTACACTCCAAGTAAAAAAAAAAAATTAAACAGTGCAGTGGTACTATTGGTGACTTTTGAAATATGACTACAGGAGAAAGCTATTTTGAACTATTTTTATCCATAATCATCTATCTTTTCTGCCTGGGGGAATGAAGTTGCATATCTTCCTTTCTTTTCTCTTCCCTCCTACCTCCAATAAAGCAAAGTTATGCCCTATCCGTCAGATCATAGGCTTACTGAAAATAATTCTAGATTTTCCAATCTACGGAGCAAGAAAAATTGAATATGATTAGAACTTAATAGTTTTTCTTTTTTAATGAGAACAGCAAACTCTCTTCTTTGACATCAAAAATTGCATATTTATCTTATTCAATGACTACTTAATATCAAAAGCCTGAATATAGTCATCAAAACCTAATATCTCTTCTTCCCAGTACATGTCTGAATCACTTCAACTACTAAATCATGTTGTCTTAAGTCTAATTGAATTTTTTTCTAAATTTTATACTGTGAGCAGATTTTATAGATAGAGAAAATATTTTGTCTTCCTGTTCCTCCTCCATTATGGAAAATGAGACCTTGAGTCTTTATTGGATAACGAACTTGATGACTTGATATTTTTCACCATTTATTGTAAAGAAAGTCCAGGAACTGAGCAACACAATACATAACTGCAGGTTTATAACCCTAGCAGTACAATCCAGAGACCTGTTTCACATGAATAAATTTGCATACTGCATTCTTTATTTTCTAGAGAGCAAAGTCATTTAGGGAGAGGTCCAAAAATCCCACATAAGCATGCAAGTGCCATTCAGTTCACACTTTTGTACACAGTGCAACAAAATAGTTCTCAAAATAGTTCAGAAAACAAAGGAAAAAATGAACAACGGAAAACAACAACCAAACACTGAATAGCAGCTGTCCCCCAAAGGCCCCCAGAGTATGCAGTTGCTATATCTTTTGTATAATGCTATCCTAGAGATATGGCCATTTCAGCAAGGCTGAACACGTCGGTGCCTATTTTATTCTGATCTGAGTTAGGATTTAAAACATTAGGTATCAGTATGTTCACATCCTACTGAGATCATAATCCAGTACATATGTTCTCCCAATAGGGTACACTTAAATCACAGAAAGAAACAAAAAGAAACAAATCAAGTTTAAGTAACAACAGCCAAAGACATATTCTGCATAAAATTCAGCTGCGGAGGGTCAGGTGGTACTGCTTCCAAAATGTACTATTTGCTTTAGTGAGTGTTCAGGAGACAGAGAGCTTGGATCAGATGGTTATTTTAATAGAGAGAATTTCAAATATAGATGAGGGTAGTGGAGGTGGGAGTGAGAGCTGACTGGTCCTTCTGTTGGAAGTATTACAAGACCTCAAAATCTTGAAGACAGATTAATCTTCCCTAAAGACCAGGGAGACAAGGTGTGTGGAAAAGGGAGGCCTTTGTCCTTGCCACCTCACTATTATTTTACATTCCAAGGGGACTTTTTACTATTACTGAGTGTTATTTGCCACATTACCAACCTTACCTGGTTTTTATTCAGGCCTTTTTCTTTTTTCCCCTCCATCAAGCATTTAAACACTTCAACATTCACAAAGTGAATGTTCTACCTTGAATCCCTATAGTGTCACTCTACTCACAAAAGCATTCAGATTGTTCTCCTTCACCTAAGACAATGTTTGTTGCTAAAAAAACTTTTGGAGCTGTTGTTTGTTTGCATTTCCAAGAGGCAGCATACTATCTTAGAATTTAACTATGTGTTAGAAACTAAGGATGGACATCTTTGCACACAAAGTCTGCACTGAGAAAAGTTTTGAAACGTTCAGCTCTCAATGTCTAACATTACTCTGGCTTTGTGTTTTGATATTAACTTAAGCTAACCAGTATATATATAAATCTGAGATTTTTGGTAAAATTATGTTTGCAATTACAATTGCTAGCATAATACAATAAAAATAAATGTCTTCTTTGATATTCTGCAATGCTACACAATTGTTCTGCATTAGTTTTTGAAGGTTTATTTTTAAAAAAAAATCAAAATCAATCAAAACAATCCTCATTGTTTTAATTATGTCATTTTATGTCCCCACAGAACTCCTCAATTACATCAGTACCATTTACTGCTGGATTGACATATCAACTAGGTTTGTTTGAAGATAAATTGTAATGATCGGGATGCTTATGAAGTTCTGTACAAATATATATATGGTTGGATCTGATAAACACAGTTACAATTCCAGAAAGCAAAATAACCACTACCTATGTAAACTACTACCTATCTACTACTACCTCTAACTATTACATCGTGGCCTCAGGATGCTCTATAGAGTAGACTTTTTGATCTTTACATCTTTCCAGTCCTTTGATGACTACAGAAAGTTTCCCTTCATGCACATTCTTGAGCACCTAAGTTGAGTGATAATGTGTGAACAGATTGCTCAGGTTGGTGAAAATTCAGTAACAATTGTGATATTTTCTTGAAACAGTCCTCTAAAAGAAATGGTTTTAAGGCAGTCTTCTAAAAGAAAAAAATAAAATGCAAAATACCTCCATCTATCACTTCTTCAAATGAAGATGTGTTTTGATTTAACTTTGTGTTTCAAGTTAAAGCATACATGCCTTCCAAATAACTTGAAGAAAAATATTTTTCTCTTAGGTGGTCCCACAATATTTTCTGTTGGACATTTGAATGGCTAGCCCAAGCTCCGTCAACAGGTTATTCTCTATTACATTATACCTTTATCCCTTTATGTCGAAAATAAAGAAATCCAAAATATCTTAAAGCATTAGGCTTGTGCATTAAGGCACTGTATTTAAATAAATATTAAAAAAGAATAGAATATCATAGCAAAATTTGTTGATCCGGTTTAAGTTTAGGGTTAAGTTCCACATCAGTTAGGCTAGTTCTATAATATTCTGTAAAATTAACGATGAACATCCATGCAAAGAGAAGAGTTTAACTTTATTTGTAATCTAATAACACTATTTAGAACATGAAATTAGTCTTGCAGACACCTCTGTGAGGTACATCTACAGTCCCTGTCAAACTTTTAAAATATTATTCCCTTAAGAAGATATAAACTTTTTTTAAAAAGTGTTTAAATGTCGTTTAACAAGAGTAGTTTTCTTCTATTAGGAGTTATGTGTAGACATAAAGAAGTTCACATTAGTCATCTCTTTAGAGAAAATAATGATCCATTCTAACATGGTGCAAATTCTATTTTGAAGTTAAATGAAGTATTTCTTGTATAACAACTGTCTTGAATTCTTCCCTTCAATTACATTTTTTCTGCCTTTCAGATAGATAGATAGATACTGCCATTCTACTATATAAAAATCTACAGAAACTTTTGGCAAAACAGAAGTTGACTAAGCAGATAGAATAGTTAAACTTGCTGTACAGAAAAACCTGTTGAATTTACTGAGCAAACTGAATGACAGAGTAAGATTTTTTTTTCCCTGAATTTCTGAAAACAAAATTCTTCATTTTTAAACTTTTGTATTTTAACATAATGAATTCATTCACTTTATAACTTTCACTCAAAATCATGAGTAGTCTTGAACAATATTTCCATAATTTTACTTTGATAAATATTTATCCCATAATTACTTCCAAATCAAAAAACACAGTAAAGGTAGAATAGTTGACAACCCATAGTAAATTTGGATAATGGGAACCCAAAAGATTAGAGCTGAGCTTTCACTCCACTTTTTTGCCTTGCACACTCATTCACTAGACCACAGCATTGTGTTTGCTATGTTTCAGCTTCCCTTCCCTGCAGGAAGGCTGCTCTGTATAGATATTACAGTGGTACTGGTCACACTGGCCAAAGTCTCTGAGAATCCTCTGACTTTTATGTCCATACAGCTCTCTGGAATCTGATTTCAGGAATCTTTCCTCTGAGTTTACTTTGGGTTTTGGCCTCAAATATCAGCCTTTTCTATTCTAAGTAGTCATTGTACAGAAGCATTATATGTGATCACCTCCTTAATTGGTGGTTCAGGAGATACCAGTATTGTTCAGTCCAAATGTACCAACATCACAGCCAGCCTGTACACATTTTAGCTAGCAATATGAGGTTTCTGCTTTAGAATTCAGAAACTCAATTTTGGACATTAACTAACCCACATATATAATAACTTGTCACCTGTTAGCATTCAAAATTCAAGTTACTTCTTTGCCTACAACAGGGTAGAAGGAGAATTTCAATCATGTTTTTTCAATATTGAATAGAAACATAAAATGGAATACTCCTGAAGCAAAGTTCTGTATGTCATTCTTACATGAAATTGAATTTAATTTTTATTAATATTCCCTATACTACATAAGTCCGCTTTTTGACAACATACTAGTTAAAAACTTTTCTTCTCATTACTTATGAATGCAGAAATCAGGCCTCTGTAGAGCTATATTTTGATCAAATTTAGTGTTTAAGGCTATTTTTAGATGAAAGTCTAAATCACAACCTACTCTACTGTCAAGTGTTGCCAAAGAAACAGTGGGGAGTTCTTTTACCTCCAAGACAAAAAATTGGAAGATATTCAAAATTTTGACCAAATATCTGATTTTAAAATATTTATTCAAAGCAAATGGATTTAGTGAATCTCTTCAGATTGCACATAGCTATAAAAATTTTGTGCATGAATAACTGATATATTTCTTTGCTTACTAAAGAAAAAATTATCTAGATTAGTATTTTACTTTGTATAGGATTGATTTCTAGTCCTGAATGTAAATTAGGTTAGTTCTCTGGCTTGAAACCTTGGAGTAGTATAATTCAAGTTTGGAAAGGCAGCTTTCTGCTCAAAGCAGGATCACTTATGAGACCAAGTTGCTCAGGGCTGTATCCAGTTAAGTCTTGAAAACTTCCAAGGATGGATACTGCAAAACTTCTCTAGTCTCCAGTTCTTGACTTGTTTTTATATTTAACTCTCTTCTTTCTCTTCGTGCCTGTCATCACTCATCCTTTCACCAAGCACTGCTGTGAAGAGCCTGACTCTTGTGTTCTTGAGAACATCTCCATGAACACTGGATGCTGCAAGGTCCCCTGCAGGCATTTTTTCTCCAGGCTGAATGGACCCCATGCTCTGCTCACTAAGCAAGTGCTCCAGCTCTGGCCATCTTGGGGGGCTTTTGATGAACTCACTCCAGTTTGTAGATACCCATCTTGTATCGGGCAGCCCAAAACAGGGTACAGCATCTAGAATGGATCTGCCAAGTGCTGAGTGGAAAGGTGGATGATCACTTGCCTTGATCTACCAATTGTGTTTCTGTTCACACAGTCTAGGAGGTTCTTGACCTTTCCTGCTACCAGGGCACATTGCTGGCTCACATTCAGCCACTGTCCCACAGGCCTTTTATGCAGTGCTCTTCTCTAACCGGGCAATCTCCTGCCTATTTTGCTGCAAGGAGATCTTTCTTCCCTGGGGCAGGACTTTGCTTTTGTCCCTGTTGAAGTTTACAAGGTTCCTGGCAGTCCAAATGAGATCTGACTCAAAGGTATTGGTGTCTAATTTTCCTTAAATCCACATATGTATAAAGCTTCTTCCTTTTATCTGTCTTGGATTAAGAACGGAATTAATATCACAAAACCTTTCTAATGACTTTTGTGATAATTATTGTTTACTCAGTAAATGATCTGATTGTGGAAACGTGGACTACCTTATAGTATAATAATTCTTACCATTTATGTAATTTAATTGAAAGAATCTAAAGCTTTTGGAAATATCTGTATAATCTACTGATACATTACTTTTAACATCAGGAAGGCAAAAGCTGAATTTTCCATCAAATATTTATTTCTATCATTAAAGTTTCTGTCTTGGACAGTATCACAATATTTTCTCTTCCCGGAGGTGTTTGCTCATGTTTGGACATAATCTAGCATTCGATGAGCTACTTACCAGCTTTCATTATTTCCACAGAGAAGATGTAAATTTATCAATAGGACAGAAGTAATTTTCATGGGCCTGAAGCTTTGTACAAATGGTCACAATAGCATACCCAAATGATTTTGTCTTTCAAATTCACTGCAGATTTATTGCTATTATCTGACTACTGATCTGAATTCATCTTCAGGTGTTCACAAAAGTATAAGAAAATATTTAAATAGTGTTCTTGAAAACATGGAAGTGAAACATAATATAATCATGCTTAAACTTAAATATGCACTTAATTTGAAGTAAAGGTAAGTTTTGCATGATCCACTGCAGATAAAACAGTCTCCCTGACTCAAAATAAGAAATTCAAGGAGAAAGGTAGATATTGACATAGTTCACAAATCACTTTAATATTAATATTTTAAATATCAATCATGGTAATATAACAATTTTATTTTTTAAAAAGAAAGTTCTATAATTATAGGTTTCCCAATTTCTTAATTATTTTAGTTTCATTATTCTCAGAAGTGCACATTTAATAAAGGTAAGGAAAAATATTTGTATGATAATTTAGTTACTATTAGTGGTGGGATGCTTACCACAACCCTCTCCCAAAAAAGCCCCAATCAAAACTAACCCTATTTAAATACTTCTTTCAGATTTTCAACTTTTTCTGAATGCTTCTATGAGTATATTTTTTTTTCAAATTAAAGTATTTGGAATATTTTCATAGTTTTGCACATTCTTATTATTTTAGTTCTTATTAAAAGCACTTTCAAATGCTGCAATTGAAGTTATACGAAATCATAGCTATTTTATAGATACTTATATTTCAGTGTTTATGAGTAAAAGGGCATAAAACAGAAACTAGAGTTGAAGAGTAGAAATTCCATTCTAATATATGCAGATTAAAATGATTATGAAAGTAAAGATAAGGAATCATATTTTTTAACAGTAAATTGACCAAAATAATAACACTTCTCCAGTACTGGATTTTTTATCATTGTGTTGTAGCAATACTTTCAGTGTAGGTAAGACTGAGATGGATTTCTAGATGAAGATAAAGGTTAACATTTATTTTGTAAAAAATACATTTACATGCAGGGTTTGTTTGCTTGTATTTTAGCAGAAAACTTTGAAACTAAATGTTGGTCTAGTCTAGTCTCTGACCCATAAACTTCTAATCATGGATTTTTTAAAAAATATCTTATGATAAATCTTGGTGATAGCTGATTGGGAAATTTCTGAATCTTCTGAAGGAGCATTACTTTAAAATGCTAATTCTACTGAGTTAATTGTTTCTCAGTTGCCTTGAGTCTTTAGTTTGAAATCAGGGATTCTGAGTCTAGATGAAGATAAGTAAGATAAGTAACAGGATTCTCAGAAACAAACAGTTCAAACCAAAGAACACTATCTTTTATCTCTCATGTATTAATGCTGTATTTTTTTTTTTTATTATTCTAAGGCCAAAAGAAACCAAATTGTTGTTGCTTCAGACTGGATTGTTGTCATTTACTATTCATACACTGAATCTATTTTTTTTTCCAGCAGTTCTTTTCCTATAGAATGATTCTGTTATTTCTCATCATTGATTTGATCTAATGCAAGTTAGCAAGCAAGTTGACATTGGAGCACGTTAATAGTTAAACTGTATCAGCTACCATGTTTAGAAAATTTTCTTTGATAAATATATTCAAGGGAGGTCAAATGAAATGCAGATGAAACTTTGTCAGCTGTGGCTCAGCTTTCCAGATATAAACAAAGTAACAAAGCAACTTATGATTTTTAAGTACTCAGTGAGAGAACCCCAAATTTAGAGATCCTAAATGTAAAAGTCAAAATATAAAAACTCTTAACTCTCTGGTCTACTGGGTTTACATGCATAATGAATATTTACTATTGTGCTTTAAGTGATATATGCAATAAATAGATCTATTTCAAGGATCAGTAATCCCCTATATATCTAACACATATTCACATAACAATATAAAAATAATGTAAATAATAGAGTAAAATCAAATAAAGTACAATCATCCTTAATTCCAGACAAAAGGCTATGAAAACTAAATAAAAAAATCATCATGTGTCAGTTAAATTTGCCTGAAAATTAAGTTAAACAACTCAATGAGGATTTATTAAGCAAATCAGTAATTTATGAAAGTGGAGTTGTGGTAGGATTGCATTAAGAACTGATTCACTCAGTAATTATGTCATCATGGAGTTAGCACAGTAAAGTGCTTACAGCTCATGGGTCGCTTTGGCTTAGTGTGTAATTTAAAACTTTAAACATTAAAATATACTGCTATATTCTTCAGACAGAAACTTAATCACAAAAGTGTTTTATTCAAAGTTGTAGAGGAATTTGACATGGTTTCACATCAAGATGAAAGTCAAGCTGGAATGAAGAATGCTTCATTTAATATGAAATATTTACAACCTCAGAGATTATTATTTTGATTTTAACCTCATTTTATCAGTAATGTTCTTCTAATCAGAAACAGACACACATTTGTCACAGTGAGACTCATAATTACATCTAGTGGTTCAAAAACTCAGCTTGAAATGTAGAAACTAAAATGAGAGACTGAAAGTAATGTCCTGTATAAAGTGCTAGTAGGAATCTGACTTGGCATTGTAATCTGGAATACCTGATATATTTCAGATGAATGTCGAGATGAACTTCATTCATCTTTGGAAAGCAGACCAACACAGAGAACTCTGATCTCCTGAACAGCAGTTTCAGTTAAAATAGCAATTTTTTAATTTTTTTTAAAAAGTCAAGAAATGTATCCAATTCCATTAATATTTACCTTTGCAGTTTTCCATGCTATAAATGGAAAACTGCAAAGGTAAATATTCCACTTCTGATATTGAGGCATTTTTTTACTTTTACCTGTTTTTAGAGGAATGTTTCTACTGTTAAAGTGTGACTAGAAAAATTATTTCTTACTTTGCATAAAATGGAAGGTCAACCAGTAAAAAAAAAAAATCCATCCTTTATTTCATAAGAAAAAATACGTTTGTTTTGGAAATTTTAAAATACTTTTATACTGGAAATTTTATATACATTCCTACTGTTCTTGATTCTAGGACTGGAAGACCATTGAGGACTCAGTGATTTGTATAACATTTGACCAGAGTAAGGCCAGTTCTGGCTGCACCAGACTGTACACATAGCCTGACTTTCAGGTATGTGTTGTGTTGCAGAAATCATTTGACCATAGGATAAATTCAGCCAGTTGATAGTAATGTAGGTACCTGGAAGCAGCATCGTCTTCGTAGTCACCAGATATAGGCAATTACGCTTTCTGCATGTCCTTGCATTTATTTAAAAGATGTTCACATATAGAATCATGTAGAATAATAGAATTGTTTGGGTTGGAAGGGACCTTAAATATCATGTAATTCCAATCCCCCTACCATGGGCCAGGACACCTTCCACTAGAAGAATTTGCTTAAAGACCCATCCAAACTAACCTTGAACAACTACAGGGATGCAAATGCAAATCATTAGGTCATATTGAGCTTCTTGTCAACTAACATCCCCGTCTTTCTCTGCAGGGTTACTGTTAATTCATTTTCCATCCAACCTGTATTTGTGTTTGGGATTGCCCTGAACCATTTGCAGAGTCTTGCACTTGTCCTTGTTGAACTTCATGAGGTTTGCGCAGGCCCATCTCCCAAACTCGACAGGGTCCCTCTGGATGGCATTCTTTCCCTCTAGTGAGTTGAGCATGCTACATAGTTTGGTGTTGCTGGCAAACTTGCTGAGGGTGCACTCGGTTTCACTGTCCATGCTGCTGAAAAAGATGTTAAACAGCACCAGTCCCAATACCAACCCCTGAGGAACACCACTCATCACTGGTCTGTGCTTGGACATCAAGCTGTTGAACATTACCCTTTGAGTGCAACAATCCAACCAATTCTTTATCCACTGATTGATCCATCTGTCAAATCTGTGTCTTCACAGTTTAGATAAAAAGATACCTTGCAGTACGGTGTCTGCAACTGCTCTTCCCTTATTCACCATTGCTGGAACCCTGTTGTAGAAGACCATCAAATTTGTCAGGTACAGTTTGCCCTTAGTGAAGCCATGCTGGCTGTCACAAATCACCTCCTTATTTTTCATGTGCTTAGCACAGTTTCCAGGAGGATCTGTTCCATGATTTTGTCAGGCTTGGAGGTGGAACGGACAGGGCTGTAATTCTGCTTGTCTTCCTTCATTAACTTTTTTTTAAATAAGGGTTATATTTTCCCTTTTTCAGTGAGAACTGGATAGTGTTTTAGCCTCAGGAACTGTGAATGAATCTTGTCAGGTTCCATTGACTTGTGTACCTTTGGGTTCCTTAGATGGTCTTGAACCTGATCTTCTCCTACGTACAAATATCCTTTTTGTTTGATAGAATAAATAATGTATAGAATTTTTTTCTTATAAGAAGATTGTATGATGACTTAATGACCAAAATGGGCAAAACTTTGCATGGACAGGATCTGCCTGGCATGGTGTGCCCTGATAATAAGCCCATTTGATGCAGCACAGCTTAAGGTTCCCAGTATCTTAAGGGTCATAAGCTTATCTACACTAGCCTCTCTTTCTTTATAATGTCAACTCATATATAGCATTTTAAACAGTACTTCACAGAATCTGAGTGCCTTTCTTATTGGGATTATAGCAAATCAGAGCCTCCTGTTATAGAATAGTAATGCGTAAAATTTATTAAAGTAAACTTTAATAAATTCTCAGTAAAGGTAATAGACTACCAATGGTTTCAGAGTGAGACAGTTCATAGAGTTCATAGCAAGGGTAACCATCAGTATTTTTAAACAAACCAAAACTATATACTTTTATTCTGGTTTGCATACTATAGTATCGGGGGTTTCTGTGGTTGCTTTGTTTTTTTTTCCAGCAGAGGGGGGGGTTACATGGGGTTATTTCTTTTAGAAGCTGCTAGAAGTTTTCCCCCCCCCGTGGAGCCAATGACAGCTGGCTACAGGAGGGACTTCCTACTGTTGGCCAATGGGAGAGTCAATTGTTATGCTTCTGTGATTACATATTTAAGAAAAAGTTTTTGTTGCACAGAAGAAATTCCAGCGAGGGGAGAGCTGACTAAGGCCTCCAGGCAGCTCAGGCTGCCTCTCCCTGCCATGCAGTGGTGGTGGGGAGGGCAGCAGCAGCCACGGCCCAGACCCCGCAGTGCCTGGCGCGACAGCAGCGTGCAGTACAGAGCAGAGTGGGCCCAGAGCAGCATAGTCTGTACTGGCGGCCAGCCCGGGCCAGGATGAGGGGTGCGGGGGCACGTTGAAGCTGAGCCCATGTGGGAACAAGTGGATGCATGAAGGAGGACTATTACCCTCGTGGGAGGCCTAAGATGGAGCGGAGTCCTTCAAGAGACTTGTGGCCCGTGGAGAAGAAAACCCACAGCAGAGCAGGTTGTTTCTGGGTAGGACTTGTGGCCCTGTGGGGAACTCACGTTGGTACAGTTCACCCTCCGTGAAGGACTGCATCCTATGAAAACCCATTGGGGCAGAGAGACCCCCCGAACCCCATGGAGGAATGACTTTTGGGACATCAGATATGGAAGATCTGTGGCCCGGGGGGTGGACCTACGTTGGAGAGGTCCATCAAGGACTGTTTCCTGTGGGAGGGACCCCACGGAACAGGGGAAGGACTCAGAGCTTTGCTCCTCTGTAATCCATGGTAAAGATCATGGTGTAGGAGGTTGTCCCCCTGCAGCCCATGAAGGAAGGAGGGGTCATTGGAAAGTGTGTTTAAGACTCTTTTATTTCTCACTCTTTAGGTCTTATCCTGTTAGTAATAAATTTAATACTATCCTCACGTTGAGTTTTGTTTTGCCTGTGTGACTTCTCCCAGCTCTTAGCGATTTTAGTGGTTGCCTAGAATCCAGTGAAGGTCAATACACAACATACAGTAAATTTAAAATTATACAGTTTCTTTACTTACTTCTGTTGCTGCCAAGTACCTTTAGTATCTTTTTTTTTTTTTTTAGGTTTGCAATTATGCACAAAACTTTAAAGTTGTTTAAAGAACTCAAAGTTACAAATACTACAATTGTGCAAATGTTACTTGTGGAAGAAAATTGACACCTTCTTAGTAATGTAAAAGTAGCAATTAGTAAAGGAATTATCTCCAAAGAGAAACAGTGAAAATGTTCACTGAAAATGTCACCATTTATCTAACAGCTATTTTAGACACTTTTCCAGTAACATTTGGAACAACTGCATTGTAGGACAGTCTTACTGTTAGGTCTCTGAGGCTGGTTAGCCAGTGACAGTTACACATGTACATGATATCATCAGAGAATGCCTTTGAAAATCAGTTTTCTCCAGCTGAAATTATGTACTACAGACTGGATGTCAGGTACACATATCCAGTTTCCAATGTCTTCCTGCCTGGTAACTCCAATTTGCAGCTTCTGAGGCTACACACCCACCTAATCTATGGCAATCTCTACCTGTGAGAACCTGCCTATAATTTAACCTTTTTCTAGTGTGGGCCAATGTGTCATGGATCAGCGTGATCTTTTTTTTCTGTGATACTCAATGTAATCTGCATAGGAAACAGGTCTTGAGTGATTAAGAAACTCTTTTAATTTCTTAATGGGTATCAAAACAATACCTAGTAATGGGGTTGAATGTATCTACAAGATTGAATGCATCTACAAAATTGACTTGAAATTAGACTTCCCAACACCAATTCTATTTCAGATGTTGTCAGCATTCTATGATATGCCACTTAGTCTCAAAATCAGGATACACACATGGAAAAAACACATTAACACTAGTCCCTGGAAGTTCTTAACTGTCAAGTCACTGGCTGTGATCATTTGAGAAAACACTGGTTAGCACAGGTGAAAGGTATATTCTAAGACCTGAACAGATGATCACGTTCCAGTGCCCAGAAACTTTCTGTGGCAATGCTATTTTTAGTATAGGCATAGCCTTAGCAACCAGATGCAGATTAGTTTCAACCCAAAAGCCAAGTAAGTGCATTCTAGTAGGACATTGTATTTCAAACATAGTCACTCAAAAATTTAAGGGGCTGTTTGGTCAGCTGAGTAAATTCATCCTATTTCCAGTCAGTCATCTTGTTTGTTCCTTCTCAGCACATTTTTATTTATTTATTGCATAAATATAACCTTATAGAAGCCTTCCTCCCCCTTATATTTTCCTATGACGACTAAAAGATCTTTGCAATCTAGCTTCTATATCTATTACTTTCTGCTGCAAAGAGGTTAGGCTTGTTTGCATTTCTTGCTACACACACCATGGCTGCTACCATACTTTTCTCTACATCACTGATTTTAAACCCAACTTTCCCAATATGCTCTTACATTTTACCTAGTTTAGAACTAATTACTATTTCTTCTGAATTTCCATTTTTAATATGTACTGCTGATAAGTATTCTGACATTTTGGTGTATTTTGTTAAATCCTACATGTTTGTATCCATATCCATAGCTTTACCCCTAGGAAACTGGGAACAGAGATTGACTTAAGGGAGCCTACTCATTTATTCATGAATAGTGTTTCCTTCTTATTCATTTATTGAGTGATTAAGTGAAGATTCTTCTGTCTTTTATCAGTAAAATTTACTAACATGTTGTGCTCTAGCAGAGGCAACAGGGAGAAGCAAAGCTGGTTATCACTGTGTTTAACAGTTCTAAAAATCAAGAGCAAAGCACACTACAGATGCAGACAGCTGTTTCAACAGAACACAACCAAGCTGTTGTTTCCCCAGTATTTAGATATTTAGAGGATTTTGTCTCTTTGTAAAATACTTTAAAATCTGCTCATGAGCACTGCTGTATGTTTGACAATGCTGTAAATTCTGCTCCTGTTGCCACCACTACTGATATATGGAAATAGGGAAAACCTTCATATATTTTTTTGATCTGACTATACTACAGGGTATAATTACAATAGACAAGATGCTTTGGTAGTCATAATTAAGAAGAAAAACAACTGGCTGGTTTTTAAAAAATGTTAAACAACTTCATAGCTTTTAGTAACCTCAGAGGGAGCTGAACTTTTTAAAAAACAGAGCACATATTCAAGCACTTTATATTTAGGCCATTCTTCTCTAACCCCTCAGGATAGTCTGTTTTTGTACTTGTATCTACAGTACTTACTTTTCTGCAATTCCCATCACTGTGACTTAGAGAAATGAAGCTGGCTTTCTTTTCCTTTTTTTTTCCTCGCGTTCCCTCTTGCTTGTGATATGTGTAATTGTGTTGTAGGAGGTTTGACTGCCTAAACTTATTTTTACCCTACAGATGACCTTCTACGAGTATTTCAACCACAACACAATCATTTCTTTTCAAATCTGTATGGTATTGATAGAAATAGAAATAGTTTCAACTCAATTCTATTGTAGAATAAGAAACCAAGATAGGAGAACTGTATTACTCAGCAAATCTCAATTCCATGAAAAGGCTTATTGAACAGCTAGTGAAGTGGAGCCTGGGTAAAATAACTCACTGTCAGGTACCAGCTGTCATAAAAGATTAGAAACAGACATTGAGCACATAGAACTGTTAATTTGATTCAGCATTTGTATTCCTTTCTAGTATAAAATTCAAAGGTTTCCACTTCAGCTGTCAGTGAATGGACAGATTTCTCTTTATGGTTTACTCTAAAATCATTAGAAGGAACAGGGTAGTATAGATAATTACCTTATACCAAAGGGGGGAAAAGCTTCAAAAGACTTCTTGTCGATTGAAGATATTAGTTATTTTGTTTATTATGATAATATTTGCTCCATTATTGTAAAAAACCCTACTTTCATGTACAGGTAAGGATATGCCTTAAACCTTCTATTACAAAGTCTTAGACTATACTCAAAGAATTTAGTGTAGGTGTTAATGAACCATAGCTCAAAAAGTGATTATAGGCTCAAAAATCCTTAAGTTCAAATCACTTATGCTAAGGAAATGTTTTTGTTTGCATTTAAGTTTTCTTATGTGTATGTTAAAAGCACCTGAATAGCTTGAATGGGTAAAAAAAAAAGGCTTTCTTGTGCATATTGTTATTTCAGACAGCAGTGGGAATTCCTTGTCCTATATTCAGTGGAATTGTTCAATACAATCTGTTTATTTTAATGACCGTCAATTCACCAATTCATAAGTCTTATATGACAGAGGTATATTTTAGGTATTTTTCACTCTGTCAGGCTATCCTTAATGAAAATGTGAGCAATATGTGTATTTTGATCTTCCCTGTGCAATAAAGCATCTCACAGAAGACAGATTATGTCCAGCATCTCTATTAGTGGTTTTATATATATAGAGAGAGTTGCTTGTTTATTTATTTATGTATTAGAAATACATAAAAATGTATTAAAATAAATATTGATTTATTGATTCCAAATTAATCCTCAAAAAGAGAACTAGTGAAACACTTCTGAGCTGATCTCTGGTATCCGACCAGGTATCTACATAGCAAAGTTCCTAATTCTCGGAACTTGTCAAACTTAGAAGCTTTACTCCAGCTGTTAGAGAAGTTGAGAACAAAAGGTGTAATATTACTCTTTTGCATCTGCAAGATGGAAAGTATCTTATTTTGCATAACTTGTCTGTCAGATTATTCCTTTCATAGGGTAATTATATTTCCTTCATGAAAGCAGAGGAAGACAAGGCAAGGCAAGAAAATTCCTATTTCAACTTTAAAATGCTGTCAGCAACCTGTTTAGTAGAATCACAAGGTAACAGGAAAGCTTAAACTGCAATTAAAAAGTGCGTAAACCCAAGTACCTGATATCTAGGTAATTTTTCTAGTGAACTGAGCTTTTCCTTAATTAGGAAAATTGATATGCTGATAAAAGATGCCACGGAAATGAACATGCTAGTTCAGTGATCCTATAACCCCAAACGAAACTGACCCTGCTACGTCAGAATGGGAATGTTAACATGAATAACCCCAGTTTAGTAAAGGAAATATAGTAAAAGAAATACAAATGAGGAAATAAAATTCAGTCAAAAATACCCTGAAGCATCAGGGAGTCACAGCGTTGTCATATCAATAGACATTCTTCAGTAATAAAATTTCTATAGAAGTTGTCAAAAAGATTGTGGTTCATTACAGGCATTGTAGTGTGAGTTGGAGCTTCTGTTTTCCTGTAGAGAGATCCAGGGGAAGTTTTGAATATTTAATTATTAATCAATTCCAAACATGTCAGTTTATATGCCTTCTCTGGTCCTACTGTTGACCAGTCTCACAAGAAAACCAAAGGTTTTTCCATCTGTATGAAATGATAAATAAAAATATTTTTCACATCCTTACCAGATTAAAGAAAGGATACCTCTTAAATTCTTTGAAATTTAAAGCAAAGAAATTACCAAGAATTGTTTTTCGTATTTAATGTAGTTGGAATCTATCTAAAGATAGATAGGTACCAGTTACCTACATGCTATTATATGAGTATCTTTGAAGCTAAATTTTCATTTCCTTTGCTTAAAATTCATACAATTTTATTTAATTGTATGTAATTCTGCTCATTAAAGATCTACGTATGGCTCTCTTGACAACTCTTCTATGTCTTTCCCTTACATTGTGTATAACAACATGAAGTTAGCTTTGCTTGTCTAAAAGGTATGCTTATAGAATCTTACTTTTATTTGCTTTTTTTCATTCCTTTTCACAAGTCCATATTCTTCCAATAAATATAAAAAGAAGTCCTTTTCACAAATAGTTCCTGTTACTTTTTCTCCTCTGTTTGTTGTTTAAAGTGATGGACTGAAGAGAATTAATAAGACCCTCTAATTACAGTGTAGTTCAACCTAATTCATTCACCCTTCCTAATTAAGCTAAACAGTTTAAGGCAACAGTATATTTTTGAAGTAGAAAAATTACAGTACAAAAGGGTAGAGGATAAAAATAGAGCACAACCTTTTACTGCTTTGAAATTTGATGTTATGTTTCCTTTCAGGAGCACCACATATTGCTAAAATTGGAATCATCACTAGGGATTTAGTCATGTTATACAACTTACCCAGTTTGTTTTGACAAACACATTTCTTGATTGTTTGTGATAAAAAGAATGGGTCTATTGTCCTGGGTTACATATGTCATATGCCCTTTTTGAAGATTTTTTTACTGAAGTAAGCAGTGTCAACAGCCATATCCTTTTGTATTAATGTGCTTTCCTCCTCTTTGAAATAGAAGGTGAAATTTATCTCCCTTATTTCTCATTATATATGTATAGAAACTAACTTAGTGTCTTTAGTCTTCAGTGAAACAAAGTTAGATCTCAAACTTGTTCCTATACTTGCCCTTTGTTTAATTTTTTTGTATTATTATGTTTATCTTTCCAGAAACCATTTTCTGTGGGTGTACAGAAAAACCCTTTTTAAAGTTCTGCCATAGTAATTATTTCCCTCTGCAAAATGGCAGAAAAACTTGGTTTGTGAAACCTTGATACTTGAAAATAAGTTACCAAATGTAGGGGGTTTTTTACTGCTTCCAGTAGGATAAGCTGCAAACATGTTAGACATAGAATTCTAGAATTAACTTTGTGTTTAGCATCATGAAAAAATAAAATATTTAAAATATTCAGGTCACAAGAAGTGGATGAGTAAATCAAATTACCTTAGTCGGTAGTTTGGAACTTTGTCAATATTTCCAGATACATGCCAAGTGCATCAGGCATTAATAAATTATCTAGTTTAGAATTAGGTAAATTAGAAATATCACCAAATTCAGTAAGGCAATCAGTAAGATCCTCTTTATGATGAACAAAGGGTAAAAATACCCCCTCTTTATAAAGTGTTTCATAAGAAGATTTGGTGGGTGATATGGACAGAAAGAGAAAGAGAGATGAATTCAGAAACAACATTTCTATATTCTTCAAGCCTTCAAATAATCTTAGATTGGGATTCTTACAGATTCTGTATTTATTCATAGTCTAGAAATTCATAACACTTCTTACAAGGGGGGTAAGAATAAAGGGACATACCAGGTGCAGAACTGACAATTATGAGTCCATTGTTATATTTCTCTTGTAGATAATTTTTTTCAGGAAGAATTCAGATTTCATATCTATCTATCTATCTATCTATCAATTCCCAGTCTGATCAAGTAGACACTGAACTGAATCACAGTCATTTCATGAATTTAATTGGATCCTGGATTGGGAATAAAAAACATTTTGGCTATTTCTAATAACCAAATGGTTATCTAACCTGGGTAATATATCCAGAAATGTCTTTTTTAGACCTTAGTTTCAATATAACCTCAACACAAGGTAACCTCAGATTCAACAGAACCTGAATCATCCAGAACACACCCGCTGAAAGTCCAACCACTTCCACCCATTTTATTACTTTACTACTTTAGCCACCTCGGAAAGACTTCATTAATTAAGGCGAGAGTACAAGAGTGAGGGTTGTCTCTGTCTCCGTCTTTTCTAAAGTATTTACTTCTGCTTGAGAGCCCCAAACAATAAACTGGTAGACAAAGGCCCAAAAGAAACATGATTTTTTGGTTCTTCCTTCAAACAGAACAAATTAGCTAGAATTAGCAAGAGGAATATAGATTATTACATACCCCAACATGCATAAATTATACTTTTAATATCAGCACAGCATACACAACACCAGTTATCCAGGCATATTACTGCACTGTAAGGAAGGACTGCTTCATCATTTTTCATTACTCTGATACCTTAGAACTTGCTTTATTAGTTTAATTATGACACACCTGTTAATAACACTTGTGTGACTGGAAAAACAAATTATATGATATAACAGTTATATTGTACCAGAAAGTATATGAAAAAAAAAAAAAAAAGGTCTTTTCAGAAACACATTTGGTGAACTGCTTTGTTGAAGTAAATATTTTAATTTGAGTCTGCAGCCAATAATTGGTTATCTCTAGCATTTAGTGCCTATAGTATTGTTTAATTTATGTCAATCTCAATTAAATGACCCAAGATAAGCTAAGTGTTGGAATCCAAATGAATTTAGCCTATGCCAATCCCATTTACAACATTTTAACTGAATTTCAGAGGAATTGTCTTCATTCAAATATGATTACTGCCTTGTAGTACATTGTTTCAATCAGCACCATGATTTGGAAATTTTGCATAAAACAATATTTGATCAATACCATCAATGAAGCAAAGCTAGGATTTGAGAAAAAAGATTTTTCAATGTAGAGATGTTTTCTACTTGTCTGTTAAACCAACAAGAAAGAAAAAAGGAATAAATTCTCTCATTTGTTCAACACAAAATTTACTATTAGTTATTTTGAAAAGAAAGAATAAGAGCAGTTAAACCTTCTTGTAACATGTATTTTTAAATTTGAAGTTAAGCAAGTAGGAACAGTAAAAAGAAAATGAATGCAAACATTTATTCAGTATCTATACTAAACCAAAATGTAATGAGCATTGCATTTTAAAGAAGAACAAAAAGAAAAAAAAGACTACATTTTTAATAAACTCCAAGTTGTCTGGAATCCCTAAGTATTTCATCAAGGTGTTGTCCCAAGTGTTGTCCCAAGTATAGTGCCAGTCAAATATTTACAGATTTAAATTATCAGTATATCACAAAGTTACCACATTTCATCAGTGTTTCTCATTTCACCTGATTTTTCAATTGTTGCTCTTTATCTGTCCTTTCTTGACATTTTAAATTACCTTTACCTCTATATTCAATACTCACTATCTTTAAATGATGGAATAAACACATTTCGTAAAAATACACTTTGTCCCCCTCATCTTAAAATTTTCTTTATTTCATGAGAAAAATTGCATATCCAGTCACATTTCTAGGAACAAAATTGTTTCTACCTTTCACTTTCTTATGTTATTCCATAGTATGTCTATAAATAATGTCAGTACTTCCCTGACATGGGGTTAATACATTAGCATTTTCACTTGATTCAGTCAAGTCCATTTCTACTTTAGCAAATGACTCTATGAAAGGAAGTAAAGAGAAGAAAGTCGCTGGGAATCTGTTTATTGTCTATTAAGTTTTTTTTAATCCCATATTCTCCCATTTAAACAAACATTTGGATATTCTTCTCAGATCTGCGTACTCAGTCTGCGGTTTGAGAATCAAGTTGGCTCACTTCCATCTCATCTATTATCACCAATAATACAAGTTTTGCAGGCCAAATTAGTCCCTTGTTTGCACCTGTGTCCCCTAATGCCGTCACTGGGTTTGCACAGCTGTAATTACCTTGACTATAGTAAACAGCACAGATGATGCACAAGCTGGAATTGGATCCACCTGTGAATCTCTTAGCTGTGTGGACTGTAAGGTCAACAAGAATAAAAAGCAGCAGAGCTTCCCTTATGATTGGAGTTAAAAGAAGTAATTTTTTGAGGAGCAAGACTGCACTCTGATTACTTGGAGAAGGAATGCATTTTGTTACACTCTTGGGATGGATAGGAAACAAATGGAATATGATCTAGACTTTCTGCATAAAACAGAATTTGAATGTACTGTCTAAGCAGTGCTTTGTAGTTCAAATAAAAAAGAAGATACATGTTCAGTTTTTCCAAATGTGGGGAGTTCAGACATGTAATAAAGAAAAAGGTATCAATTATTAAATGATTAGTCTAAGATTTCAAGATAGTTCTTAACTGAAAAGGTTATAGTAAAGAATAAAGTTTTACTCTTTAATTAATGGTATTAAAATGCTTTTAAACTGTTTAATCCGCCAGACTTAACCTCTTACTCTTATCAATAATTTACTTTTTTTTTTAATTAAAACCACAATCTCCACACTAAGTTGAGCAATAGAAGGCTTCGGTGAAATACTTTTTTTTTTTTTTTTTTTTATTTCTGACTATTTATTATGTGTAATTTTGTCTGGTTATTCTCTACAGTGATGATGAACAGAGCATGCAGTACCTAATATTCTTATTTCTCTAAAATAGAAAGCATAAACACAGAAGGCCAAAAGCCCTTAATCTCATGGACAAACCTGTCTGAGTTGCAGATAAGGGCCTCTGAAATAGTTCTGTGGTCCCAAAACACAATTCTTTTCAATCCAGCAAACGAATATCTAAATCACCTTTTATAATTGCATCACCTCCTGCAACAGGAAAAGTAGAGTCTGATCCCAGCCTTCTATGTCAAACAGAAACATTTTCATTTATTTTAGCAGAAATAGGTTCACAAGCTTAGAGAACTGATGATATTTGAATGTCAGCTACATAAGTTATGTTTGAACAATCTAATGTTTCCATTCTCTCTGGGCACAAAAATTACACTTTTTGTAACAGACTTTTATCCCTTTGAACATGTTTCGACCTTGATATCAGGTTGCAAAGTGTTATCACCAAGGCATCTCTCCAATCGTTAAAGAAAGACCTTTTGTGATATTTTTAATTAGTTTTAACCTTCTTCACATCTCCAAGCATGGTTATGGACACTCATTGATTTTAATTACCATACTGATAGCTTACTGCTTTGCACTCCTTATTAAAATGACCCTCTAGCATTTCTTTTGAAAGAGTCTTCCATGTAGGTTTGTTTTACTTTGAAAACATTGATTTGAATTTGTTCGAATTTTCTGTGCTAAAATTTTGAACTCTGTGAGAAAATTTTGTGTGCTATCAATTTGCATAAACATAAGAGTTTTGAAGACAGACAATAACTTTATAAAATGTTTTATCCTGATAGAGGTTTTTTTTGGTGGAGGGGGATATTTGCATGTTTGTCACATAATGTGAAGCTTGTAAATTCATTACATCCATGAAAAGAAGCAGAAATCTGTTACCAACAGCAGTGTCCAATATTAATTCTCATTTGCTCAGCTTCTAGCTAATCTCACTAGGGTGTTTATCACCTAGAAACCAAATTTGTATGAAGTAATACCTCTTATAAAGTGCTTCTCATTAAAGCAGAATGTACCTTCTGTTCCAAAGAGAAGGAATTTTCCAGTTGACCACCAGAACTAAATCATATATTTTCCCAGTTCTTCAAAGACAGATATTTCAGTTTCATAAACCCTTAGCTTCTGCTGCTAGTTTTCTACATAAAGATGTGCAGCATTATGGCAGCAGAACATATTATAATACCAGTGTTATTCTGGCTTCTTCTCCTTCTCTCTTTCATGTCTAGGACATACAAACACTGTAAATTTCCTACTTTATTATTTATAAAACATGTTAAAGCAAAGTCTTTCCCTGCCTTGCTTGAGAGAAAAATTTGGAGACATATCATAAAAATATTTCCCTACTCAAGAATCAGATGCATCAAAATCTTGGTACTCCCTCAAGATTACGAAACAGTACCAAAGTTAGAGGTGAAAGTTTTTCCAAAGAGAATAGAAACACTATAAGGTCTTAGTGCTACCTTTTATTTGTCTAAAACTCAACAATTTGGAATGAAATATAGAGCAAATTTGACACTGTCTCTTATTTTTATTTCCCCTGTACTACTAGTTCTCCCATGCATAAAGTATGCTCTTTATGTATTAAGACACGTCTTCCTATTAGGTCCTCTGTACTACTACTGTAGATTGTGAAGCACCTGGCTTCCATTTCAAAACTATAGGATATTATATAATCTAACAAGCTTCAATTGTTCCCTAGCTAACAAGATATAGACCTGCCTCTTTTAGTTTGCCTTTGAATTAGTGAATATTTAATTTATTTGGGAACCATTTTAATCTCAGACATCTATTTTAGGGACCTATATTATTTGGTTTTGACCTTTCTTATTCTCTGGTAAACAACTTTTAAGTTTTATTGCTACTTTTATGTTTTCATTTTCATTTTTTCATATACAGTTCAGAAGAATTATAAAAGAACAAATACAAAATCAATACAAGTACGTATTTGCAAAGCCAAAGTAAACTGTCTACAAATTAAAATTAAAGAGGGAAAAACTGTTTCTAAGGAAAATAACTAATAATGTAACAAACCTAGGGTCTGACTTGGAGAAGTATTGACAGATAAGCACTACATAGCTTCAATCTTATTTCATTGTATGTTTTCTTCATCTAATGCCACAGATTTCGTTAATATCCTGAAAAATATGACTCACATACACAGACAAAGTTTTCTCCTTCTGCAGCCTTTTAGTTTCATGTTCCCTTTATAATACCATATTCACCATTAACATTTACTGTGACTCAAAATGCTGAACTAAGAAAGGCAGTATGGTATTTGTGCCAAGTGAAAAAGTGATTCCTGGAATGTCCCTTATTGCTATGAAATAAACAAAGCCCTTTAAAGTTCACATTACAGTTTGAACAAACCTTGCAAATGCAAGTTTCATTAAAACATGAAGCTCTGCATAAAGCTGAACAGCTGACTCTGCATTATTTGACATTAAAAAAATAAAAAAGGAAGATGGAAAGGAATAATTGAACCCAGACATTATTATTTTTGTAGAATGAAGCATTTACTACATGTAATCTAAACTGCGGTGATGCAGAGCATTCAACAGATGCCCGGATCTCAATCCACCAATCATTTGAGCTACTTTTCTGAGCTATTTCCCTTAGTGAAAAGTAGATTTGGAATTCTAACTCCTCTCACAATGACTCTACACAACAATAACATTAAATATTTTTAGAGCTAATTTTTAAGTGTCTATTTTCATTATTTCTGTGTCTGTCTATCATGTGCAAATCTTTTTTTATGCAAAATGTAAATGTGAATCTAAAACTTCAGTATCTGGCAAATCCACAATATTTTATGCTTTCTGATCTGCCTAGCTGATTTTGGAATTACCTATTCTTACGTGTGAATATGTCCAAATACATGCCAACTGCACCAGACATAAACAAAGTGTAAATCATGTGCAATTTAGATTAAAAGAACTCATAAATAAATCATCTGAACACTTCAGTATCTCTGCACTATTCTAAAAGAAGAACTCCAAAAAAAGATATAGCCTCATGTGATAACTTTCTAGGTTATTCAATTCATCAGATTGTCCAATATTAGAGAATTCAATGAGTTCAAGGCCAGAATTGACAAAAGCGTTTAATTTTACTTCATATGTATCTCAATCAATTAGTTTTCATAAAAGAGACTTTTAGCTGGTATAAAAAACATTTTGAGATATAAGCAAAGTTTCTCTGTGCCTCAGATGAGAAGAGATCAGTTTGTCACGATGCCCAACATTCCTACATTGTCAGAAAATTGAGAGAAATACTTATAGGAAGCAATTAGTATCCCACGGGGCAAAAAAAAATTAGTATTTCTGCAGTCCCAGAACAGTTTCTCTAGGGAATTCCCTCTAGTGTAAATTTCAGTGGACACACAAAGTCTCAATAAAGGATTATACTTGCCCCATTTTCTCCAGTTAGAAACAATACAGAATACTTCTGCTTATAAACCAAAAGGGCTGTCAGACTATTTAATGAGTAGGTTATGAGCACTCTTTTAAATAAATAAAAATTTTAATTAACCTAATGGTAAGATCCAGTGAAGGGCTATTCAAGTGTCAAAAACTTGATACAGACTAGGTTTGTTTGAAGCTCGAAAAAGTTGAGAAGTGGATGTGCAAATAATACCAAGGCTAAACCATTGTCATTTACTGGTCTGTATAATCACCAAGATTTCTTTTTCTCTCTGTACCTGCACTATGATAAAGAGTCCCAAGAACATTTAAATACAGTCCAGTTGGAGAAATGAGTTATTAAAGAGTCTTGAACTTTCCCAGATTGTTCCTCTATTTCATCTAAATTTACTCGATCTAAGAAAAAAATTATGTTAAGGCAAAGAACTATGTTTTTCAGCCAATGAAGATCTAAGACGTATGTGTGTAACTTAAATGACTTAAAAGTAATTAACCCTCAAACGTAGTACATAATCAGCATCTAATCTTCCAGTTCATCAGAAAACCAAACAATAAGAATAAATAATTTGTTTTGCATATGAGTATTTCCAATAATTATCTCTATAGATGCAATAATTACATCTATAGATTTACTTGCCCTTTCATCACATCCTTATTTATTTTTAGAATACAGTTAATAGATACAATACTAATTATGATAAGACAATCAGGACAGTAGTTTAAGTTATCAAAACACAGATATACTTCTACTCTACAAACAATTCTACAATTCAGAACATTCCCTTTGCTATAAGTTGTTATAGAATGGATCTCATGCAATTATAATTACCACTTCATTGCATCTACCATGAACAAAAGTCAGTCAGTTCAAAGATCAGCAAATCTTACTGAATGTTTCATTCCCTCAGTCCTTCTTCTGTTGTTCTGCCATGTCTCAAATCTACATGAAAACTATAATAAAATCAAAGAGAAAGTAATACTTTCTTGCTCCTAGCATAATACACCCTACTATAAAAATTAGATTTTTACAGTAAAATCTATGACAATAAGCAATTCCACAAACAAACCGAAATTGGTCTTTGTTCTTGAGAGAAGTGCAATTCAAATAAAAAGGATTGAGGACTGATGCTAAATAATAAACAGTGTCAGAAATTTTAAAGCATATTGATGAAAAAATATTTATTTTTTTGAGCAGTATTTTACTGCAAATGAACCTCAGTTTACATATTTAGAAAATCACAACTAGAAATACAAACTTAATTGAAATGTATATATATAATTTGAGCTAAACAAATGTGATATGTAGTAGTATTATTAGTTTACATATGTGATGTAAAATGTAATATTTTTAATGTCAAAGTTTATTTGTAAACGTTGAATAAATCAAAACAGTCACACTATGCAATAGGCAGAATCTTTAGTACCTACAAAGGAATCCAGGTTCCTTGCTGATGGTAGCTACTGAACTGGATTCAATAGTTGCATTGACCTAAAACCGTGAAGAATGTGGGCAACACTTAACTTCTGGTGAAGAAACTCAATTACATAAATTAGCTGAAACCCTATGGATCCTGCATATCTATCTGCAGGGACAAAATGTGACTTCAACTTCCTTTCTGTGCAAAGCCAAGGATGTACTCTAATCTTATTTGCACACATTTAAAGCCATGTTACTAAAGTTTGTACTTTTCCAGTGCAAGAACATGTAAACAGCATGTCATACCACATTACTTCGCTGTTGCTTCCTCTTACCCCAAGCAGTGAGGTCACTATATATGCAAATTCATTTAAGTGTTTTGCAGAGACCACACTCGGAGAACCTTTATTAGAAATTCAGCCCAGCTTCGTATACAGCAAGTGATAAAGGGCAGCTAGGTGTTGCTTCCTTGATCTTATACTGAAGAAGGTAATAGCTATTTTCTATTTCTCCCATAATACAGTGCTACCTCTTTAATAAGCTGATCAGATTACTGAAATGCCAAGATTCATTCTGTGTGTAAACCCAGTAAAGTATAAAATAACTGATACTGAGTTGGAAATTAAGAAGCATAACGGAGAAAAAAAGTGAAATAACAAATAACACTTTGGTACAAACTGCTTGAAGTACACCCCTTTCTTTTCTCAAATTGTCCTGATCACAAATGTCTTAATGCTCAATGGAGACAAAACGGATATCAGACAGATTAAGAAAAAAACACTTCAGCAAAAAGTTATACTTGAAGTACTATTTGATCTTTCAGGATTTTATTTTCTTGCTCCTCTCCTACATAAACTAAGAAAAGACTGTTCTCCTCAAGCCCAAAGATTACTTTCATACTTTTCATAGTCCAATTTAAAAATAAAAACAAAACAAACCAAAAAATCCAAACAAAAAAAGCCCCCAAAAATTCAAAACAAGAAATTAACAGAGAATACTATCCTAATTTGTCTTTTCTTTAAATGCTTCAGTTAAGGATAACTTCTTATTTCTAGGTTTTTTTATCAAGTATGCATTTTTAACTTACTTTATAATTTCTGTCAAGTATTGAAAGTTTAAAGTTAATATGTCAGCAAAATATAAAATTAGTTTCCAAATGTGTAATTTTAAGTTCTTTGAAACAGTTCCTCACTTGATGTAAACCAACACAGTTCCTCGTATAAGTTCCTTGCAAATCAGCCCTTTGACAATAGCAAAAAAAAAGCAGAATAAAAAAGATTGGTTTATTTCTGGGATGACTGGATATTTCTGTGTCTATCTGAATATCAAGCTTATAGGAATTTTGTGACATAGTTATAGACATTAAAAAAGGTTACTCAATAATGATTTGTATGAAGTTGACAGATTTTAACACTGACATGATTTTCAACAGAGACTCAAAATAGTCTGTGAAACAACAGTTGATCATATTTGTCAAATTACATATTTAATTAATGATTGACATTAGAAGGATTAGCAGGTATTTGCCTTAATATTCAGCAAATTTATATTAATGGTATTTCCTATGAACTTTTTGAGTCTCTTACATTTATCTTTGGGGAAAAACAATGAGGCATATAAGTGTTGTTAATTTAATCCTTGTACCATCATTGTATTTGTTATGAGTCCTGTGTCTATTGAAGTAATCAGACAATAATAAAGATAAATAAGCATCTGACAGAGCTCTACAAATACTATTCTAAATGACTGTCGGACTGAAATTTGTCATATTTTCTAATATTTAACAATGAAAGTAATTCAAGGACAGTTGCATTCTGCACAAGTTCTTCAGTATTTCAACAGCTTAAAGCCACAGGGACAGTTTTTAATTGTTTATGTGATATATCATTTAATTGTCTCCTTCACTCTGTACCAAAAAAAAGAACATATTAAATTAATAATAAACTCAGGCACAGCTACAAAGTGAGTGCTACAGGATAAGATTGATTTATATCTAAGTTGATGGCACCTGGATTCCGGATAACTAAACAGAGAATATAAATTTCCTGCAGTATCTCAGATCATGATCACAAAGTTTGGTATTCCAAATTTCTATTCATACAAAAGACTTTGATATATGGTAGTATAGTATACACTTGTGTGAATTAACTTTGAAAGTATGAGAGTAGATAGGAGTTGAATGACTTTCCAGGATATATTCTTTAGCTCTGTCACACATTTATATGGAGCAGCAGGCACTGAGTTTCTACACGAAAGTAATAATGAAAAGTAACGCAGACAGAAATAGCCTGCCTCTAGCAAGACTAATGGCAAGGTCAGATTACATCAATTAAATGAGAAAACCTTCAAGATAAAGTTCATTCCACACATTATGAGCTCTTTCCCTCCTTCCAAACAAGTGCTTGGTTTTACAAGCATAAGGCTGCTTAGCTGTAAATTCATAGAACTACATCATAAAAAGACTGTGAAAAAAGGCTTATAAAAGAATACTAGACAATCTAAACTAAAAAAAAAAAACAAAACAAAACAAAACAAAACTCTGCAACTGAAAAAATACAGGAAGTATCTTCTTTTAAATATCCTGAAATATAGCACAACTGCTCTTAATATGTCCTTAACTGCTAAACAGTTCAAAAATTTTAGCATTACTATTCCTTTTGTATTTTCTTAAAGATTCTAGATAATGTTTAGAAACAATGTTCAATAAAAAAAATACATGAAACCAGCAAACAGATTCACATTTTCTCTTTTGGAATAATATTACTTTGCAGTTGTCTGTGAGAAAACTCTCTTCTTGCTGAATTTTGATCCTCACAGCTGATTAAAGGATATCATTACACATCCCTCCCAGGCAAGAACCTTGCATTTCAAGTCTCTGCTTGTTAAATTTAAGTTCTGGTCTTAGTTTCCTTCCTTCTTAAGTACGAAATTAGAGGTAAATGAACTGCTGTCTCACTAAAATCTAATAAGCAATTTGAACCAAAGCCAGTTTCAACTAATGCTGAACTCAGTCTCCTAAGAAGTGTGGTACAAGGTAAAATTTCCCCATTAGTTACTCTCCCTTTAAGCTTCTGCCTTATGACTGATGCTTGACTATGGATGAAAAAGCAGCCCTCAAAATTTTGCAGAGCTGGATAAGACCATGATAACAGAAATTACAGTTTGAAGAAACCTCTCTGCAATACTGTCACTTGGAAAACATGTTGCTTTTTGGAGTTCTTCAGAAAATTAAAAAAGGCACTTTGAGGTTACTCAAAACAGAAAAAAGAAAGGGCTAAAACCATTAACATGTCTTTAGTTCAAAGTGTTTTGTTTAAACATTTCATATTTTTTATTTATCATCTCAAAATGAATATAATAAAGAGTTTCATCATGGCTAGGCTTTAGGAATGAAGATTTGGGAACGACTCTACCCACACTTGCTACAAGTGCGCTGATGGCTAGAAAGGCCAATGCGAGATAGACAAATTCAATTACAAAAGGCAGAGCAGAAAGGCTCCTTATTGGTATCAAGAAGACACAGTTCTTTTTATGTTGTCTTTTCTCCTTGAGAGCGATCCTGTGTGCATTCTCAAAAGAAGCAGCAGCGTCATAGATAGTGTGTCTCCAGACCTCCCGATTTGAGGCCAGAGTAGACCAGTTATGATGATCAATATGGCCAAAAATGAGATGTTGTTTCAGGAAGCCCTTGTATCTCCTCTTTCGGGCTCCTCTCTTGTGGCAGCCAGTGGCAAGTTCACCATAAAGCAAAATCTTAGGGAGGTGGTGGTCCTTCATCCTTGAGACGTGCCCTGCCCAGCTCAGCTGTGTTCTCAGCAACATGGCCTCAATACTTGTGACTGCTGCTTGTTCTAGAACAGATGTGTTAGTCACATAATCTGACCAGTGGATGTTTAGGATTGTACTGAGAAAGCGTTGATGGAAGCATTCTAAAAGCCTCAGGTGGTGGCTGTAAATGACCCATGATTTGGATCCATATAAAAGAGTAGACAGTACAATAGCTCTCTAAACACTGATCTTTGTACTTTTCTTCAGGTGTTTATTTCGCAATTTGCATACACCTTTGAAGGCAGGTGTATACCTTTGTCTCTTAATCTTTGTTTGACTGCATCAGAAGATGCCCATTGGCTGCAGTTAACCAGCAGGGTAAAGGATGGAGATGAGCTTTGGTTAGGCCACCTTTTCTAGGCCCCTCTCCATGTGGAGCAAGCAGTGCTTTCCTTGAAAGAGGCTACTTGGTCATTCAGGAAGCTGCTGAACGAGGTTGTGATCTCCAGGGTCAGTCTCAGGTGACCAATATCCTAAACCGCATACAGGGTTGGCTCTGTGGCTTCCAGTGCACCTTTCACCTGCTGTTTCAACCCTCGCCTGTCACTAGAGGGGTTTATAAATGTGGATATATCCTTTAAGCCTGCGCAATGGATTTTTTAGGTGAGAAGCAGCATGCGCAGAACTGGACCCACCCTTTAATCCTAAGGTTCATCGGTCAGGGTCTAGAGAGCTTGGATGGTGACAGCGAAGTCCTTAGGACCTTCTTTTAGATGGATGGCCTTACAGGGCTAAGCGAGTTCCATCTGCCTGGGTTTGGAATTAGAGCTGTCCTCCTAGGATGACTGCTGGAAGGCTAGTGAGCCCATCCTGTCCATGGACACAAATAAAATAGTTTAACAATTGAAATAATAGCAATAAAACAACAGAAAGAATAACAATAAAAATAACTACAACAACAGCAATAATAATAATTTTCATGAGGAGTGCCAGAACTCTCTCAGAATAATGAATCTTGGGGAAATAATGGCACTATTTTGAGAGGGAATTTCAAAATAAGAGAAATATTGAAGCTTAAAAATAACCACGACCTTAGAGACCAGGTAAAATACAGAATATTTGCAAAAAACGACAGTCATCCAAAAGAACTAAAATTCTCACCCATCTCCTTTATCCTCTGTTAATAATTTTAAATAGAATGCAATGGGGAAAATCACGAACCCTTGATGGACAGGTTTTAAGTACAGAGAGAAATAAAACTTATCAAAAGATGACCAAAAATTGCACAGAAAATAAAGCGTGGATGAAACTAATTTTTTTTGATATGATAAAAATGAGGACTGTTGCAGAACTGCACAGGAGTTCTATTTATATTGTTAATGAAAAGGAAAATACAAAGAAAAATCCAGATAGGTTCCTTTCTAGATATCTTGATGCAATGATGCACTTATCTGTTAAAAACACAATGTTTACAAAAGTTTAAATATTTTTCTACTGCATTTGATAAGACACAATTTGTGGGATGATGTTCAGTTGTATTTTTTACTGACTTCAATTGGGAGAGATTGTCCAGCATGGTATCTTGAATAAATCTCTGTTTTAATTAAAGGTAAACAAGAGAAGTCTGAATTTCAGAATTGCAAAAAAAGAAAAAGTTTTTATTTGGATTATTAAATGGTATCACTACATTACTGAGAAACAAATTCAAATTAATTGTAAAAGAAATCAAATTCAATTTTTTTTATATGCTTTGTCTAAATGGGGAAATTTCAGAAAGTGTGTTCCCTTTTTCATGGTACAGTTCGTGAGAAAGGAGTAAGATTCAGTTCAACTTAGTTAATGCATGACAAATTCTATTCTGACAAATAGTGAACTCTCTGGTCTCGATTAAAGTCACCGTACAGAAACAAGTTTTCAGAGTTGGTTTTATGACTTGTATTTTTTCATTTCACAGTTAATAATTTTGATTATTTATTAGTTCGTTGCCTTGGGATATAAAAGAGAACGATGAGTATCAGAAACAAGTTATACGTATTTGTAGACAGAATGAGGATAAATACGCACACATACATAGGTACTACCTGCATGTAAATGAGTTATGTAAAGTCAGAAGATATCTTTATCTAAGAATCTATAAAACTTATGTATCTTTTTTAATGAAAAATAATACTATAAACTGGCAAAATACTAAATTGTGTATGAGTCTGGTTAGGGATTTCTGGCAACTTCTCATTAGAAAGCCTAAGCTATAAACATATACAGAGCCTAGACAGAACCCACAGAAGCCTAAATTCCTTATGCACATGATGGTGTTAGACTGCTACTTTTCTTTGTATTTCTTCTAGTTTTACTTTTTAAGTGATAAAATTGTATGTAAACTGTATGCTAGCATAGTTGAACAGTAAAGAGGAAGGTTTAGAGTAAGGACTTAGCTGTAGGTTTACTCAAGTTGAGGAAGAATATATAAATATATATATATATGTGAGTGTGTGTACTATAGATATGTACACAATCCTGGTGAATGGATTGCAGAGCCAGTATGTCTTTAACCAAAGAGCATCCACTATAACTTGAAGTAGAGAAACTGCATAACTGTCAAAACAGGCAACAAGTAGTCATGCTTATTAGCTGTGAACAGATTCAAATCAATTAGGAGAAAACAGTGATTTGAATTTAGATTTTTATTTTCCTTGAGTATAGGAACTTACCGATTTCAAGAATCCTTGTCTCTCATTTCTCACTCTTTATTTTTTTTCTGTGTTTAAAACCTTGGATGAAGAAAAAATTCAATTATGGACCTGCATAATTGAAATCTCAAAAAGCTTTATGGGCCAGTAAAATAATTTTACATGCAACTTTGCTTTTCTCTTGTGATAAAAATAAGTGGAATTGAAGGTCTTGTCTGCCTTTCAAAATAGAATGTAAATTATACTAACAGTTTTTCATCCAAAAACCTAAGCTTTTCAAACACAATGGAAATACTGTCTATGTAAAAAGAGCCATAACTACTGTACCACTCCATAATAAATATTTGATTCTTTGTTTTATCTCAACAATTTTTAGAGAGAAAAAAGAATTTCAACACATATGCAATATGATTACACTCCAACTTAAGCTATAAAAGTAAATAAAAATCTTTGTATTATTATATTTAAATGTTGTTTTGACACATAGTTGTGATTATACATTTATAATTCATACAAAAATACTTAGAAGTCTGGTAGGGAAAGGAAGATTTAGGGCACATTGACTGTTCAGAACAGAAGAGATAAGAGTGATGAATTACCAGTGATAACAAGTAAAGACTATCAAGGTACAATTTTCTTCAAACATTCATTATTTTTACTGTATACATCGAGTTATTGAGTCTTCTGTTACATGATTATATTCATTTTCTTTAGGAAATCCTCAATGAATTCAGAACAGAATGAATTCTAGGCTTTCAGTCAATTTCCTTATTGTCTTTGATGCATAACATTGAGGAATTAATTCTGTAATAGTCAGTGAGTAACTCAGTAAGGAATACGAATTGGAGTATCTAAATTAAATAAAAATTAGATTTCTTTTAAAAGGACTCGTAAAACACAAAACTCTGTGATAACGTATTAAAAAAGGATAAAAAACACTGCACAAGAGCAGCTAAAAGAGAGGAGTGAGAATATGTGAGAAACAACTATGGTCAATGAAGGAGAGGAAGGAGGTGCAATCTGTGCCGGAGCACAGATTCCTCTGTAGCCCCTGAAGAAAGACTGTGATGAAGATGGTTGTCCCCCTGCAGCCTGCGAAGGTCCTCAGGGGAGTACATACCCACCCTGTGGCCATGCAGGACTCCATACCAGAGCAGATAGGTGTGCCCTGAAGGAAGGTGCAGTTCATGGAGATCCCATCTGGAAGCAGGATCCTGGCAAGACCTGTGGCCTGTGTGGTGAGAAGCCCACACTGGAGCATAACTCCTGGTTGGACATGTGACACTGCAGGAAACCCATACTGGAGCAGTCTGTTCCTGAAGGACGGCTCCCTGTGGAAAGGACCCACACTGGAGTTTCTAAAGGACTGTATCCCAAAGCAGGGACTCCAAGCTGGAGCAGGTATACAGCCTGATGAAGAAGAAGTGGCAGCCACAAAGCTTTATGAATGGAGCACAACCCCCATTTCCCATCCATTACAGGGAGTAGGAGTTAGAAGAGTTAGGGGTTAAGTTAAGCCTGAGAAGGATAGAAGAGGACTAGGGAGCTGGTTTAATTTCTCACTATTTTAGTCTATTTTTAATGGCAATAACTTAATAAATCTTTCACTGTTTGATTCTGTCTTGCCTAAGCCTGTAGCTGGTAAGACCTGCTTCAATGCAAGAGCTACTTCATTGTATTTCCTTCCCCTGTCCTGCTGGGGAGAGAAAGTGAGAGCAACTTGGTGGAGACTTTGCTGCCAGCCAAGGTTAACCCATCACACCACGTTGCAGTGAAAAACAGAAAATACCAACGATTCTCTTTAGTCTAACACAGGAGAAAAGTCCTCCCAGCTCTCATACCTAGCAGTTTGTTAGTATTCTGGATACTGAACACTGAAAATCTTGTATCTCTGTACAGTTTCTATTATTCTCACTTGATCTTAAAATGTTTTTAATTGTTTGCAAAAACAACATGTGAATTTTAATTGAGACGTCTATTACACATTCAACACAAGTCTTCTTTTTCTCAAGTTTTATGGATGTAAGTCACAACTTAATGACTTTTCCAATAATGTAGTTTCTATTCTGAAGTTTTTGTTCAGAGTCATTTTGCACTGTTGAAAAAGTCTTACTTAACCTCAGTGATTTATTGGCTCTCAGTTGCCCCAGCCACCTTATCACTTGTGCTGTGCTGACCCTAAAGTAATCCAAGATAGGAAGTACATGGCCAATAATAGATGTCATCATTTAATGTCTTCTGTGCATTAGGTATTCTCCTTCTACTTCTGTCTTTTAAATGATTCCTCAACATTTTAATTGATCCTAAAATTTTCTCTTATTGGTCTCAAGACTTCTGATTTGTAATGATTAAATTCCACATGTATTTATTATATTATTTGTTATTTATTCAGTATATATGTCTCTGTTGATCTAATGACAATATATAGAATGCTTTAATATGTTATGAAGATTGTATTGACATACATCCATAGCTACAATACTGACAAGTGGTAAAACTATAATCGACTTTTTTATGTTATCAAAAATATGTCCAAAACTTAATCAATTCTTAATATTATTTTCTCTTACTTACTAAATAACTTAAAAAGGGAAACTAGTAACCCTCTCTTTAAAAAATCACTGATATAATATCCATTTTGAGAACTTTGTAAAAAAAAAAATTAAATGGGCTGACAGGAACCTCATCTAGTTCAGCAAAAGGAAATTCAAATTCCTGCATCTTTCCTATGAAGAAAGGCTGGGATTTTTTTAACCTGAAGAAGAGAAGGGTCATGAGAATCTCATCAATACCTGACAGGAGAATCTAAAGATCAAGAGAGGCTCTTCCCAGTGGTCCCCATTGGTAGGACAGGAACTAATGGACACAGACTGAAACATAGGAGGGTCTATCTGAGCATAAGGAAACACTTTATGACTGTTGAGAGTGAAAAAAGAGGTATTGGAGTCTCCATCCTTGGAGACAGATACTCTAAAGTTGTCTGGGTATGGCCTGAGGCAAGTAGCTCTTGGTGACTCTGCTTGAGCCGGGGAATTTGACCAGATGACCTCCAAAGGTATTTTCTAACCTCAGCAATTCAGTGATTATGTTTTGGGCTGTGAAACAAGTACCATCTTTTCCTATGGAATATACAGAGACATTTTGCCTAGTATGAAGATGCCAGATACTAAGCCCATCATTACAAAACTTTATATTATATATCTTGAACTTTTCTGTACTCTCTGCAGTAAAAATGGCGAATGAAGGATCACATCTTTTGCAAAGTGCTTAAAACAAGAAGGATAAAGGTGAAGGACTTTAAAGGTATTAGACATCAGAAGAAGACTGTAAGAAATAAATGAGTAAGCAAAATATGGATACTAAAATGAAATAAATTGTAAAATACGCATTTTCTTCTAAATGTAAGTTATATAGATGTATAATTTATGTATACACAAAAGTTACAGGGTTTTTTAAAATATCATTGAAAACATCTGAATTTAAATTCTTAAATATAGAAATATAAAACCTGAAGTTAGACTTTTAAATACCCTGCTTGTGTATGTATGTTTAAGTACTGTCTTCAAACACACATTCTTGAAATATCTGTAAAGAGTGTAAGCTGCTGTAGTGAATGAACAGACAGCATAGTCAACTGTATTTGTAGATAATTTTTTTTTCTTTTTTGAATCCTGAATACTGAATTTAGTGTCTGAGTATGCAAAACTTATCTATTTTTGGAAAATTTAATTGCTTTTAATTGTCATAAATTTTGAGTACATAATTGAGTCTTAGATCTCTATTGATTACAACCGTAAATTAGATACTTCAAACTCAGTTCAGTTACTGACACCAAGGTCTCCAGTACCATTTGGAGAGATTTAAAGTTTCTGAAACATTGCCTCTCGGCTGATAAATATGACTCATTACTTGTACCCAGTGCCATATTAGGTTGCGGAATTTCCCACCTGGGCTTCCATTCCTACCACAAAATAAAAAAAGTGACTCTCAGTGTCACATCTGAACCAGATAATATTTTTGCAGCCATGTATAAACATTTGCATGCTACCCCACATAAATTACTGTTTATTCTGTCAGTATTACTTCTACTTAGTGAACATATATTTAAACTGCATGTACATGTAACCTAGAGTGATTTTTTTAGTTCATGAAAAATTACATATTCTGTGTTGCCGTTTCATAGGATGAAATGAATTCTGTAATGCATGCTTGACAACTTGACTGCAGTACTGCAATAAGAGCTATCTGGATTAATTTTTTTTTGCCTGTGGGAACTCAAATTAAAATGAATGAAAGCAGACATTTGCAACTATCATTACAGAATAAGGGGTTCAGTTTCAGATCTAACTAGCAATTGGTGCTTACTTTTCCCCAGCTAAGTCTTCCTGTTGATAATAATTGCGTTATAGTTCTTTGAAGAGCAAAGGTATAAATTACCAAATGTGTTGCAAGCTGACAAAAGTAATTTTTATGTGAATGGAAATAAAGAGATTTTCTTCATATAACCTGGCGAAAAAGAACTACAAGGAAACTCTGAACTTGTTAATATCCAACAATGTATTAATTCTATTCATAAAGTTAATTCATTTCAATACTATAAATTAGTGTTTTCCCTCCTAAGAAATTTGAAAAATACTGTTTTAAATAAACTGAGATTCCTAGAATTCTCAACAGTTATTGTGGGGATTGGTCTCATAATAACTCTCAAGAACCATTCCCTTTCAGCTGAGATCTTGCTCTTTTGAACAGACCATATGTCAGTCATCAAGAAAAATATTCTCTCAGAGGCACAAGGGTGTCTGAAAGTGCCAGCATAAATTGAATGAGAAGGCTGAAATTCGAAGAAACGGTCTTATGTGTTAAAATATTATGGAAAATCTTTACCAACTGTCATAGATTGATCCCTTTCCCTTTCAAGGCCCTCATTGACAGAAGAGTAGTGTGTGGATAAACACAAGAGTATTCTTCAAACATCATTTAGTTGGCAGTTCATTCTCCCCACATTCTATAATATCAAAAAACTCCATATTGATTTAAGCTCCACTTCTTCAGTTGCTGAGAATGGTTAGATTCAAAGACACATTAGATTTCAAGATAGAAAGCCTTTATCTTACAATCAAAGCCCTTCCTACAACAGTTTGAGACATCAAGTATCTAAAATAGTTTCAGTGATCAAATTGGTTGGTTTGACAAGAAACATTTTCTTCATTGAGCTTGTCCCAGTTTTCTGAACACTTCTGCAGACTTAGTTTATATTATTTGGGGTTTTTTATTTTATTTTTTTTTATAAACCCCTTGGACTCCCCATGTAAATGTCTTTGAGAATTATTCGGTGCATTTACAAAATTGGTCTGGAAAAATACATGACATAATTTCTGTTAGCTGTTAGGAAAGCTAAGCAGCAAATCTCTAGGCAATAGAGATAATTTTAGACAGTGAGAAATACTTGAGGAGAGGACTTTTAGGAGAGAAGCAGTCCTAAATTATTCAATATCCATCTAGATATTTTTATTCATTATTTCATCATACTACTTGAACAGCTTCTCAGACATCAATATGATTAATTTTTCTTCATGATATTTTAAGAAAATAGAGGAGTACTGTTTTCTGCTTTATGCAAACAGAGAAATAAAATACAAAGTAACCAAATTTTAGTTCAAGAAGAGTCCTGATAATTAAAATGGGTATCGAGTGTGTAAATTTTAGCTAGACTGCAATTACAAACTTGAAATCAAATGCTTAGTTGTTACTGAATATCAGAAACATTAAAAATATATAGGTAGAATAGAATAGAATAGAATAGAATAGAATAGAATAGAATAGAATA